>NC_087074.1:464356-1064356 GCF_026151205.1 Bolinopsis microptera
CTTTTGATAACAATTTCGGGCTATATTAATTGTAACACCCACATTCGTTACATCGGACACCACAAGGTCCTGATGCCATCTCGTTTGCCAATTCCGTGCGTAACCTCGAAATTTCAACCTCCTTTTTATTTAGTAATTGGAATGTACTCTCATCGCGTGTCGACTCGGAAAGTTCACCTTCTCGCTTGCTTCGATCATTCTCGTTAATCGTGAAAATTGGAATCTCTTCCATTGCGCGGGTACCGCCGGCTAAACTTTTGCACGCGTCGTTAACCATCGCGACGTTAACCGCGCACCGGACCGCGTCTTCGAATTGAGTTATAGGGGGGGTCTGTTTTAAAATCTCTTTACAACATTCCGCTGATCTTAATCCCAATAAGAAAGTCTGCATGCATTGCTGATTACGAATTGATTCATCGTCAAAGTGACATAATAAACTCTTAATTCGGATTAGATCAGCGAATTTTGTAATCGAGCTATCTCCCTGTCGTAATCTTGCTAAAATAATTCGATTAGTCATATCACTACTCGGCCCATCCAACACGGCCTCTAAACGTGGTAAACAGAGTTCAATGTTCGTCATCTCTTTCTTACTTAATTTTAACGCGAGTACCTTTTCAACCAAAGAAGGGTGGAGGTAGGACAGGAGTACTGGAACCATCCTCTTCTTATCAAGTTCCACCGAGTCGATGTAGTTGCGAAAACTAGAGAAGAATTGTCGCCAAGAGTCACCAGGCTTCATGAGATCTGGTTTTCTGACGTAACCGAACTGCTTCATGTCTGTAAATACTCGTGACTGTTGCCGGTCCTCGTGACCACTGGATCTCCTTTCTCTACCAGGTACTACCCCATCGTAGCTAGTGGAACCATCCCTTGCAGGTACGCTCCTCGTCCTCTCGTAGCTCGTGGAACCATCCCTTGCGGGTACGCTCCTCGTCCTCTCGTAGCTCGTGGAACCATCCCTTGCGGGTACGCTCCTCGTCCTCCTTCTTCCTGGTGTCGTGCCTCCTCGTAGGGCTGACCTTTCGGTCCTTACTACTTGATCTCTCCGTTGGGATCTGTCTCCAGAACGTCTGTGATTGTCTCTACCTTGTGCAGGAAGATCGGTCGGCAAACGATGTAATTCTCGGACTGCTCGTTGAGTTTCCACTCCCAAATCGATCCACGGGCGTTCTGGTGGATTTCCCACTGATCTCTCGATAGTTGGAGCATTGCAGATCACTCGTCCCGTCTGCTGTCCACCTTCCTGGTTCTTGTCTAGCAGGGTTCTCTCCAATCGGGTCGGGTCCTCGACTCGAAACGTCGTCTCCGCCCTCTGACTTCCTCTTTCCCAATTTCTCCGTGTTACTGCGGCTGGAGTAAATGCCAGTAGCTGTGGACGGACAGCTGGTGTAGAAGTGGGCATTTGATGTCGCACTGGCTCAAACTCTCCACGCTCCGAGTCTGACGACGAATATGCGAATTCTGGAAACGGATCTAGGTCTTCAGGGGTTCCTTCTGAGTCCTCACTTTCCTCCCCCGACGTCGAAGACAGCTCCTCTTCATCCTTATCCTCTTCGTTTATCATCTCCGGACGATGATCTGGGTGTCCACGTTGTCTTCTCTTCATAACCTCCCGTGTGACCACCACTGAATCCCTGGCTCGTGACAGATTTGTCACGTCGTGGAACCCTGTGTCCCCGAGGTTTCTTCTGTCTCCCTCCGCACTCTCCATTGACCAGTTCTCGATGTCTCAAACCTTACTGCTTCCTGGTTGCGCCATTTGTAGCCGATAGCTGGCTATTCAATCGCTACTTCTACCGTTCGTATTTCTCTCTCCAACGTAGGTTCGACAGTAATTTAGGTTGTAGACACGAGTGTAGGAAAACGCGTAACTTGTTGAAATATTCAAACAACTCAGTAACAAGACATACAGATAACAATATGCCCGGGAACGATATCCAACGGTGGCTCTAAATCGGGCGAGTTTAGTGTGTCCGCGTCGTCATGTTTTACTCTTATATAATGCCCTCCTATTTCCGGGAGCAGAACGACACGACCTCCGTAATTCTTAACAAGACAAAGTGGATTAACTGGCCTGGTTAACCACTTTGTTGAACGCACGTCTTGTGTTCACTGTCACACGTTCTCGGGTGTCACGTGATACGTCTGATGCACCAGCAAGCTGCCAAGCTGGTCGACTCATGACCTGCTCCTACAAGCCGATTCTATTCTAGGTAAACTATTTCTTAACTGAATCAGCCGGTACGTGGCAGTGGTTATATATTAGAAACCATAGAAAACACCTGTTCAACACTGCGGCAGATGATAATATTATGTCCGACAGTGTGAATTAGACTTACGAATGAATGCTTATTCCCAGAGAACTAATCACTACACGGGTCTAAGCCTGAACTAATCGACTCAGCTAATTATCCGAATAGGGAGGACTACCGTGAATTAAGTATGTATGTGTGGCATCCTAGGATCACTATAACTAATCTAAATCAAAGGGCAGCTAGGTAGACGGTCCACTGAACGGCTACAACCTTTTTTTTTCATTTTCTTTTTTTATAAATTCATTAACTGCGTGCAAATTTGTGTTTCAGATTTGATCTATTTATGATATATATTTATGATTATGTAATAAAGTTATTAATATTATATTCGTAAACATTGGCTGGCTTACAAACCAGTCCCCAAACAAACAAACAAACAACTTCCAGGGTCGAAATTTTACAGTTTTGGCCGAATTTCTGACACGCAACCAATTAGTCAGTCAACTATAGATGCCAAATGACACGATTGAGGTGCTGGAAGTTTGATTCGGGTCGGAGGAAGCTCTCAGCAGAAATCTTAAGAAAACGAAAAGTTGTATTTTCAAAACTCTGTCCCATTTTCAGATGTGAAAATTTCTGAACGCACATTTGACAGATTGGATGAAATTTTTGCCCACAAACCAATTAGTCGGTAAATTGATGATGGTATGAAACCAAATTGGGGTACTGGAAGTCAAAATCTCGAAAAAAATTGGAAAATCATACTGTCCCATACTCTGTCCCATTTTCAGTTTTTGAAGTTATAACTTCCAGGGTCGAAATTTTACAGTTTGGGCCGAATTTCTGACCCGCAACCAATTAGTCAGTCAACTATAGATGCCAAATGACACGATTGAGGTGCTGGAAGTTTGATTCGGGTCGGAGGAAGCTCTCAGCAGAAATCTTAAGAAAACGAAAAGTTGTATTTTCAAAACTCTGTCCCATTTTCAGATGTGAAAATTTCTGAACGCACATTTGACAGATTGGATGAAATTTTTGCCCACAAACCAATTAGTCGGTAAATTGATGATGGTATGAAACCAAATTGGGGTACTGGAAGTCAAAATCTCGAAAAAAATTGGAAAATCATACTGTCCCATACTCTGTCCCATTTTCAGTTTTTGAAGTTATAACTTCCAGGGTCGAAATTTTACAGTTTTGGCCGAAATTCTGACCCGCAACCAATTAGTCAGTCAACTATAGATGCCAAATGACACGATTGAGGTGCTGGAAGTTTGATTCGGGTCGGAGGAAGCTCTCAGCAGAAATCTTAAGAAAACGAAAAGTTGTATTTTCAAAACTCTGTCCCATTTTCAGATGTGAAAATTTCTGAACGCACATTTGACAGATTGGATGAAATTTTTGCCCACAAACCAATTAGTCAGTTAATTGATGATGGTATGAAACCAAATTGGGGTACTGGAAGTCAAAATCTCGAAAAAAATTGGAAAATCATACTGTCCCATACTCTGTCCCATTTTCAGTTTTTGAAGTTGAAACTTCCAGGGTCGAAATTTTACAGTTTTGGCCGAATTTCTGACCCGCAACCAATTAGTCAGTCAACTATAGATGCCAAATGACACGATTGAGGTGCTGGAAGTTTGATTCGGGTCGGAGGAAGCTCTCAGCAGAAATCTTAAGAAAACGAAAAGTTGTATTTTCAAAACTCTGTCCCATTTTCAGATGTGAAAATTTCTGAACGCACATTTGACAGATTGGATGAAATTTTTGCCCACAAACCAATTAGTCGGTTAATTGATGATGGTATGAAACCAAATTGGGGTACTGGAAGTCAAAATCTCGAAAAAAATTGGAAAATCATACTGTCCCATACTCTGTCCCATTTTCAGTTTTTGAAGTTAAACTTCCAGGGTCGAAATTTTACAGTTTTGGCCGAATTTCTGACCCGCAACCAATTAGTCAGTCAACTATAGATGCCAAATGACACGATTGAGGTGCTGGAAGTTTGATTCGGGTCGGAGGAAGCTCTCAGCAGAAATCTTAAGAAAACGAAAAGTTGTATTTTCAAAACTCTGTCCCATTTTCAGATGTGAAAATTTCTGAACGCACATTTGACAGATTGGATGAAATTTTTGCCCACAAACCAATTAGTCGGTTAATTGATGATGGTATGAAACCAAATTGGGGTACTGGAAGTCAAAATCTCGAAAAAAATTGGAAAATCATACTGTCCCATACTCTGTCCCATTTTCAGTTTTTGAAGTTGAAACTTCCAGGGTCGAAATTTTACAGTTTTGGCCGAATTTCTGACCCGCAACCAATTAGTCAGTCAACTATAGATGCCAAATGACACGATTGAGGTGCTGGAAGTTTGATTCGGGTCGGAGGAAGCTCTCAGCAGAAATCTTAAGAAAACGAAAAGTTGTATTTTCAAAACTCTGTCCCATTTTCAGATGTGAAAATTTCTGAACGCACATTTGACAGATTGGATGAAATTTTTGCCCACAAACCAATTAGTCAGTTAATTGATGATGGTATGAAACCAAATTGGGGTACTGGAAGTCAAAATCTCGAAAAAAATTGGAAAATCATACTGTCCCATACTCTGTCCCATTTTCAGTTTTTGAAGTTGAAACTTCCAGGGTCGAAATTTTACAGTTTTGGCCGAATTTCTGACCCGCAACCAATTAGTCAGTCAACTATAGATGCCAAATGACACGATTGAGGTGCTGGAAGTTTGATTCGGGTCGGAGGAAGCTCTCAGCAGAAATCTTAAGAAAACGAAAAGTTGTATTTTCAAAACTCTGTCCCATTTTCAGATGTGAAAATTTCTGAACGCACATTTGACAGATTGGATGAAATTTTTGCCCACAAACCAATTAGTCGGTTAATTGATGATGGTATGAAACCAAATTGGGGTACTGGAAGTCAAAATCTCGAAAAAAATTGGAAAATCATACTGTCCCATACTCTGTCCCATTTTCAGTTTTTGAAGTTATAACTTCCAGGGTCGAAATTTTACAGTTTTGGCCGAATTTCTGACCCGCAACCAATTAGTCAGTCAACTATAGATGCCAAATGACACGATTGAGGTGCTGGAAGTTTGATTCGGGTCGGAGGAAGCTCTCAGCAGAAATCTTAAGAAAACGAAAAGTTGTATTTTCAAAACTCTGTCCCATTTTCAGATGTGAAAATTTCTGAACGCACATTTGACAGATTGGATGAAATTTTTGCCCACAAACCAATTAGTCAGTTAATTGATGATGGTATGAAACCAAATTGGGGTACTGGAAGTCAAAATCTCGAAAAAAATTGGAAAATCATACTGTCCCATACTCTGTCCCATTTTCAGTTTTTGAAGCTGAAACTTCCAGGGCCGAAATTTTACAGTTTTGGCCGAAATTCTGACCCGCAACCAATTAGTCAGTCAACTATAGATGCCAAATGACACGATTGAGGTGCTGGAAGTTTGATTCGGGTCGGAGGAAGCTCTCAGCAGAAATCTTAAGAAAACGAAAAGTTGTATTTTCAAAACTCTGTCCCATTTTCAGATGTGAAAATTTCTGAACGCACATTTGACAGATTGGATGAAATTTTTGCCCACAAACCAATTAGTCAGTTAATTGATGATGGTATGAAACCAAATTGGGGTACTGGAAGTCAAAATCTCGAAAAAAATTGGAAAATCATACTGTCCCATACTCTGTCCCATTTTCAGTTTTTGAAGTTGAAACTTCCAGGGTCGAAATTTTACAGTTTTGGCCGAATTTCTGACCCGCAACCAATTAGTCAGTCAACTATAGATGCCAAATGACACGATTGAGGTGCTGGAAGTTTGATTCGGGTCGGAGGAAGCTCTCAGCAGAAATCTTAAGAAAACGAAAAGTTGTATTTTCAAAACTCTGTCCCATTTTCAGATGTGAAAATTTCTGAACGCACATTTGACAGATTGGATGAAATTTTTGCCCACAAACCAATTAGTCGGTTAATTGATGATGGTATGAAACCAAATTGGGGTACTGGAAGTCAAAATCTCGAAAAAAATTGGAAAATCATACTGTCCCATACTCTGTCCCATTTTCAGTTTTTGAAGTTGAAACTTCCAGGGTCGAAATTTTACAGTTTTGGCCGAATTTCTGACCCGCAACCAATTAGTCAGTCAACTATAGATGCCAAATGACACGATTGAGGTGCTGGAAGTTTGATTCGGGTCGGAGGAAGCTCTCAGCAGAAATCTTAAGAAAACGAAAAGTTGTATTTTCAAAACTCTGTCCCATTTTCAGATGTGAAAATTTCTGAACGCACATTTGACAGATTGGATGAAATTTTTGCCCACAAACCAATTAGTCAGTTAATTGATGATGGTATGAAACCAAATTGGGGTACTGGAAGTCAAAATCTCGAAAAAAATTGGAAAATCATACTGTCCCATACTCTGTCCCATTTTCAGTTTTTGAAGTTATAACTTCCAGGGTCGAAATTTTACAGTTTTGGCCGAATTTCTGACCCGCAACCAATTAGTCAGTCAACTATAGATGCCAAATGACACGATTGAGGTGCTGGAAGTTTGATTCGGGTCGGAGGAAGCTCTCAGCAGAAATCTTAAGAAAACGAAAAGTTGTATTTTCAAAACTCTGTCCCATTTTCAGATGTGAAAATTTCTGAACGCACATTTGACAGATTGGATGAAATTTTTGCCCACAAACCAATTAGTCAGTTAATTGATGATGGTATGAAACCAAATTGGGGTACTGGAAGTCAAAATCTCGAAAAAAATTGGAAAATCATACTGTCCCATACTCTGTCCCATTTTCAGTTTTTGAAGCTGAAACTTCCAGGGCCGAAATTTTACAGTTTTGGCCGAAATTCTGACCCGCAACCAATTAGTCAGTCAACTATAGATGCCAAATGACACGATTGAGTTGCTGGAAGTTTGATTCGGGTCGGAGGAAGCTCTCAGCAGAAATCTTAAGAAAACGAAAAGTTGTATTTTCAAAACTCTGTCCCATTTTCAGATGTGAAAATTTCTGAACGCACATTTGACAGATTGGATGAAATTTTTGCCCACAAACCAATTAGTCGGTAAATTGATGATGGTATGAAACCAAATTGGGGTACTGGAAGTCAAAATCTCGAAAAAATATTGGAAAATCATACTGTCCCATACTCTGTCCCATTTTCAGTTTTTGAAGTTATAACTTCCAGGGTCGAAATTTTACAGTTTTGGCCGAATTTCTGACCCGCAACCAATTAGTCAGTCAACTATAGATGCCAAATGACACGATTGAGTTGCTGGAAGTTTGATTCGGGTCGGAAGAAGCTCTCAGCAGAAATCTTAAGAAAACGAAAAGTTGTATTTTCAAAACTCTGTCCCATTTTCAGATGTGAAAATTTCTGAACGCACATTTGACAGATTGGATGAAATTTTTGCCCACAAACCAATTAGTCAGTTAATTGATGATGGTATGAAACCAAATTGGGGTACTGGAAGTCAAAATCTCGAAAAAAATTGGAAAATCATACTGTCCCATACTCTGTCCCATTTTCAGTTTTTGAAGCTGAAACTTCCAGGGCCGAAATTTTACAGTTTTGGCCGAAATTCTGACCCGCAACCAATTAGTCAGTCAACTATAGATGCCAAATGACACGATTGAGTTGCTGGAAGTTTGATTCGGGTCGGAGGAAGCTCTCAGCAGAAATCTTAAGAAAACGAAAAGTTGTATTTTCAAAACTCTGTCCCATTTTCAGATGTGAAAATTTCTGAACGCACATTTGACAGATTGGATGAAATTTTTGCCCACAAACCAATTAGTCAGTTAATTGATGATGGTATGAAACCAAATTGGGGTACTGGAAGTCAAAATCTCGAAAAAATATTGGAAAATCATACTGTCCCATACTCTGTCCCATTTTCAGTTTTTGAAGTTATAACTTCCAGGGTCGAAATTTTACAGTTTTGGCCGAATTTCTGACCCGCAACCAATTAGTCAGTCAACTATAGATGCCAAATGACACGATTGAGGTGCTGGAAGTTTGATTCGGGTCGGAGGAAGCTCTCAGCAGAAATCTTAAGAAAACGAAAAGTTGTATTTTCAAAACTCTGTCCCATTTTCAGATGTGAAAATTTCTGAACGCACATTTGACAGATTGGATGAAATTTTTGCCCACAAACCAATTAGTCAGTTAATTGATGATGGTATGAAACCAAATTGGGGTACTGGAAGTCAAAATCTCGAAAAAAATTGGAAAATCATACTGTCCCATACTCTGTCCCATTTTCAGTTTTTGAAGTTGAAACTTCCAGGGTCGAAATTTTACAGTTTTGGCCGAATTTCTGACCCGCAACCAATTAGTCAGTCAACTATAGATGCCAAATGACACGATTGAGGTGCTGGAAGTTTGATTCGGGTCGGAGGAAGCTCTCAGCAGAAATCTTAAGAAAACGAAAAGTTGTATTTTCAAAACTCTGTCCCATTTTCAGATGTGAAAATTTCTGAACGCACATTTGACAGATTGGATGAAATTTTTGCCCACAAACCAATTAGTCAGTTAATTGATGATGGTATGAAACCAAATTGGGGTACTGGAAGTCAAAATCTCGAAAAAAATTGGAAAATCATACTGTCCCATACTCTGTCCCATTTTCAGTTTTTGAAGTTGAAACTTCCAGGGTCGAAATTTTACAGTTTTGGCCGAATTTCTGACCCGCAACCAATTAGTCAGTCAACTATAGATGCCAAATGACACGATTGAGGTGCTGGAAGTTTGATTCGGGTCGGAGGAAGCTCTCAGCAGAAATCTTAAGAAAACGAAAAGTTGTATTTTCAAAACTCTGTCCCATTTTCAGATGTGAAAATTTCTGAACGCACATTTGACAGATTGGATGAAATTTTTGCCCACAAACCAATTAGTCGGTTAATTGATGATGGTATGAAACCAAATTGGGGTACTGGAAGTCAAAATCTCGAAAAAAATTGGAAAATCATACTGTCCCATACTCTGTCCCATTTTCAGTTTTTGAAGCTGAAACTTCCAGGGCCGAAATTTTACAGTTTTGGCCGAAATTCTGACCCGCTACCAATTAGTCAGTCAACTATAGATGCCAAATGACACGATTGAGGTGCTGGAAGTTTGATTCGGGTCGGAGGAAGCTCTCAGCAGAAATCTTAAGAAAACGAAAAGTTGTATTTTCAAAACTCTGTCCCATTTTCAGATGTGAAAATTTCTGAACGCACATTTGACAGATTGGATGAAATTTTTGCCCACAAACCAATTAGTCGGTTAATTGATGATGGTATGAAACCAAATTGGGGTACTGGAAGTCAAAATCTCGAAAAAAATTGGAAAATCATACTGTCCCATACTCTGTCCCATTTTCAGTTTTTGAAGTTATAACTTCCAGGGTCGAAATTTTACAGTTTTGGCCTAAATTCTGACCCGCAACCAATTAGTCAGTCAACTATAGATGCCAAATGACACGATTGAGGTGCTGGAAGTTTGATTCGGGTCGGAGGAAGCTCTCAGCAGAAATCTTAAGAAAACGAAAAGTTGTATTTTCAAAACTCTGTCCCATTTTCAGATGTGAAAATTTCTGAACGCACATTTGACAGATTGGATGAAATTTTTGCCCACAAACCAATTAGTCAGTTAATTGATGATGGTATGAAACCAAATTGGGGTACTGGAAGTCAAAATCTCGAAAAAAATTGGAAAATCATACTGTCCCATACTCTGTCCCATTTTCAGTTTTTGAAGCTGAAACTTCCAGGGCCGAAATTTTACAGTTTTGGCCGAAATTCTGACCCGCTACCAATTAGTCAGTCAACTATAGATGCCAAATGACACGATTGAGGTGCTGGAAGTTTGATTCGGGTCGGAGGAAGCTCTCAGCAGAAATCTTAAGAAAACGAAAAGTTGTATTTTCAAAACTCTGTCCCATTTTCAGATGTGAAAATTTCTGAACGCACATTTGACAGATTGGATGAAATTTTTGCCCACAAACCAATTAGTCAGTTAATTGATGATGGTATGAAACCAAATTGGGGTACTGGAAGTCAAAATCTCGAAAAAAATTGGAAAATCATACTGTCCCATACTCTGTCCCATTTTCAGTTTTTGAAGCTGAAACTTCCAGGGTCGAAATTTTACAGTTTTGGCCTAAATTCTGACCCGCAACCAATTAGTCAGTCAACTATAGATGCCAAATGACACGATTGAGGTGCTGGAAGTTTGATTCGGGTCGGAGGAAGCTCTCAGCAGAAATCTTAAGAAAACGAAAAGTTGTATTTTCAAAACTCTGTCCCATTTTCAGATGTGAAAATTTCTGAACGCACATTTGACAGATTGGATGAAATTTTTGCCCACAAACCAATTAGTCAGTTAATTGATGATGGTATGAAACCAAATTGGGGTACTGGAAGTCAAAATCTCGAAAAAAATTGGAAAATCATACTGTCCCATACTCTGTCCCATTTTCAGTTTTTGAAGTTGAAACTTCCAGGGTCGAAATTTTACAGTTTTGGCCGAATTTCTGACCCGCAACCAATTAGTCAGTCAACTATAGATGCCAAATGACACGATTGAGGTGCTGGAAGTTTGATTCGGGTCGGAGGAAGCTCTCAGCAGAAATCTTAAGAAAACGAAAAGTTGTATTTTCAAAACTCTGTCCCATTTTCAGATGTGAAAATTTCTGAACGCACATTTGACAGATTGGATGAAATTTTTGCCCACAAACCAATTAGTCAGTTAATTGATGATGGTATGAAACCAAATTGGGGTACTGGAAGTCAAAATCTCGAAAAAAATTGGAAAATCATACTGTCCCATACTCTGTCCCATTTTCAGTTTTTGAAGCTGAAACTTCCAGGGCCGAAATTTTACAGTTTTGGCCGAAATTCTGACCCGCAACCAATTAGTCAGTCAACTATAGATGCCAAATGACACGATTGAGGTGCTGGAAGTTTGATTTGGATCGGAGGAAGCTCTTAGCAGAAATCTTAAGAAAAAGAAAAGTTGTATTTTCAAAACTTTGTCCCATTTTCAAATGTGAAAATTTCTGAACGCACATTTGACAGATTGGATGAAATTTTTGCCCACAAACCAATCAGTCAGTTAATTGATGATCCCAGCAAACCCTACTGACTGGTGTATACCTCCAAAAGTAAAATAAATAGAACCTTCCGGTTTTCAACAAAATTTCCGTCTCGTAAATTTAAAGTTAGCTCCCCAGGAGCCAAATTTGGATTTTGGGCTAAATAAACGATCACAGCTTTTAAACTTTGCAAAGTAATGTCGTTGTCATGAATACGAGGCTAAATACAGCGTGAGAAAGGTAAACTTGACGTGACGTGCGACGACAAACGTGCTGTTGAAAATCTATCACCTCTAGCGAGCCCAGCAGGCGGCAAGGTTTTCTGGGCTTGCGGGTGAATATTTTATGTCTCAAATCCCAACCTATTATACATCATTGGAAAGATCTAATTGGTTTTGGAGTAGTAGTAAGCGTTTCTTTGATTCACGATGTCAATATTCCTTCCCAGCTCGTTGATGCCTTTACTGGGCCGCGCTCAGCCTGTCATTCCGCCGAATCTCTATTCTATGTTTATGTACATGATAGCCTGAGATCCCCAGGTAATGCAATATGTATGTACTACGGCTTTAGCGTTTCCGAGCTGCTGTGTGATGGTACCTGGCTGTGAATTTTTCTCTATACGTTTGAAATTCGGTCAACAACCGATGTCTTAATTGTAGCGCGATGCACTACTGGGTCGCGCGCGCGCATCCAATAATGCTTCTCGGTAGATCGGCGAGATGCACCACTGTGCCTCACCGAGCTGCGAAGGATTGACATCGTGAATCAAATGTCTTAACAATTACGGTGTTCTTCAATGTTTCAAGTTGTTCAGTTTTACAGTCCGAAAGCTTTACCTGGGGATCCCAGGCTATTATATTCACAATCATAAAGATTCGTCAGAATTATGACAGGTTGAGCGCCTTTTTTAATTAAATACTTTTCAAATTTTCTGATTCTTTATGAGATTGCTCTGCATTAAAATGTACTCGTTCCGCAATTTCTTGACAAGGTCTAAAAAAGTATCATCGATTTGAAACGAATCATTTAGATAACGGATTACATCAGGCTTGGTCAACTTGGGATAATGATTAATCAATATACACTCGACTGTCACGTGATATGACTGTTTCAATCCGTTCTCTAGCTGGTTCTGAACGACTTTTCGAAACCCTAACCCTCTAATCTGATCCCAACTCTAACCCTAACCCAATACTTAACAAAGAAATATGCTGAAACCCTGACGAGAAATTATACTAACTTCCTTATACGGTCATATCACGTGATCGAGACAGTTTTTCGCCAATATCTCGTCAGGGGAGCATTTTAACCCTATGTCGTGAAGGTGATTCGGAATCGGCTTCCGAAAATACATCGATTGAATTTGGTTACAACCGTCGGGGGCCTTTTAGAACAATCTCGAAGATCGACTGTAAGTGTAGAGTGATTTAGCACGCTCAGTTAACCTAAGTTAAAGTCCCCACCATTAATCTCACTGATTTCGACAAAAGGTTTCTAAACTCTTATATTCTAAGATCTTTGCTCCATTCTAATAACGTGTCCATCAACACCACATCAATCTCATCAGGTAATTCATGAGTATTATTGATTCATGAGTATTATAGATTAAGTAACGCGATAGAAATATTTTAACCGGGTAATATCCTGTCCAAACCCAGGATATGGATACAATACATGAACTGTCACAAAGATGTAATTAGATCGAAAGCAAAAATTAGATCGGACCGGTTTGTAGCGCGATGCACTACTGGGTCGCGCGCGCGCATCCAGTAATGCTTCTCGCAACCATACCTTATGCAGATCGGCGAGATGCGAAGGATTGACATCGTGAATCAAGAACCGGTTTGATCTAGGAATTAGATCGAACGCTGGCGCGAGATACATATACAAATACATTGAAAGCCGCGCCGCGCGTTCGATCCAATTCCTAGATCGAACCGGTTCAATCTAATTACATCTTGGTGACTTTATTGTATGAAAAGCATTAAATATTAATATACTATGTAATAGTATTGTAGCGCGATGCGTTTCTGTGCCGCGCCGCGCACTCAATGAGGCTTCTCACTAGATCGGCGAGATGTGCTACTGTGCCACGCCGAGCTGAGATGAATTGACATCGTCAATTAAATAGTAGTGGTTACTGATTATAAGTGCTGCCGGAAAATATAGTGGCTGAGAAATAAATACGCTACACTAGAGACGCGCGAGCTAGAGACGCGCGAGCTAAATGCTGACATAATGCAATTATCACTAACTTGTCATGTTTCGGTAGAACCTTTTGGAGCTTGTAATGGCAATATTATACACGCGATTCGAAACTCTACAAGTAATAGACCAATTTAGCAGAGATTATCGATAATAAGGAAATTCTGAACAAATTCAGTATTTCATTAACCATAGCGATGTTAAAGCAGTATAAATAAAACATATGGCCCTGGTAAACGGTATGTTACCATTATTACCAACTCAACTAACAAACACCGATTACACTTGTTTAACTTGAATATATGAAGCTTCAATCAGTTGAAACGGATAGCTTAACTTTTGCTTCACATATTAAATACTCTGGCCGAAATCCATTCGATGTTCTTAAACTGGACTAACGACAAAATAATTTAATGATATAATTAATTGATAATATAATTTGTAATTAAATAATTGTGCCATGCAGGCTAATAAGATACTCATACAACAGTAGTAAGTGCAGATCTGTACAATTCAAACTTCAAAACATAAGTAACTCTAATTATTAAGACAGTGAGCTAAACACATAATACAGATGAATCGATGTGACAATTCTATCGAATATAATATGGGTGATAACCATTTGACAGCACAGTATGTAAAATGGGGGGGGGGGGGGGGGGGGTGTCACTCCCCACACTACTACACATCACAGTATGTAAAATGGGGGGGGGGGGGGTGTCACTCCCCTCACTACTACACATCACAGTATGTAAAATGGGGGGGGGGGGTGTGTCACTCCCCACACTACTACACATCACAGTATGTAAAATGGGGGGGGGGGGTGTCACTCCCCACACTACTACACATCACAGTATGTAAAATGGGGGGGGGGGGGTGTCACTCCCCACACTACTACACATCACAGTATGTAAAATGGGGGGGGGGGGGGTGTCACTCCCCACACTACTACACATCACAGTATGTAAAATGGGGGGGGGGGTGTCACTCCCCACACTACTACACATCACAGTATGTAAAATGGGGGGGGGGGGGGGGTGTCACTCCCCTCACTACTACACATCACAGTATGTAATAATACTAACACTGCTTTGTTGACTACTCTACTATGAGTTATTATTTCTCTTCTGGACACTTTGTTCACATAAAATTACCGAACATTACAAGTAACCACTGGAGTAGTGGTTAGTAATGTGACAAACTAATACTCTAGTTACTGCTAGTAGTGACACTACTCTAGTAATGTGACAAACTAATACTCTAGTTACTGCTAGTAGTGACACTACTCTAGTAATGTGACAAACTAATACTCTAGTTACTGCTAGTAGTGACACTACTCTAGTAATGTGACAAACTAATACTCTAGTTACTGCTAGTAGTGACACTACTCTAGTAATGTGACAAACTAATACTCTAGTTACTGCTAGTAGTGACACTACTCTAGTAATGTGACAAACTAATACTCTAGTTACTGCTAGTAGTGACACTACTCTAGTAATGTGACAAACTAATACTCTAGTTACTGCTAGTAGTGACACTACTCTAGTAATGTGACAAACTAATACTCTAGTTACTGCTAGTAGTGACACTACTCTAGTAATGTGACAAACTATAACTCTAGTTACTGCTAGTAGTGACACTACTCTAGTAATGTGACAAACTATTACTCTAGTTACTGCTAGTAGTGACACTACTCTAGTAATGTGACAAACTAATACTCTAGTTACTGCTAGTAGTGACACTACTCTAGTAATGTGACAAACTAATACTCTAGTTACTGCTAGTAGTGACACTACTCTAGTAATGTGACAAACTAGTATTACTCTAGTTACTGCTAGTAGTGACACTACTCTAGTAATGTGACAAACTAATACTCTAGTTACTGCTAGTAGTGACACTACTCTAGTAATGTGACAAACTATTACTCTAGTTACTGCTAGTAGTGACACTACTCTAGTAATGTGACAAACTAATACTCTAGTTACTGCTAGTAGTGACACTACTCTAGTAATGTGACAAACTAATACTCTAGTTACTGCTAGTAGTGACACTACTCTAGTAATGTGACAAACTATTACTCTAGTTACTGCTAGTAGTGACACTACTCTAGTAATGTGACAAACTAATACTCTAGTTACTGCTAGTAGTGACACTACTCTAGTAATGTGACAAACTAATACTCTAGTTACTGCTAGTAGTGACACTACTCTAGTAATGTGACAAACTAATACTCTAGTTACTGCTAGTAGTGACACTACTCTAGTAATGTGACAAACTATTACTCTAGTTACTGCTAGTAGTGACACTACTCTAGTAATGTGACAAACTATTACTCTAGTTACTGCTAGTAGTGACACTACTCTAGTAATGTGACAAACTAATACTCTAGTTACTGCTAGTAGTGACACTACTCTAGTAATGTGACAAACTATTACTCTAGTTACTGCTAGTAGTGACACTACTCTAGTAATGTGACAAACTAATACTCTAGTTACTGCTAGTAGTGACACTACTCTAGTAATGTGACAAACTAATACTCTAGTTACTGCTAGTAGTGACACTACTCTAGTAATGTGACAAACTAATACTCTAGTTACTGCTAGTAGTGACACTACTCTAGTAATGTGACAAACTAATACTCTAGTTACTGCTAGTAGTGACACTACTCTAGTAATGTGACAAACTAATACTCTAGTTACTGCTAGTAGTGACACTACTCTAGTAATGTGACTAACTAATACTCTAGTTACTGCTACTAGTGACACTACTCTAGTAATGTGACAAACTATAACTCTAGTTACTGCTAGTAGTGACACTACTCCTCTAGTTTTCATGTGACAAATTGTATTCACACACTCAGACAACTTATAAATAAATTATTATTTTGAATTATCACAAATGCTTGAATAAATAAAAATGTTTTAAAAATGGGAACACTCAATAGGTTGACTGTTAAAATGGTTGTACTACTAGTAGTAGTGTTACTAGTGGTACACTACTAGTACTGTTAAAATTACTGCAATATCACCGGCTAGACTATGCTATGGAATTCTCTGAAGGAAACTGACAATAAAAACGTGGTGACAATATTACTGTACACACTTTCTTGTTAGAAACCAGGAAAAGAGAATAAAGTCACTATCATAAATCAGGAATCATAATACTTTTTTAACCGCACGTGCCAGGCCACGCTTAAACACGCCGCCACAGTCTTGAACTGGTGAATAACGTTCCTGGGTATGAAGTACATGTCATTTGCTCTGAGCCGTATTTTAGCATATTTAACGTTGCTTTCTCGTAGCTGATTGAGTTTAGCGTCCTCTATCCATATATCACACTGTGTCATGGGCGGCTCGTACAGGTCCAGTTGCAGCTCCTCTGCAAGCTGGTAAAAGTTGGCTGCATCAAACGCTATGACATCTTTAAGAGAATGAGATTGTTGAGCGTCCCTCGGGGCACCAGGAAACTGAACAGTCTGTAGGAAGGCGGCAGCAGCAGTGGTTGCAATGGTTTTACCGTCCTCCCAGGAATGGTCAGCATGTGGAGTGGTTCTGTCCGGCACAAGAGTCTCCCTGTTCTTCAGAAGCCTGTATCCCTTGTGGTTCCTGGAACCCGAGGTTGATTGCAGGAACTGCTCTCCTGGTCTCACCCAGAATATGGGACCATCATTGCTGATAGTAGGGTCCAGACCATCGTACCTTGACAAGGAGCCCCAGGGTAGTGTAACTTCAAAGAAAGGGTTGAGTTCCATCAGCTGTATTAGCTCAGGGAACAGTGCACCACTCTCTTCACTCTTAGTTCCTACTAAGGATACATGCTGTAGTCCGCCTTCGTGGTAAATACACTGCGAGTGATTGTCCTTTACTTTGTCGTAATACTCGCTGATAGTGCAGCTCAACACGTCCTTCTTGCCCAGTACCTGGTGTTTAACCTTGAGGCCGGGCTGATTGTCCACTAGGTACTTGAGAACGTTGGGCATGTCTTGGGAGCCGTTGCTAATAATGCCCATCACATGATCAGCTACTCCGTTAGTTTCTCCGAATGTAACTTCAAAGAAGTAGTCCACTATGAGGTGCTGCTGATGTGTAGTGAGAGTGTTGAACACGTCCATATTCAGTCTCACTACAGTAGCTCCCCCATCTGGACACGGCTCTACTGAGACACAACACTTAGGATCATCCAGTGTGGGCATGACAGGAGTGGGGGTCCCTACTGTTTTAACTGGGCAGCCTGAACAGACTGTGGCATCCTCAGTAGCTTCAGTCTTCACATCCGGTGTCTCCTCAGTAGCTTCAGTCTTCACAGCCGGTGTCTCCTCAGTAGCTTCTGGTAGGGGGGAAGTTGTTTCCTTATCTTCTGTTGCTGGTTCTTCTTTAACTGCCGGGCAGGATTGAGACCGCGAAACTTTTGTTTTTATTTGACCTTGTTGAGACAAAAGTTTGTTGTGAAGAGTCTTCTTAGTGGTGGACATGACAGAATGACCACTTATTTTCCTGGACTTGGCTGGATGAGAAAGTTTGGGACTTTGAGCAGTTTTTTTGTTTTGTACGGAACTCTCCACCTTAACAATCTCAGTGGGGGGATGAGTGGGAGAAGATGGGGAAAATGTGATCTGGTGAGGAGGAGACAGTATGCTGGTTTTAACCATTTTCTTTGTCTTGTCCGATTTGGGGGATTCTCCGCTGATCTTCCTTTTGCGAGATTGTACTTTAATGTAATCTGAGAAGGGTATAGGATAGCCGGGGTGTTGGGGCGGCTGATCGTTCGTAAACTTAAACACAGAGAGATCTTTATGACTGATCTGGGCGTGTGGGTTCATGTGATGCTTCTCAATCTTCACTACGTTAACTTTGTGGCCATTCATCACGAAAGGAATGGGGCTAGAGTTAATGCTGTGGACCACTTTTTGAGGGGGCTTTTTAGCAGAGACAGGAGAGTAGCTATTTTTAGTAACAGGGGATTTGGTTTTCTGATTGTTGGTATTTTTCTGTGGTGCTTGAACAGGTAGAGGCCTTTTCACGACATTTCTCACTACATTGGTAGGCAAGTCCTTTGATAGAGGTACCCTTTCTTTAGCGGGAACTGGAGACTTGGTGATATCTTTAACTTTGTTAGGTTTGTCAGTAGTAACACTATTAGTCATATTATCCAGCTTTGGAGACTTCAGAACTGGACCGGTCATGTGAACAGGAGATTTGATTTCAGCGACAGGAGATTTGATCCCAGCGACAGGAGATTTGATATTGGAGATGTGAACAGGAGATTTGATCCCAGCAACTGGAGATTTGATCCCAGCGACAGGAGATTTGATATTGGAGATGTGAACAGGAGATTTGATCCCAGCAACTGGAGATTTGATCCCAGCGACAGGAGATTTGATCCCAGCGACAGGAGATTTGATACCAGCGACAGGAGATTTGATCCCAGCGACAGGAGATTTGATCCCAGCGACAGGAGATTTGATCCCAGCGACAGGAGATTTGATATCAGCAACAGGAGATCTGATCCCAGCAACAGAAGATCTGATAGCATTGGTACCAACAGGGACAGGGGACAGGGAGGCAGAATTTGTAACCGAAACTAAAGAAGGAGATTCAGGAGTCACTAGCTGAGGCATTACCACAGTAGCTACCGGTTCAGTCAACTCTAAAGTCGACTTATTTTCTACAGCTTCAGCCGTCAACTGAGCTAATGCTTTTTTCTCAGACAAGGTTGAAATCTCCTGAGAAATGGCTTGTTTGAAAAATGAGAGTTTTCCACGGTATAATTTGGAAGAGGGTGTTGCTATGGTAACTTGTTCTTCAGATGATTTAGGTGGTGAGTTGGGGATACCTCCATCAGTGTCCAGGATATTAGAGGAGGGACAGGGCACAGATAACGGCATGTCAGTAATAACATTAGTACTGATGTTACTGTGGCTACTACTAGTAGTTGGGCTGGATATAGGAGCTAATAGTCCAGGAGTGTCACTCATTGTACCAATTGGTGGAGAAAATACAATTGTAGGTTTAGGGCTGTCACTTATTTCAGCTCTTATTTCAGGAATCCATAAGTCAGATTTCTCAACCTTCATTGGCTCTGTTTTAACATGACGAGAATCCAGTTTATCACGTGACCTATCACTAAATCCACTGCTCGATTCACTAAGCGAGAACTTAATCTCTCCGGAAAGTTTAGTGTCGGAGTGGCATGAGGAATGTTCGGGAGAGTGATAAGCAAACTTGTCAAACTCAGGAGAGTGTCCGTTAGAGCAGTTACTAGCTGTAAACTTGAAGGGGTCGTTATCTGAATCAAAGCCAGTCTCACTAATGTTATCACTGCGGTCCTTTGATCGGTGCTCTTGTTTACTCAACTGAAAAAAGGACATGTTATCACTACGATCAGGGGGGGGGGATCTGAATATCAGTTTATTACTACTAGGGCATGGTACTATTACTACTACTACTGTAGTTACTAAGCTAACAGTATCAACTAGCTTCAAAACACTAAATAATTCCAACTAAACCTGACGCTGATAAAGGAGCTGAGCAGTAGTTGGTCGGAATGTAGCAGACACAGTTGTGGTAGTGGGTCTAGCACTGTAAACTCCTCCAGCACATGGCTTGTACTTCCCTTCTTTTGCTAGGTTCAACCCTTCTCTAGACCTGGGTAAAGAGCAGTAGTAGTACTTACCCTTCTCTGAACCTGGGTAAAGAGCAGTAGTAGTACTTACCCTTCTCTAGACCTGAGTAAAGAGCAGTAGTAGTACTTACCCTTCTCTAGACCTGGGTAAAGAGCAGTAGTAGTACTTACCCTTCTCTAGACCTGAGTAAAGAGCAGTAGTAGTACTTACCCTTCTCTAGACCTGAGTAAAAAGCAGTAGTAGTACTTACCCTTCTCTAGACCTGGGTAAAGAGCAGTAGTAGTACTTACCCTTCTCTAGACCTGGGTAAAGAGCAGTAGTAGTACTTACCCTTCTCTAGACCTGAGTAAAGAGCAGTAGTAGTACTTACCCTTCTCTAGACCTGAGTAAAGAGCAGTAGTAGTACTTACCCTTCTCTAGACCTGGGTAAAGAGCAGTAGTAGTACTTACCCTTCTCTAGACCTGAGTAAAGAGCAGTAGTAGTACTTACCCTTCTCTAGACCTGAGTAAAGAGCAGTAGTAGTACTTACCCTTCTCTAGACCTGGGTAAAGAGCAGTAGTAGTACTTACCCTTCTCTAGACCTGGGTAAAGAGCAGTAGTAGTACTTACCCTTCTCTAGACCTGGGTAAAGAGCAGTAGTAGTACTTACCCTTCTCTAGACCTGAGTAAAAAGCAGTAGTAGTACTTACCCTTCTCTAGACCTGGGTAAAGAGCAGTAGTAGTACTTACCCTTCTCTAGACCTGAGTAAAGAGCAGTAGTAGTACTTACCCTTCTCTAGACCTGAGTAAAGAGGAGTAATAGTACTTACCCTTCTCTAGACCTGAGTAAAGAGCAGTAGTAGTACTTACCCTTCTCTAGACCTGAGTAAAAAGCAGTAGTAGTACTTACCCTTCTCTAGACCTGGGTAAAGAGCAGTAGTAGTACTTACCCTTCTCTAGACCTGAGTAAAGAGCAGTAGTAGTACTTACCCTTCTCTAGACCTGAGTAAAGAGGAGTAATAGTACTTACCCTTCTCTAGACCTGAGTAAAGAGCAGTAGTAGTACTTACCCTTCTCTAGACCTGAGTAAAAAGCAGTAGTAGTACTTACCCTTCTCTAGACCTGGGTAAAGAGCAGTAGTAGTACTTACCCTTCTCTAGACCTGGGTAAAGAGCAGTAGTAGTACTTACCCTTCTCTAGACCTGAGTAAAGAGCAGTAGTAGTACTTACCCTTCTCTAGACCTGAGTAAAGAGCAGTAGTAGTACTTACCCTTCTCTAGACCTGGGTAAAGAGCAGTAGTAGTACTTACCCTTCTCTAGACCTGAGTAAAGAGCAGTAGTAGTACTTACCCTTCTCTAGACCTGAGTAAAGAGCAGTAGTAGTACTTACCCTTCTCTAGACCTGGGTAAAGAGCAGTAGTAGTACTTACCCTTCTCTAGACCTGGGTAAAGAGCAGTAGTAGTACTTACCCTTCTCTAGACCTGGGTAAAGAGCAGTAGTAGTACTTACCCTTCTCTAGACCTGAGTAAAAAGCAGTAGTAGTACTTACCCTTCTCTAGACCTGAGTAAAGAGGAGTAATAGTACTTACCCTTCTCTAGACCTGAGTAAAGAGCAGTAGTAGTACTTACCCTTCTCTAGACCTGAGTAAAGAGGAGTAATAGTACTTACCCTTCTCTAGACCTGAGTAAAGAGCAGTAGTAGTACTTACCCTTCTCTAGACCTGAGTAAAGAGCAGTAGTAGTACTTACCCTTCTCTAGACCTGGGTAAAGAGCAGTAGTAGTACTTACCCTTCTCTAGACCTGGGTAAAGAGCAGTAGTAGTACTTACCCTTCTCTAGACCTGGGTAAAGAGCAGTAGTAGTACTTACCCTTCTCTAGACCTGAGTAAAGAGCAGTAGTAGTACTTACCCTTCTCTAGACCTGGGTAAAGAGCAGTAGTAGTACTTACCCTTCTCTAGACCTGGGTAAAGAGCAGTAGTAGTACTTACCCTTCTCTAGACCTGAGTAAAGAGCAGTAGTAGTACTTACCCTTCTCTAGACCTGAGTAAAGAGCAGTAGTAGTACTTACCCTTCTCTAGACCTGAGTAAAGAGCAGTAGTAGTACTTACCCTTCTCTAGACCTGGGTAAAGAGCAGTAGTAGTACTTACCCTTCTCTAGACCTGAGTAAAGAGCAGTAGTAGTACTTACCCTTCTCTAGACCTGGGTAAAGAGCAGTAGTAGTACTTACCCTTCTCTAGACCTGAGTAAAGAGCAGTAGTAGTACTTACCCTTCTCTAGACCTGGGTAAAGAGCAGTAGTAGTACTTACCCTTCTCTAGACCTGGGTAAAGAGCAGTAGTAGTACTTACCCTTCTCTAGACCTGAGTAAAGAGCAGTAGTAGTACTTACCCTTCTCTAGACCTGAGTAAAGAGCAGTAGTAGTACTTACCCTTCTCTAGACCTGAGTAAAGAGCAGTAGTAGTACTTACCCTTCTCTAGACCTGGGTAAAGAGCAGTAGTAGTACTTACCCTTCTCTAGACCTGGGTAAAGAGCAGTAGTAGTACTTACCCTTCTCTAGACCTGGGTAAAGAGCAGTAGTAGTACTTACCCTTCTCTAGACCTGGGTAAAGAACAGTAGTAGTACTTACCCTTCTCTAGACCTGAGTAAAGAGCAGTAGTAGTACTTACCCTTCTCTAAACCTAAGAATATTAACATTGATTAAGAGAGTTAAAGTTACGTACCCAGAGCCAATAAAGCGATATCCTTCAATATTGGGGGGTGAGTAGAGCTTCTTAACCTGAGGGTGCGCTATTTAGTTACTATCTTAATAAGGGGGGGGGGGGGGGGGGGGGGGGGCTTACGAGACATAATACTTACAATAGAAATCGTATTCAATTTCAAGATTATTCAGAGTACTTGCATACAAAATAATATGTATCAATAAGTTTTACAGTAAGTGTTACAGTAAGTGTTACAGTAAGTGTTACAGGAACAGAGTACAGAAATCCAAATGAGTTAATAACAGGATTGATTTAAATCTGAAATAAATCTGAACCTCCAAAGGGGGCGGGGGTAACAGAAGGTTACAACTTACAAGGTTACAAAAAATGTTCAAAAACAGTCCAAGATTTTCAAAATGAATAATTTGTTCATCTAAAATTCTGCGGACCTGACTTTTAAATGATGCTTAGAGCATATCCTAGAATGTTTCAGGGTGATTGTTCAAAACTGTCAGAAAGGTAAGAAATTTGACTGTATTTCGGTTAGCGCAATTAAAGTCGCTTGCGCAGTACAGTTACACATGAGCGCTGCTTTGACCTGCGATAACTTCGAGTAGGAACATATTTTCCATAGATAAAAGCAGCAACTAGATAAACTCCGCTTATAGTACATCATAAAATCAATTTCAGAAGATGTAAAAAACCCTGTTAACCAGTAAGTTATACGTAGTGTTAAAGTGTTTTTAGCAGTATGTGTTAGTAAGTTTGACAGTTAATTTACAGAAAGTGTTACAGAAGTGTTACAGTAATTGTTTACGTATAGTGTTACAGAAATGCGTATACAGTAAGTGTTACAGGAACAGAGTACAGAAATCCAAATGAGTTAATAACAGGATTGATTTAAATCTGAAATAAATCTGAACCTCCAAAGAGGGCCGGTGGTAACAAGAAGGAGTTATAACTTTACAAGCGTTATAAAAAATTGATTTTCAAAATCGAATAACAAATTTTTAAAGGCCTATCTCAAAATCCTATCCTGAAAGTTTCAGGGTGATCGTTCAAAAACTGTCGAAGAAGATAGGAATTTATACTTGATTTTCGGTGTGCGCAATTGAAAATCGCTCGCACAATACAATTACACATTCAAGCGCTGACATTTGACAATATTTTTCCATAGGACTAAAAGCAGCAGATAGATATAACTCCGCTCTATTAGCAACACTCATAAAATCAATTTCGAGAGAGATGTCAAAAAAACCCCCTGCCCCTTAACCAGTAATCTATACTAGGATAATCCCAAAATGTTTGTCTGTCTGTCAGTCTGTGTGTAATTTCCGAGCGGCTTAATTAAGAAAACGGTCAAAGTTATGGGACAGGGTTTTTCGGTATAGTTTACACAAAACTCGAAGCCGATATAAGCAAAGCTTTTCTAAATCGGCCGGCGGTAAGTGGTTTAAATAATGGTTTTGTACCCACTTTTTCTCACACTCTCTCTCTCACCCCCTCTCTGACTCTCTCCCCATCACAGCTTTTGTTTATAATTAGGTAATTTGGCAGTAGTACCTAATTTATTTATACTGTTTATTGCAATTCAACTGCGATAGTGAAGACCCGGCCATACTATGGCCAGGTTACACTAGTACTTTATATAATACAATATAATATAATACAATATAATATAATACAATATAATATAATACAATATAATATAATACAATATATAATACAATATATAATACAATATATAATACAATATATAATACAATATATAATACTAGATATAATACTAGATATAATACTATATATTATAATACTATATATTATAATACTATATATTATAATACTATATATTATAATACTATAACCGCACAGAAAGTGTTGACATTTAAAAATGTCTTGTGTTTTACCTCAGCAGTAAGCATATGCGGGCTCTTTATCTTGATCAGTTTCTCCGGTGAGTCGTTGAAGCTGAAGACGGTGTGAGCTTTCTTGTTCGTTATCTTGCAGTTAACATGAGGAGCTGGGGTCTTGTGGGGCCTATCTGGCTTACTTAGCAGACTGGGGGACAATAGTTCACATGAGGAGCTGGGGTCTTGTGGGGCCTATCTGGCTTACTTAGCAGACTGGGGGACAATAGTTCACATGAGGAGCTGGGGTCTTGTGGGGCCTATCTGGCTTACTTAGCAGACTGGGGGACAATAGTTCACATGAGGAGCTGGGGTCTTGTGGGGCCTATCTGGCTTATTTAGCAGACTGGGGGACAATAGTTCACATGAGGAGCTGGGGTCTTGTGGGGCCTATCTGTCTTACTTAGCAGACTGGGGGACAATAGTTCACATGAGGAGCTGGGGTCTTGTGGGGCCTATCTGGCTCACTTAGCAGACTGGGGGACAATAGTTCACATGAGGAGCTGGGGTCTTGTGGGGCCTATCTGGCTCACTTAGCAGACTGGGAGACAATAGTTCACATGAGGAGCTGGGGTCTTGTGGGGCCTATCTGGCTTACTTAGCAGACTGGGGGACAATAGTTCACATGAGGAGCTGGGGTCTTGTGGGGCCTATCTGGCTTACTTAGCAGACTGGGGGACAATAGTTCACATGAGGAGCTGGGGTCTTGTGGGGCCTATCTGGCTTACTTAGCAGACTGGGGGACAATAGTTCACATGAGGAGCTGGGGTCTTGTGGGGCCTATCTGGCTTACTTAGCAGACTGGGGGACAATAGTTCACATGAGGAGCTGGGGTCTTGTGGGGCCTATCTGGCTTACTTAGCAGACTGGGGGACAATAGTTCACATGAGGAGCTGGGGCCTTGTGGGGCCTATCTGGCTTACTTAGCAGACTGGGGGACAATAGTTCACATGAGGAGCTGGGGTCTTGTGGGGCCTATCTGTCTTACTTAGCAGACTGGGGGACAATAGTTCACATGAGGAGCTGGGGTCTTGTGGGGCCTATCTGGCTTACTTAGCAGACTGGGGGACAATAGTTCACATGAGGAGCTGGGGTCTTGTGGGGCCTATCTGGCTTACTTAGCAGACTGGGGGACAATAGTTCACATGAGGAGCTGGGGTCTTGTGGGGCCTATCTGGCTTACTTAGCAGACTGGGGGACAATAGTTCACATGAGGAGCTGGGGTCTTGTGGGGCCTATCTGGCTTACTTAGCAGACTGGGGGACAATAGTTCACATGAGGAGCTGGGGTCTTGTGGGGCCTATCTGTCTTACTTAGCAGACTGGGGGACAATAGTTCACATGAGGAGCTGGGGTCTTGTGGGGCCTATCTGGCTTACTTAGCAGACTGGGGGACAATAGTTCACATGAGGAGCTGGGGTCTTGTGGGGCCTATCTGGCTTACTTAGCAGACTGGGGGACAATAGTTCACATGAGGAGCTGGGGTCTTGTGGGGCCTATCTGTCTTACTTAGCAGACTGGGGGACAATAGTTCACATGAGGAGCTGGGGTCTTGTGGGGCCTATCTGGCTTACTTAGCAGACTGGGGGACAATAGTTCACATGAGGAGCTGGGGTCTTGTGGGGCCTATCTGGCTTACTTAGCAGACTGGGGGACAATAGTTCACATGAGGAGCTGGGGCCTTGTGGGGCCTATCTGGCTTACTTAGCAGACTGGGGGACAATAGTTCACATGAGGAGCTGGGGTCTTGTGGGGCCTACCTGTCTTACTTAGCAGACTGGGGGACAATAGTTCACATGAGGAGCTGGGGTCTTGTGGGGCCTATCTGGCTTACTTAGCAGACTGGGGGACAATAGTTCACATGAGGAGCTGGGGTCTTGTGGGGCCTATCTGGCTTACTTAGCAGACTGGGGGACAATAGTTCACATGAGGAGCTGGGGTCTTGTGGGGCCTATCTGTCTTACTTAGCAGACTGGGGGACAATAGTTCACATGAGGAGCTGGGGTCTTGTGGGGCCTATCTGGCTTACTTAGCAGACTGGGGGACAATAGTTCACATGAGGAGCTGGGGTCTTGTGGGGCCTATCTGGCTTACTTAGCAGACTGGGGGACAATAGTTCACATGAGGAGCTGGGGTCTTGTGGGGCCTATCTGGCTTACTTAGCAGACTGGGGGACAATAGTTCACATGAGGAGCTGGGGTCTTGTGGGGCCTATCTGGCTTACTTAGCAGACTGGGGGACAATAGTTCACATGAGGAGCTGGGGTCTTACTTAGCATACTGTGCGATTATTATTAATGAATAGTTGCAGATATTGTTTACAACTAGTACTATGCCAACTAGGTGGTAACTAGGTGCAGTTGTAACTAGGTACAGTGGTAACTAGATGGTAACTAGGTGCAGTGGTAACTAGGTGCAGTGGTAACTAGATGGTAACTAGGTGCAGTGGTAACTAGGTGCAGTGGTAACTAGGTGCAGTGGTAACTAGGTACAGTGGTAACTAGGTACAGTGGTAACTAGATGGTAACTAGGTGCAGTGGTAACTAGGTGCAGTGGTAACTAGGTGCAGTTGTAACTAGGTGCAGTGGTAACTGGTAACTAAATGGTCACTAGAGGGTAAATAGTATTATATTTACAACCCTAACCTGTTGATGGTGAACTTGCAAGTCTCCTTGTAAGACTTCTTAGAAAGCTTAGTACCAGCGATACGTTTACAGGCGCCATCCCCGCTCCCGCTGCAGCTATATTCATCTGTTTCCATTTAGTCCACTATCCATGACTGGGTGGGTAAGTGTACTATTAGGGGGGGGGGGCACTATTATTAGTCACAAATCAAACCTTTAATAAATAAGTACATAAGGAAATGTATTGATTAATTAACAAGAATTGCGCCCGTTTTTTGTTGTCGCGGACGCCGGATTTCCTCTCATCATAGTTCACTTCATAATATTATGGTTTTAACTGTTAAGATACGGAAAACACTTGTGATTCAATTTAATTGCCTTAAAAATTGCCGTGGAACTTAACTTTTTCTGTTAAATATATGAAATTTGAAGCAAAAAGTGAACTATACTCAATTCTTATACACATCATTACACTATACACTATACGTGTCACGTACAAATTGGGCTTTATTATCGCATAATATACAGGGTGGGCCAAAAGTCAGTACCCATACGTTGGCCTTAATAGCTCCGCCGTGTTTTATATTTGAGAGCTGTTGCTTTGCAGATGGCATACTGTACTTACTGGTTCGAGGATTCCGTCGTCAAAATTTGAAAATTCGAATATATTATTAAAATACATACGCACCGCGCATACACTGACTACAGAGTACAGGTTATACATCACAGCGGCTAGGTGGCCTAGTGGTTAGAGGGGGGTGTCATGTCCGTCTATGTCCGCCTATGTCCTGTCCTTTTTGGATTCTATGAGACAACGGACGTGTTTTTTGGGACATTGGCGGACACGGACGGACATTGGCGGACTCGGACGGACATTGGCGGACCCGGACGGACATTGGCGGACTTGGATGGACATTGGTGGACATTAGCAGACATTGGTGGACATTAGCGGACAAACATTTTGAGGACTGAAGAGTACTGAAGAGTACTGAGGAGGATGGCTGAGAAGGATGGCTGAGGAGGATGGCTGAGGAGGATGACTGAGGAGGATGACTGAGGAGGATGACTGAGAGGGAGGAGAAGGATCAGGAAGACCCAGGAGGAGGAGGAGGAGGAGGACCCAGAAGGAAGACCTAGGAGGAGGAGGAGGAGAACTGAGGAGGATGACTGAGGAGGAGGAGGACTCAGGAGGAGGACTGAGAAGGAGGAGGACTGAGGAGGATGGCTGAGGAGGATGGCTGAGGAGGATGACTGAGAGGGAGGAGGAGGAGGAAGAGGAGGAAGAGGACTGAGGAGGAGGAGAAGGAGGACCCAGGAGGAGGAGGACCCAGGAGGAGGAGGACCCAGGAGGAGGACCCAGGAAAAGGCCCCAGGAGGAGGATCAGGAGGAGGACTGGGGAGGAGGAGAACTGTTGAGGAGGACTGAGGACGAGGAGGAAGAGTAGGAGGAGGACTGAGGAGGGGAGGAGGAAGAGGACTGGGGAGGATCAGGAAGACCCAGGAGGAGGAGGACCCAGAAGGAGGAGGAGGACTGAGGAGGACTGAGGAGGAGGACTGACGATGACTGAGAAGGAGGAGGACTGAGGAGTACTGAGGAGGATGGCTGAGGAGGATGGCTGGGGAGGATGGCTGAGGAGGATGACTGAGAGGGAGGAGGAGGAGGACTCAGGAGGAGGACTCAGAAGGAAGAGGAGGAGGACTCAGGAGGAGGACTCAGGAGGAGGACTTAGGAGAAATAAGAAGGAGGACTGAGGAGAACTGAGGAGGAGGAGAAGGAGGGGGACTGGGAGAGGACTGGGGAGGAGGAGGACTGATGAGAAGGATGAGGAGGAGGACCCAGGAGGGGGGTGATGCAACGTCAATTAATGTCAATTAATGTCAATTAATGTCAATTAATGTCAATTTTGCAAAATTTTGGAATACTGACATTAATTGACACGATATTTTTCGACCAGAGATTATGTAGTTCTACCATATTTTTAGCACTTTAGAACGTTTATATCATCAATTTATTCACTACTATCACATATGGAAATGGGAAATGTGAAAAAAATTCAGATCATTACGATAAAACTAAAATAATACGGTTTTCCGAAATTTAATTTTCTTAAATGGGCGTGGCCATCCAAGGGCGTGGTTCTCGACATTATCAGAACTTAAAACCTACATTAAACGAAATGCCTTCATGACATTTATATTTGAATAACGAATCTTAAACAGCTAACATTACTCCTTCATACAAAAAAAGCCGATTCTAGATATTTTACCTGTATAAGAAACCAATAAAATATGGGCGTGGCCGGTAGGGACCGAAGATGGAAGAGTTGGAAGCTGACATTTTTTTGGTGGTCTTTGAACCTAAGGATCAACAGATAAGAACATACTCATAATTATTCAAGGACATTTTGTTTTTTTGAACCGGTCTAACTTACCTAGACGTGAATATCTTGAATATTTATCGAATAATGATAATCTCAAATTTCAAGACAAATTAATGTCAATTAATGTCAATTAATGTCAATTAATGTCAATTAATGTCAATGTCAGTTTGGGGTTTTTATGGAATACTGACATTAATTGACGTTGCATCACCCCCCCCCCCCCCCCCCCCCAGGAGGAGGAGGAGGACTGAGGACCGAGGAGGAAGAGGAGGAGGATGAAGAGGAGGAGGAGGACCCAGGAGGAGGAGGACCCAGGAGGAGGACCCAGGAGGACTGAGGAGGACTGAGGAGGATGGCTGAGGAGGATGACTGAGAGGGTAGAGGAGGAGGAGGAGGAGGAGGAGGAGGACTGAGGAGGACGAGGAGGAGTAGGAGGACTGAGGAGGGGAGGAGGAAGAGGACTGAGGAAGATCAGGAAGACCCAGGGGGAGGAGCTGAGGAGGAAGAGTAGGAGGAGGAAGCATCTAAATGTTATTTCCATTTTTGTCCATTTTTGTCCGTTTTTGTCCGATCTATTTTTTGTCCGTTTTGAAAATATAGGGTACCGAACGGACAAAAAACATGATCCCCCTATAACAGCAAAAATTGAACATTTTATTTAGCAATTTAGGTGTCCATTAATGTCCGCCTATGTCCGTCTATGTCCGCCTATGTCCGCCTATGTCTGTCTATGTCCGCCTATGTCCGCCTATGTCCGCCTATGTCCTGTCCTTTTTGGATTCTATGAGACAAGCGGACATAGACGGACGAGACGTTAGAGCATCCGCCTTCTGCGCAGAAGGTTCAGGGTTCAAATCCCAGTGTCACCTAGTCTAGGGAGTAGCTAAGGATCCATTGGATCTATACGATCTCCTCGGTCGACTCAGCCGAATGATAGGAAACTTAATTGAGGGTTAAATGAGGAGGGGTACCTGTTAAAAGTTCAAGAAACTTCCTAGGATACCCTAGGAAACATAGTACTATTAACTATTAACTATCCTCGCAAGCAACCCTTGCCCGCTGCGTGCGTATTTCTTGTTGTCATGGTAACGGACGAAAGTAAGGAAGGACTGACGACATATCTAAACCGAACTATATTTCTCCAAAATCCCTCTTTTTCTGCAAAATCTTAACCTTCCATTTAACATTTTTGAAAAAATGATGAACGGAAAAAAACTAATTAATTCAATATTTTACCTACTTACTTTCAATATTTTACAATTAGATTGATTAATTGATTTGAAATGACGAGATCTTAGGGAAATGTTAACTCTCGTTCGTTCACAGTAAAGTATATAATAAATATTAGCTAGTCGTCTTGTACACAGGAGGTCTAGAGAAGTTGAGAGATAAAGGTAACCATAACAACCTAATATAAGTATCATGGTAATCAAATGTACAGCTGTCATAATAATATGGGCGCTGTATGGGTGAGATTATAAGGGGGGTGTGAGAGAATGTGGGGGGGGGGGGGTACCCCTAATGTGGGTATAAGTGTCAATTTATAGGTTTATACAGGTTTGTCAAAATAACAATCCTCTTGTCTTGCTGTGTTGTTTAGTTGGCAGAGTTGTTAACTTGTCTTACCTCCATTTATCTTAGAGGTAAATAAAAAATGACATTCCCAAACCGTTCGTGAGGTATGAACAATGATTATACTTAGTTACTACTAGTACTACTATGTACTATACTACTAGTTACTACAGGGTACTGTAATGCTGGTACTGTAATGCTGGTACTGTAATGCTGGTACTGTAATGCTGGTACTGTAATGCTGGTACTGTAATGCTGGTACTGTAATGCTGGTACTGTAATGCTGGTACTGTAATGCTGGTACTGTAATGCTGGTACTGTAATGTTGGTACTGTAATGCTGGTACTGTAATGCTGGTACTGTAATGCTGGTACTGTAATGCTGGTACTGTAATGCTGTAGGTATAAACATACCAGTTAGTGATAATAATAGAGCTAATGTTTTCAGCTGATGTAATATTATTTACCCCCTACATTATACATTTGTACACAGCTGTACAGTTCAATATTATGCTAATCTATATTCGCATTATGCACTGCATAATATCCTACTATTAGTGATATCATTTGCGAATGTAACCTAGTCTAGTACCTACAATAGTTTAATATTACTAGTAGAGATGTACTACACCGGTATAGTAGAGTTAACAAGTTTAACACCGGTAGAGTTTAACACTTAACACCTCAAAATACACAAAGTCATTCTAAATCTAGCAAAAAAGGTCCAACACACACCGTACTAATAACCAGTTCAACATGTACTAATGAGACAGTACAATACTCCAGTGTAGTGTACAGCCACGCCCCTCTACACCAGTTCAACATGTACTAATGAGACACTACAATACTCCAGTGTAGTGTACAGCCACGCCCCTCTACACCAGTTCAACATGTATTAATGAGACAGTACAATACTCCAGTGTAGTGTACAGCCACGCCCCTCTACACCAGTTCAACATGTACTAATGAGACAGTACAATACTCCAGTGTAGTGTACAGCCACGCCCCTCTACACCAGTTCAACATGTACTAATGAGACAGTACAATACTCCAGTGTAGTGTACAGCCACGCCCCTCTACACCAGTTCAACATGTACTAATGAGACAGTACAATACTCCAGTGTAGTGTACAGACACGCCCCTCTACACCAGTTCAACATGTACTAATGAGACAGTACAATACTCCAGTGTAATGTACAGCCACGCCCCTCTACACCAGTTCAACATGTGCTAATGAGACAGTACAATACTCCAGTGTAGTGTACAGTCACGCCCCTCTACACCAGTTCAACATGTACTAATGAGACAGTACAATACTCCAGTGTAGTGTACAGCCACGCCCCTCTACACCAGTTCAACATGTACTAATGAGACAGTACAATACTCCAGTGTAGTGTACAGCCACGCCCCTCTACACCAGTTCAACATGTACTAATGAGACAGTACAATACTCCAGTGTAGTGTACAGTCACGCCCCTCTACACCAGTTCAACATGTACTAATGAGACAGTACAATACTCCAGTGTAGTGTACAGCCACGCCCCTCTACACCAGTTCAACATGTACTAATGAGACAGTACAATACTCCAGTGTAGTGTACAGCCACGCCCCTCTACACCAGTTCAACATGTACTAATGAGACAGTACAATACTCCAGTGTAGTGTACAGCCACGCCCCTCTACACCAGTTCACCATGTACTAATGAGACAGTACAATACTCCAGTGTAGTGTACAGCCACGCCCCTCTACACCAGTTCACCATGTACTAATGAGACAGTACAATACTCCAGTGTAGTGTACAGCCACGCCCCTCTACACCAGTTCAACATGTACTAATGAGACAGTACAATACTCCAGTGTAGTGTACAGTCACGCCCCTCTACACCAGTTCAACATGTACTAATGAGACACTAGTATTGGGACTTTATACAATATTATACATCACACTTTCTATATCTTATATTTACATTACACGTGCCCGGTTCCCAGATTTATCACAATTTTCTGAAAGTGGACCATCTCCGTGTTCTAAATAAATTTCTCCCATAAATTAACGGTTTCACACTATTGGAATATTGAAGATTTACAGTCGTTATGTTTGGCAAATTATATAAAAGATAGTTTTGATTAATCGAATAATACTTGCATAAACTGTCAAAAACAAAAATCGTAGAGTATTCAATCAACTAATCAATATAAACAAGAATAATTGAACAATCTATACGGGTTACACTAGTACTTTCAATATGTTCAGTTCTTACAGCTGAATAACAACACCTTTCTACTATGGTTCCTATAGTTACTAGTAGTTACTACTAGTTACTACAGAGTACAGTTCAGCTATTAACTTGTAATTGTGGATAATTTAACTACAAAATCAAAATATTCAAACAAAGCATCAACAGTTTCTAGTCTTTATCCAACATATGACTTTACAACTAAATAAACTTCAATCTTTAATATAATCCGACCAGTTCATCATCAAAATCAAATCCAAGTACAAAAATAAAAAGGTATGCATCAAAATATGTAAGTTGATCAACAACCGATAATTATCTAAAATTCAATAAACAAAAGGTTTGAGCCTGCATTAAGACCACTCCGACCTTAGCTTTTCAAACAGGTACTCATCTCGAGGTAAGAAGGGTGTGTCTATACTCTGAATCATGTACTCTCCACACATCAGACACTCCTCCGCTATCATCTCATCCAGCTCACACTTTGCACGCCGGTAGGATTCAGTTCTCGTCTGATCTTCGTCCTTCAGATTTAGCAAAACTTTGTAAATTTGAGACACTTCCTCAGCCTTTCTCTTGGAAAGATAACCAGTTATCTCCTTGACAAGACAGGCAGTATGAAACATGTGGCTGCAGGGGAAAACATAAAAGGAGCGTGTAAGCAAGGGAATATCACAGAGGTAGCAACTCTTGGAGGATTCCACCACACAGTTCTTACGTTTCAGATTATCTATGTCATTATGTATTCTCTCAGCACTATCAGTAGCGTCCTTCATGTCATCATTCAACTGGTTGATGTTCTGATTATAGATCTCCAAAGACTTACAGATGGAATCTTTGAAGTCGTCAATGTAAAAGAAGTCGTTGAAGAATGGGAGAATATCCTCTATCTTCAACACCTGTTCAGCTCTGTTGATCACTTCCATTACACGTTTAATATCCTTCTCCTCCTCCACAACATGTCTTGCAATCATCAACCAGAGCTTCTTTATCATCTCCTGTTGTTCAGGGCGACTGTAACTCTGGGCTTCCAACGCTGTTTTCTCCGCTTCGTGGACATTTCCCAGCTTAGTTAGGGCTAGTTTCACTGCTTCCTCATAAAGCCCCATCTTGGTGTAAATGTAACAACATGCTTTCCATTTCCTGTGCTCTGAGCACAGTCTCAGTGCATATTTTCTATCTACATTTGCATCAGTTTTATCTAAAAACTCAAGGAGCAAACCTTCATCGTCTTGCTGAACCACAAGGGATAAGAGAAAGTTGTGGATAGCTTCATCTTTACATTTAGTGCTGAAAACAACGAACTGAAGATACTTCAGAGCCTGTTCCTTCTGATCCAGGGTTTTACAATGGATGAAGGAAGGTAACAGTTGTTTGGGATCAAGATGTCTTCCAAACTGCTCCAACACTTCTACTGTGTTTCGTGGGATGTACTTCATAAGTGTAGGGGTATACTTGTAAAACAGTTCAGGACTCCTCCGTTTCCGCAGGGTATTTAGAGCTGAGGCATACTGTTGATCATGAATGTGATGCATTATTACTTTCTCAATATCTTCCATTAGATCAGCGAAGTATATCATATCAGAGGTGTCGCCATAGCTAGCCATCATCTCCTGGATCACTTTGATAATAGGCTTATTCTTCTTTATGTTCCTGCTAACAAACTCATTGCCAAGAAAGTTCCTTAAGTCAGCCCTAGTAGACTGGACAGTGTCACACTCTTCTTCACTAGATTGTTGTTGCTTCTCCAAACTACTAATTTCGCTTAGATAGAGTTCAACAATCCAAACGACAAGCATGCAGATCTGAGTTGGGCTGTTGGAGTTGTTGATTGAATCCAGTTTTGATCTCAAGAAGTTCATGAGAGCAGGTGTGGTGCTTTCATTGATAAATTTGAGTGCGATCTCCTCAAATGATCTATGTGAAAGTGCATACGTTTGAGCAGCATCATCGTAGTACTTCTGCTCAAAATAATAATCACCTTCCTCGCTAGCAATCTCAAAAAGTTTAGTCTGATCTCCATCAGCGTATTTCTCTGCTTCTTGGAATTTACGAAGCTGCATATACATCCTCCAGACGTTACGATCCTCTTTGTGGATCTTAAATCTGATGATGCTTTGCTTTGCAGAGCAGAAGAATTTACTTTGGTCCATTGGATCGAGAGCAAGAGTATTGTAAGTTCCTCCTGGAGTTCTCAAGGGCTCATAATGAACATGTTTCCAATTTATGAGACTTTTCGCCTCAAAACCATTCTCATACATAAGCAATAAATGAAACTCTGAGACACCAATAGCCACTGGAATACCTTTGTCAGTGAATGGGGTCAGTTTATTTTCTGACAAAACAGTCTCTTCGTCAAAAGAGGCTGAGTCGATATTAATCCTTGAATACTGAATCCCAACGCCTGTCATCCAGACAAGAGAGCGAGGTTGAGGATACTTTATGTACGCCACAGCCATAAGACCCAAAGATTCAATGTTTTCTTTGAACTCAGGCAAACTATTCTCGCCAAAGATAAAACCAAATTTGCATTGTTCATTGGATTTCAGTCTGCCAAAAAACTGATATATTCTTGTAGGAGTAGTGGCAATAACGACGGTCCTCTGTTTCGGATCACCATTTTCATGAAAATAAACGAGACCTGTAATAGCTTCTGGTTTGTCTAAATTGTAAAGTATTTTGGAGTATGCAACAAGTTGTTTATCAGAGGAAGGATTAAGCTTAGTTTCATAAATTGTTCCAAGCGAATTGCCTATGAGAATTTCCTTGGTGTCAATATCAGTTTGCTTGGTTTGACTCCAGGCAACAGAGTCAATCTTTACAGATAACTTCATTTGTTTCGAGCATGGCCATAAGGTTTGCTTACCATAGAAGCCGTAAAAAAGTTCCCCAGAAGTCATAGAAACGAGCAAATGTTTACCAGTTGGATCCAGAAAAATGTTATGAAATTTATCACCAACAGGTCTAGGAATATCTAAGACATCATCCAGCTCGGTAGCTTGTGTGTAGAATCTCTTCATTTTGTTGCTCAATAGCCCCACAACTAGTATCCTATTAGCAGTGGCTAACTTTATTATGGCTGCTGTTTCTTTAACATAAGTGTCCTCCTTCTCAAAGATTGGCCGCTTGTCAATAGAATCTACTGGCTCCTTCAAATTGATGACAGATGTGTTGAAAGAACTTTCCCTGTTGCTGCCTCGGCTGCCAGACTCATAACTCCGCTCATCTTCTTGGTACTCATTCCACAGCCCGGCCATGAACCTGAATATTAATTATTAAACTGAAGTACTATACGGGTGTGTTACACTTAACACATTTTACAGCTTCAGGTATTTAATACATATTATGACGAAGGAAATTAAAGTTACGGAATTATTTCCAGTAGGATTCAAATCTTGAATTGCTAAAAAAGGAAACGTCAAACTGTAGGAATCGGTACACAAATTTAACAAAGCATAATAAAACAAAATATATCATTCACACAAAGAAGTAAATCAAATCAAATAAAATCAATAATAAAACTGAAGTACTATACGGGGCGGGGCGGCTGGGCATAACTTACTGTTTCATTAATTAGAATTAGTCATTTTTGAAACCATTAAGATCCTTAAAATATGGTCTACAGTTGCCGCAGTCACTGCAGTTGACGTACGCTTCCTTCTACCATAAATGTATCGAAAGATCCACTATAAAGTTAATAAACCTGCTTCAAATAACCACACACCTAAAATAAGAGTTTGATGTAAAAACTTATAAAACAGTTGAAATATTATCCCATTAAGTCAAACATCAATCAAAAATAAAATCAAAAAAGCATTTAAAGTGTTAATTGAGAGGATGCTAGGACAATGCTGCACTTGTTGTGCTGCCGATGGAAGTTAAGGAGGGTGACTTGATCATGAAGCCTGCTGATGATGATTTAACAGCAGTATCGAATAGTTTATGTATGAACCTCCGAGCACCCTGCCTATACTTGTATCTAGACATCAGCTCGTGGACAGTTATATAGTTTCTAAAATCTGAAAATAGCTGTTTCTTAGTTTTAGCCAGGTCTTCAAGTTCAGCACTGTAGGCACTTGCCCGCAGAGTTGATGAGAGACATGTAATGAGGTTCAGCAGCTGAGTCACGTCTTTGTCCTCAGGCTTCTCTACGCTGAGTTCAGGGAAAGCAGGTCGTCTGAAGTCGACCTCTATAGTGAAGAATTTCTGGATATCATTAGAGATACAGAGACCAATCTTTTCGCCAGGTTGGGTTTCTTTACTGTCAAATGCGTGAGGGTTACCAGCAGATTGGATAAGAAAGTTGAGCTGTGTTTCCCCTAAACTTCGGTTCTTTGAGTGTGTCTTGTGTCTAGGTGGCTGCAATGTGGAACTCCTCTGACGATTTCCAACAATCTCTGGCAGACCAGGACCTGCAGGTGAGAATGCGCTGTTCATTTTCTTGTTATTTGGCTGACAAATGCTGAAGTGATGAACAAAATCCCTTCTACTGGCAGTGAATTTAAACTGTTCGATAGCTGCACACCCGCTCTCAGTTTTACATATCAAGTTTAATACATAGACACATGTCCCCCTAACACTAAGATTGTCGTGCGAATCAGACAAGTTGAAGATTTTACCGACAAATTCAAATTGTGAAATTTTAGCAAAACCATAACATGATGCACCAATATGACCAATCGCCCAGGCAGCTGCTTTAATATCTAAAATATCCGAGCTCTTCAACATTTTATCAAGCTCAGTAAAGACACCTTCATCTTGGAGCCTCTTTATTCCAGTATCAAACTGAGACAGCTCTCCGTATAAATGAACTGGAGTGTAACAGTACTCCGGAAACTTTAATTCGTTAGACCGGAAAGTAGGGTCACCACGTTTGAATCCTGTAAGAGCTTCAAGCAATGTCGTCTCCACTTTCCTCACATACTCTAAACATTTATAACGTTTCCACTTTTCCATTTCAGTGTCAACAAAACCCAGCTCAGACAACTGTTGAAAGCCCCTAGGAATGGAAAGGAACCTCAGGACTAGCTCATATCCTTTGTCGCCGAGATGTATCAATGCAGGAAACATGTTGAACAAATGCTCCAAACACTCTTGATCCTGACAAGCTTCTGTTAGAACAGTTAGTGCTTCTTCAACAATCTCCTCGGCATCTGAGGTGTTGTAAGCATACAGCTGACTTACAAGCATAGGTAGGATGAACTTTTCAAAGTTCTGATAACCGGTTCTGATAAGAGTCCTGAGGAATTTGATAGCAAATACGCGGATAGTCACAGATCCACGGTGGAGAATTGTGCTAAAGATAGCATCAGTAATGTTCTCTTTACCGTACAGCAAACTGACCAGAACACACTTCATTATTGTGTCCTTGTCAGGTGACTTTTCAAACAACTCAATGTACGTTTCGAAGATATTCGAGTTCTTTAGATATTTATTTCCTTCCACATCAGAGTATAGTGTACCTATCATAAAGAAATAATCACTTACTAAAGATGAACGAAGGCTAGATGCAGAAAATATGCCAGATCCTACTTTGGATTTTTTCAGTTCAACAGTCATATTACTCAAAAATTCTGGAATTAAATTCTTCAATTCCTCGATCCCTGAACAACCAATCTCTAAAAGCAAGTTCATCAGAGTAACTCCAACTCCTGTATAGATGGAACTATTACCAAGACCAGTAGTGTCATCGTAGTAATGCACCATTGTCAGGATATACCGGCTGGAAAAAGGCTCCATTACTTTCTTTAGAAATCTTTGACAAGTTTCATCGATCTGTTGAGTTCGGAAGAATCCTAACTCCAACACAGAAGCAATTATTTTCCAGTCCCATTGAAAAGGATCTTCCTCTGCAAAGACTTTAGTGTTTTCAATAAACCGGATGTGTTGTCTCTCCTCGTGCTCATCTCGTTCTTGATGTCTGAACTGATAGCTAGGGTAGTAACCTTTCTTGAACTTCAAAACCCTCTCTCTTATCAATGTAAGTTGATAGCTCAATAATGTGAATGGACCCTGAGCTTGGCGTTGTCTATGATTTAGAAGCTTTGTTATGCATTGAGAACTCTCAACTCCAAACCCTTTGTGAACAGCAACTGCTTCAACTAGCAGTGGTTGGATGTGGGCTATGTGTTGCTCTGAAATAAGATCAAACTTGTTGATCAGGTGAAGCAGCTCCCCGACCAAAATCGCAGCAAGAATTGCCTCTTCTTTTTCTCCATTGATAGCAACATGGGTAACAGAGTCAAGTTTGGGATCTACAGAAAGAAACAGAGCTAAGAGTGTGGCATGATATATCTCGACTAGATTTGGTCGTTCAATGTGGTGAGGAGGTAAGATCTCCTCAGCTTCTCCAACAACCCAGTCTTCTGTGATTACCCAATCTGGGTTTTGTTGCCAATCGATGATGGAACTGAGTGCTTTCTCAAATGATTCCAAGTTAGAGGGTAGTTTGAGGTTGAGCATGTCGTAGATACAGTTGACTACAGTCCTCTGGATTTTAGGAAATGGTCGGGTAAGTGCGCTCATCATCTCCTTAAAGACCACCTGTATTGTGTACAAACCGGGCCAAGTACGACAAAGCGAAAGAATTGCATTTTTACAACCATTTAGCCATATTTCACGTTCTTCAACGTAATCACATTCCTTCTTATTCTCCATCTTCTTCTCGAACAAGATGAAATAGGGGTCAGACAGAGATGCAACAAGGAAACCAACATCATTTCGCAAATGAACGAAGTTTCTAGTGGTGACATTGTTAAACAGATACATGAAGACTTGACAGAGGACTTCAGTTTCCTGATACTCCCCTCCCATAGCAATGGCTTCCAAGAGACATTTAATACCTCCACTTTCTATGAAGGAGCTTGGTTGAGATAATGCATAACATGATAAAATAGCAGTAGCACACTTTTTGTAGTTTTCATTGGTAGTCGTCCTAACCAGTGACAATAAACAAAATAAGATAGCTTTAGGAAGTTTCCCATACTTAGCAAGGTTGTAGATAAACTTCAGAGCTTCGACCCCCTCCAAAGCCTCATTTCCATCTTTTCCACCTCCAGTATCAATCGCCCGAACGAGAAATAGGTCAATATTCAATTTTTGAACATGTTCGTGAGTGATATTGGGCAGGCTAAGCGTAAAACATCGAAAAGTGTTGGCTCTGATTTTGGGTACTTGAGAAGTGAGCTGGGTGGCCAACTTTTCAAAGACCACATGAGGATCAACCTGTTCAAACACCTTGTCGCCATAAGTCTTGATGATTCTTACGAAGTCGGTTTGTAGACATGACACAGAGGAGTCCGGAGCGTTCGAGTCTGCGATCTGATCTAGAATCTTATGAAGATCAGACAGCTCAACCATAGTACCGCTGACGAAGTGATATGTTAGTACTGTTTATTACAGAGATAAAAAGTATGAGTGATCCAAAAGTCTGAGTACAAAAGTAACTCTACAGATAGCAGGTTCCATAGCAACCGACACTTTCGTTATTCATTGAAATATATCCACTTTTGTTTCCATATTTAGCCAGAAAATAATCGAGCATTATGACAGAACCATAAAACTTCTACTTCAAAAAATGTTGTCACAGAAATGAATTATCTTGCGCCATTTAGGAATTATTTACAAAGTAAGTTTAGGTCAGACTTTTGGATAACCCTGTGTACTGTATAGTATGCTATGCCACTAAAACTTTTTTGAAATACAATTCACATACAGTAAAACCCCAATTTACTGTGCCCCGATTTACCGCAAAACCTGATTTATCGCAGCCATCTCCTTTCCCCAAATAAAGCTTACCATGCATAATGTAAACAATCAAAACCCTGATTTACCGCAAACCCTGATTCACTGCGGATGTTTCTTTTCCCCCAAACTCGGGGTCTTACTGTACTACACTTCCCTCAGTGACCATTATTATACAGAGCTATCATGGAGGAATGACACTAGAACAAGCATTTAAAAACCCCGGCCCTACTTACGTTGTATATGAAAGACCCCAAAGTAATTTAATCTATTCAAAAAGGGAATCTGTAAAGGTATTTTTGAAAATTATAGTAGTCGAGGCAGTGACACAAAATAAGTAACAAAATAAAAATATATCATTAAACAATAAATTTACTTGTTTGCAATTTAAAAATGTAATATAAATCTATAAGTCAAACGATAAGTTCTCGGTATTATTTTATTTGGTATTATTAAGTTCAATCCATAGCAATGCTCCTCCACTGATGAGCGTGTCCACAAACTAGCATGGCAATGCTCCTTCTGTGCAGTGTACATGCATAGACATGCTTCTTGAATGTTTTTCAGAAGGGTGGTTTAAATGTTCCTGCATCCATAATGTCACAGACTAGGTTGGGCTGAGGTGGCCTGAATCCCCATCTTAAAACCGTGCCCAGTTCAGGACAGGGTGATAATATGATCTCGATGTAATTCCCACGAGATCAGTAAATTGGTATTTTGCTCCTTTAAGGCTGACAGCCCAGTCACTATGTAGACACAGCAACTATTGGTGGCTCCCTATTACAGATCGCTGATTTATCATCAAACACTCAAAGCTGTATATAAGTGTTCTCAATGGTTCAATACACAGCTCAGTATCAAATGACATATCAGGGTTTTCAGGGGTCAGAATAACTCGCAAATAAGTTAAAACTGATGGCTCTGTTATTGGTGGTTATGTTCCTGCATCTATAATGTCACAGACTAGGTTGGGCTGAGGAGGCCTGAATCCCCATCTTAAAACCGTGCCCAGTTCAGGACAGGGTGATAATATGATTTCGATGTAATTCCCACGAGATCAGTAAATTGGTATATTTTCTCCTTTAAGGCTGACAGCCCAGTCACTATGTAGACACAGCAACTATCAGTGGCTCCCTATTACAGATTGCTGATTTATCATCATACACTCAAAGCTGTATATTATATGTTCTCAACGGTCCAATACACAGCTCAGTATCAAATGACATATCAGGGTTTTCAGAAGGGTCAGAATAACTCGCAAATAAGTTAAAACTGATGGCTCTGTTATTGGTGGTTATGTTCCTGCATCTATAATGTCACAGACTAGGTTGGGCTGAGGAGGCCTGAATCCCCATCTTAAAACCGTGCCCAGTTCAGTGGATGTAGTTGTAGAAAGAATAAAGAGTGGGCTGCAGAGCTAGTAGGAAGTTGGCGACATCTTGAGACGTTGATGCCCTGAAGAATTTTTACTATCATAAATCAATATAAATTGTAAACCTCTGTAAGCTTATTGGCAATTTGTAAACCTCCCCCCCCCCCCCCCCCCCCCAAAGTAAAGTCATGGGCCCCAGTTTTTTTCTCAACTACTACCTCAAAATCGAGTTTCACAAGAAAGTCACGGCAGGAAAAAAACATGTTGTAATTAGGCACTTCAATGAGAAAATCATGTGAGAATAACTTGATTGAATGACATACCTGCGCTGTACGTATCTTGGAACACGCATTCGTACGACTCAACAAAAGTAGCATAATCGATTTATCATATCCACTAAATAGAAGATTTGATTGATAAATTTAATTCATTGGTCAGCTGCTTTTGATCCCATGGAAAAATATTGTTTCTAGCCGAAGTTATCGCCGGTCAAAGTTCAAAGGTCAGCGCTCATGTGTAATTGTATTGCATGAGTGAATTTCGATCAAGAAAACAACAAATTTCAAGAAAACAACAAATTTTTATTTAAATCAATTATAGCAACAATTTGAAAAACTTTAAAGCTCTTCTATTACCATGGAATATACTACGGGTATGGTGACTTGGGCTAATGAGTTGTTAAGTAGATTAAGATTAGTAAACCTGCACTTGCATTGTATATTTTATAAAAACTAGAAATTAGGCTTCACGGTAAAATGGAGAAGCAGGCTGATCTTGGAGAGAGCAGACCGTAAAGTTTACGCACCCACCAGGGCTACCTACCTACCCCAGTTGTTCTTTTTGGTTTATCAGCTTGTATTGTTATACAGGGTGGGCCAAAAGTCAGTACCCATACGTTGGGTCTTATACCTCCGCCGTCTTTTATATTTGAGAGTTGTTGCTTTTCAAATGGCATACTGTACCTATTTGTTCGAGGATTCCGTCGCCAAAATTTGAAAATTCGAACATTTTAAACCACGCCCATTCAATATTAAAACACCTATATTGTTCTCTCTGAACATGTTGGACGCCTAATTTTTTCTGAGACGGCAGATTATTATATTTTGCATCTGATCTGAAATAATGATGTGAAACGGATTAGAAATGACGAAGTTATCAAGCGATTTGTGTATCTCGTTAGCAAAATTGATTGGGTGATTATGTGACACCGTGACACGACACCTTAATTGGGCAGCCTTAACGATTCCCATAATGTTTAACAGGGTAGTTAACGGGGTCACCTTATCACGTGATTAGGTAAGCCAATCACCTGATCACACGTAATGAATATCTCGGTCATCTGAGAAGCTATAACTCTAATTTTTTCAGGACAAACGTAATTCGAATGGCCAAACACAATTCAATAAAATTTAGCTCGATCCGACTATCCAAATTATAAAATAAATGCGAAAATGAATCTTCATTCGAAAAAAATGAACACGAATATTTTTCGAGTTGACAAATTCCTCGAACCAGTGGTGGTACTAAGTTATACCAGAAAGAATTATTTCAATTAGGCACTCAGTGACTGAGCTGTAAAGGCCAACGTATGGGTACTGACTTTTGGCCCACCCTGTATTTATGGACCCCAGTCACCACACTAAGAAGGAGTATGTAAAAAAATAATAATAAGTTAAGTTAATATCATCATATCTGTTTAAAACAGTAAAAGTCAAGTTGAGGATTGACTTTCCTAGTTAATTTAAAGGTTCAAACGTTTGGGAATATAATAATGTTGGTATTTGTATCTGCTGCAGCAATAATATCGAAATGTCATTTGTCTAGAAAATTTTCGCTACTTCAATAGATATTGGGTCGGCAATTTGGTGAGTGAGTGATGAACTGGTTTGGTCTGTGACTGAGTGAGGGGGGATGTGAAAGTTGTGGTAAGTCCAGGTGTTATTATTGTTGATGGATTGAGATCCCAGGATGATACTTTTACAGCGTAATTTAACCAAAGATACAGAAGTAGTGAGGATTTCCCCATTCTCATTTAGAATCCGTTTATGTATGCAATTCCACAATTTGGAGGCTATATAAAGAAAAGTGTTGGTTTTTCTTGGGAGGATTATGACATTGCTTGTATCACGTTTTGATGAGTCTATAGTACAATACAACGAGTATGGAGTGCGAAATTTCATAATTCGAAATATCTCAGATATACAGTGGTATTTGTACAAGTTTTGAACAGTAAGCAATTTTAGTCGATTAAAAATGGGCTTGGTGTGCTCTTTTTCGAAAAAAGCAGCTCCTAACCTCTGTTTTGTATAAGGTCTGGCTCGTGCACAAGTGGCATGTTTGTTGAGGTATGCATTTAGGTCTCCAAAAAGGATTCTTATACAACGTTTCTGAGTTATGAACAGCTTATCGTTTGGTTGGTCTTTGAGGGCTGAGCCCCAAACACTTATTCCGTAAGCAAGATGTGATTCCAATAATGCAGAGTATATTTTTTGGTAGTGTTCCCCTGGAACTGAATGTTTAATCCTGTTAAGTGCTCCTGTAGTGGATCTAATTTTTTTTCTTAGATATTCTATATGTGGGCCCCAGCTAAGTTTTTCATCAATTACTACACCAAGAAATTTGGTGTTGCTAACCTTGACAATTTTGTATCCATTTATAAATATTCCTTGTGATTTGTCATATTCATTGGCATACGGCCTAACCCTGGTGCAGGTTTCATCAGATTCGTATGCAGGTAGAAAATGTATGTAGCAGCATTTAGACATATTTATATGTAAGAGATTACTTCTCATGAATTTGCATACGAAATCAAGAACTTTATTGGCCTTCAAGTATGTTGCTTCTTTGGACGGTCCAGTGATAAATATATTTGTGTCATCAGCATAGAGCACAAATTTGCATTCATCGCCTTTGTAACAGTTTATTATGTCGTTCATATATAATAAGAAAAGTAGAGGGCCTAGTATGGAACCTTGGGGAACTCCATATTTTACATTCATAGTCTCTGATGTAGTGTTGAGAAATGAAACACATGCAATCGAATCTTTAAAAATTATCTTTTCTTACACTTTTAGAGCAGACACCCTAAAACTTTCAGGATATGTTCTACGGATCATATAGAAGATATTCTAATAAGAGATTAGACAGAATTTTGAGGCCCAGATTGGTAACAATGTATTGTGCTTTGCCAATTGCAACACTTAATTTCAATGAAACAAGAAATTTTCAATGAAACAAGAAATTAAATTTTAGCAAATTTTACAGAATCAACAAATTTATAACAATGAAAATATAATGCTCATTTGGTGTATGACTTTCTGTCCATCACTTGAGTTTCAAACTATTTTCACAACTACAATTAAATACATTTATTGAGGTATGTGAAATGTACAAGTAGTGGAATCGTAAACAAGCTATAACGGTGGCTCTGACCAGACAAGGCCTCCAGACCAGTCACTGAAGACCTTTCTTCACTTCTCATCTAAATCTTTAAAGGGAGTCCGACCCACAAGTCGGAACCTCTCCGGTGGGTTAAATCTTTCTCAATTTTGTTTCGACATCTTTGGATCAACACATACTTTGGACAGCGTTCGGAATGGCTACTCCTATAAAGTTAATTTTAACTGAACTAACCTCTCCTCAGCTTGATAGTGTCTTATCCAAATTCCAGCTGACTGCTCCAGAGGGCTATGACGAGGATGGAAAGCGCAAACTTCTTCGCAGCAGCAAAGTCTTCACAAGAGGAATTGGTAACCATGATAATGATAACACTTTGGCAGTATTTGATAAAAAAGGTACATTTGTTGATTTCGAATCAGTAGATGGAACGGTAAAAGGAATTTTTGCTAAATCAGAATCGGGTAAGGTGATGTACCCATGTTCTGTTTGCTGTAAAGAGGTTACAAATAACTCGGATACATCAGGTCTTGGCATTGAATGCAGTGGATGTGGGTGGTATTTTCACACCAACTGCACAGAAAAGCCCATTAGTCTCAGCCTGTTTAAAGCACTTAGTGATTCTCCAACATACATTAAGGTGCTGTGCCCCCCGTGTAACTCAGTTTATGGTAGTGCTCTATCCAAGTTGAAGCGTGTGGAGCGTAAAGTGGATGCTATTACCGTGAAAGTTACCACTGTCGAGAAACAGTTAAAACAGGCAGCAAATAAAGGACCATTATACAGTGCAGCTGTTTCAAACGGTATCTCCAAACATAGTCCTATCCCACAAAAGGTCATGGAGGGTCTGAAATCGATTTCAAAAGCTAGACAGGACTCTGACGATGTTGAGCGACTCAAACGTACCAGAGTTGTTATCCGACCAGAAGATACTACCATAAGGACTAGTCGTGATATTCGTAAGGCTTTTAATCAGCATTACCAAGGCATGGTGATCAAACATTGTAGGTTAACGGCATCAGGTTCCATCACATTTGAATTTGAGGATGAAAACACAGCTAAAACTGTGCAGTCTAACTGGAAAACCAGTCATTTTGGTGGTAATAAAGGTATGAAAATACCAGGTGACTATAACACTGTTGCCATGGTTAAGCATGTGTATGATGATCACAACGAGGATGATATGAAGAAGGATATTATGCAGAATTACCCTGGTATAATCACTAAGTGTGAATTTCAACAGAAGAGGTCTGATAAATCATTCAATGGAATGATCAAACTAGAATTTTCATCACGAGAAGCAATGACAAAAGTTATAACAGACAAGATAAAGTTTTGCCATCAACGCTACATAGTTGAAGAGTACAAAAGAAAGTCTAGGGTAATCAAGTGCAATAAGTGCCAAGGTTGGGGACATATTCACCGATATTGTACCAAACCAGCTAAGTGCGGTAAATGTGCAGAAAACCATGAAAGCAATAGCTGTCCAATAACTAGTGGCTTCAAATGTGCACATTGCAAGGAAGATCATCAAGCAGGTTCTTTTGACTGTGCAGTGTACAAAGAGAAATTGGCTAAGTTCTCCCATGATGCATTATGATCAAAAATCATAACTCAATCGGAAATGCTGGAAATAACACTGTGCTTGGAAAATTCTGCACAATAAACATCTGTGGTCTATCTCAAAGAAGCAACATGATGCTAAGCAAGTATGCGTCTGATAACAACATTCTTCTTTTTGGTGTGCAGGAGACTGGTAGTAGCAGCCAGTGGAAATCACTAACCAACATGAAAACCTTTGAAGATACAAATAAGAATAGCAACAAAGGATGTGCAATTATTGTTAAACAAGAAGTCATGTTCACACAGCTTCCTGTTATCTCACATATTTCATCCAATATTGACTCGGTTTGGGGAATATTATCTTGGAACGGCAAGAGGTACATAATTGGGAACCTTTACCTGAAACTAGACTATCTATCAGGTGTCAAAGAGATGCTGGTAATGCTTGATAAGGCAAATGAACTGAGTAGGTTTTACAAATGTGCAGGTGTGATTGCTATGGGGGATTTTAATGCTCGTCATTATATTTGGAATGATACTGTGGTAAATAAGTACGGAAAATATATTGAAGAACATCTAGACTGGTCTAAGTTCTGTGTGCATGCATCTTCTTCAAGTACATTTTTGGCAAGGAATGGTAGCAGTCATATCGACTTTTTTATCACATCCACTCAACTTGATAAATATCTAGATCATCCAATTGCAGATCATTTTGCTAATTTGTACAGTGGGGCTCCCCTGAGAGGTCATGTCCCAATCTCAATCAATATCCAAGTACAACCTGTCGCAATCAGGTCAGAGAATGTTAAGAAGTATAACCTTAAATCAATGGACTGGTTCAACTGGACTAGAGACATAGAGCTTGACCTGGAAATTGAAAAAATTGACAGCTTAGCTACTGATGGGACTATCAAGGAACTGCTGGAGGCCATTAACACAGCTATTGATGTTTCCACAAAAGAAAACTGCCAAATGAAATGTGTCTCCAAACACAGCAAACCGTACTGGACCCCCAAGCTATCACTACTCTCTGAAAGACTCAGATTGGATCTCAAATCATATCTATCCAGAAATACTGACTCAGCCTTTGAAGCTCTGCAGGCTTCCAAGAAAGAATTTGAGGAAGCAAGAAAGCAGGCATGTCAGCAGTTTATTCTTCGAAAGACAAATGACCTTAACACTTCTCAGGCAAAAAAGTTCTGGAAGGAGTTTAATAAGCTTTTCAAACCCCCATCAGATCAGATGGTTGAAGCTCTTATATCGGACGATGGAACTATTCTTACAGGAAATGCTGACATTGAGAAAGAAATGTTTGAAACATTTTTCCAGGCTAAACACATCGAAAATAATATCGATAAATTCGATAATGCTTTCTTTCAGGATATAAACAAACTGTATGATGACATAAAATACAGAAACTTTCAACCCAGTGCAACTGAGGCAATGGCAGATAGGTTTACCAACAGCTCCACACTTTATTGCCCTGTTACACCATGGGAGGTCTCTGCTACTCTGAAAGGCATTCAATCAACAGCCGCCAGTTTTGATAACCACGAAGTGCATCAGTCTATGCTAAAGAAACTAGGTCCGATTGCAATTCATGCACTAAGCAAGCTTTTTACACTCTGCCTGCGAAATGGGCTCTGGCTGTGGAACGATTCTAAGATTGTGTTTCTCAAAAAAGACGGAAAGTCATCATACTCCCAAGCAGGTGCATACAGGCCCATTTCAATATCTTCATATGTAGGGAAACTGTTTGAACGAATCCTGGCACGACGACTTGATATATATCTTATGAAAGTGGGACTTACGGATGTAAATCAGGAAGGATTCTCAAAAGGCAAGAATACTATTAGATACCTCAATCGACTGACTGTTGGTATTAAAGGTGATATTATAAAGAAGCTTACGGTACTTTGCTTGTTTATCGACTTCGAAAAGGCATTTGATTCCGTCTGGAAAAAAGGTCTAATTGTTAAGCTCTGGAGAGCTGGTGTTCATGGCTGTTACCTAAAAACTATAGACAGTTTTCTATTTGGTCGCACAGTGTGCCTATTAATAAATGGATTCCTTGGCCCTGTTAGGGACTGCTTGGACTATGGGTTACCACAAGGATCTGTGCTGTCTCCTATTTTGTTCAAATTCTTCATTATGGATATTGAGGCAGTCTGTTCAGTGTACCAACAAATAAGTGTGTTAAAATTCGCTGATGATGGTACGGTGAAAGTGGTTGGTAGAGACTTGGAAGAGTGCCTTTTCTATCTCAACCTGGCTATGGACAGCATTGAATATTGGACCTCTTGTTGGCGCATGGTTATCAACTGCAACAAAAATAAGACTGAAATTATATGCTTCAACTGCTATGATCATGCTGGAGTCCCGACTTCATTCAACCTTGGAGGGAAAACAATTCAGTTAACGGATCAGACAAGGGTTCTTGGTGTCATTTTGGACAGTAAGTTAACCTACAAACAGCATAGCAAGCATGTACACAACAATCTAGTATATCGCTGGGTTTGTATGAGCCGTTATGCAAACAGAAACTGGGGCATGAACCAAGCAGTTATAGTGAGAGTGACCAAAACAATTCTGTTCTCGACCTTGTTTTATGGTTCTACCATATGGATGAACAATTCAAATATGTCAGACATAAACAAACTATGGTACAGAGTGTCTAAAGCTGCAGTTGGAGCTGTTTTCAACGTCCATGGGGCCATACTGGAAGTCATTCTGGGTGTGCCACCACTCCAAACTTTGGGAAGAATAATCTCGATCAAACACTACCTCAAGGTTCTCCATGACTCAAATGACATTCACTATGACTTTGTGAAAACTCAGCTAAATGAAAAGAACCCAACAGTGCTCTGTCATCTCCGAGAGGTGCAGAAGTTCCTACAATGGAAAGCAGAACATTTTAACACAGAAGTTCAGGCCTGTGACCTCGGTGAAATCAGCCACAGAAACCTGGACCACATTCTGCTACTATCCCCAAAGACTTACAAGTACACCAAGGGAATGATACAGCAGTTCACAGAGCTACTTTGGCAAGAAAGTCTACAAAACCTACTACTTATGGAAGGATGGTCTGATATTCCAAGAGTCTCCTGCAACCCCCTTCCCATCCCCTTTGGAGTGAGCCGCGAAGTGGAAGTATTGGTTATGAGTCTCATGTACAAGAACAATCTACTGAACTCGTTTCTCTTCAGAGTTGACAGAGCAGCGGCCTCTCCGCTGTGCATCTGTGGCTCGGATGAGCAAACAGCACTGCACCTACTATCAAGTTGTGAGCTTGTGGACACAAATCTACAATGTCAAGCGGAACGAATCATCACCCTGTGCAACAGTGGTAGGCCCATAGTCGATCTAGCAACTGAGCAGGGCTCCATCATACTAAACTGCTCAAGGGACGATATATTTATAAATGTGTGTGTTAAAATTGTAGAAAGCGAGGGGTTAAATCTTAAGCGGAAGATAAATCTTTCGAAAAGATAAGGCTTTATTATAGCATCTAATTTTGCTAATTTTGCTACTATTATGATAAAGGATTAAATACCAAGCATATTGAAGTGTAGTATAGTGTTATTGGACTATGTTTATCTGAAAACAATCACCTTTAAACTAAATATTGTTATATTAATAACAAGGGAATGAGTTTTTCTATTTGAGCTGTTCAGTTCACAGGAAAGCAGATATGGACTGCTTTAAAACTTTTATTTTGGATAAAGTTTGTTTCAGTAACCATTAAGAACCAGTGGCCTTTTGTAACTGCATCTTCAACCTCAGTTTCATTTTGAAACGTCAAGAGACTGGTAAAGTCAAATATTTTGTTACATAAACATTTTTATTAATTTTTGAAGGGTAGTAATTGTTTAGATCATAATTTTTATACGAAACTATTAATGTTTTTTAATAGCTGTTAGCAGGGTAAAATTTGTTAGGTGTGTTTCTATAAATTTCTCTATTGGAAATTAAGGTTTTTGATCTCTACTATTTATTGTTATTAAAATGCTCATTGTAGCCAGTTATTTTTAAAAGATTTTCATCATCAAATGATTTAATTGAGTGTATATATTGTTTAAATGACATAGTTTATTTTTTTTAATTAGCCTACACTATTGGTAATAGTATTTTTAAAAGTTTCAGGAAGAACAATTAGCAGAATTTGCATCCTAAACGATTACATCACTGAATGTTTGAATTAAAATGGTCAGTTTCAGAATTTAATTTCAAGGTGATACAAGATTCAATGAACTGATCTACCGATCATATAATATGACAAGTACACAGCAGAAAAATTCATTTATAAAAATAAGTACAAACAGTATATATACTATAAAGTAATTCAAGTGTTGCAATTGGCAGAGCACAATACAGAGGTAACAGATATTGTCCACTGCTACCAATCTCTACTATAATTCAGAGAATTGTTTTTGTAGAATGTATGTATGTACGACCGCCCACGTGCAAATCAGATGAGAAATAGGAATTTAGGTAACAACCAAAATGTTGTTGGTAGCAACGGTGTTTTAATGCACACATGCACGTGCAAAGATTGTTTTAACGTCATTTTGATCGGTTTTGTGGTAATTACGTTGTGTTTAAAGTATTTTATATTTAAATCGGCTGTATCTTCGGTTGAGATGGATATTTTTTGATGCGATTAAAACTTTCTTTCAAAGAATACTACTAGCTTCGTCCTTGTTACCACGGGCTTTCTAGTATTATATAATATGAAATATCAAAAATCAAATATATACACATCTACTCCATCATAGGGGCAGGGATGAGGTTATAAGTACATCAATGGTAATTGTCACGGTAAAAGTAAATTATTGATGGATGATCTTAAGGATCGTAATTTAGTTATGAAAACTTTAGTAAATTTAAATGAAATAAATGATATAGCTCGCTGTAGACAATGTCGCAAAATTCTCTGTGGTTTTTTTGCACAGTTTACGGTTTACCCCAGGCTATTGTGGGGACCCCAGGCTATTATGTTCATAAACATAGCCTGGCGCATTTGAACCCTTTCGGGAAAGCAGTTGCGTTTTTGAGATGTTACAAGCCAATAATCAAATTTTACTATTTAACTCAGCGCGGCTTTTGTAGCGTATAGGTTTATAACCTACCAGGACACGCGCCGATTTGAAACAAATATTTTACGAGTATCACCCGTTAACGTATACCATATACGTCACTTCTTCCCAATTGGTAGTCAGCGTGCACATGTTTTTTCCGAGGCTGCAATCGGTTATAAACGATGCTAGTAACGCGCACAGTAACTTCCAAAGAGCATCCGCACTTTTTTCAGGGCGATGGAGGTTGTAATTTACTCAGCTCATCAATAATTTAGTATAGTCAATAGTGAAACAAATTTTTAGTGAAACAAATTTAAAATTATATCCTTTATTTTATAATCATAATATAATAATATTTATAAGCCTCCGTTTTGAAAGTTTTAAATTTTAATATAGTCACATTTCTATTTAAAATTAAATTTAATGTATAAGTCAATAACTGGCCGCCAAAGCCGCGCATTCATGAAAACAGGATTAACTTGGTCATAATTATACGACAAATAGAAATTTAAAACTATCCGTGGTTTTTAAAGTAAATTATAATCTTACCTAAATCCAAAGCCAGCTTTGTAAAATTTACTATTAGATCATAATAGTATCACGTGGTGACCCCCACTGTCGCTTCACTACCCCTGTAGAGTTTCGACGATACAGGGGGAGCCGCGCACTCGTGCGCGGCGGGTCATACAACGTAGGACAAGATCATAATATATTGTCAATTCTAAATGTTTACAATGCAACATTTCATTAATCTTATGCGGCGCGGCTCAAGCCACGCACGCACATATTATTTTATACTTTTTGCTTTCTAATAAATATCGTGTCAATGTGTACGTCTAAATGTTCATGTTTTGTGTAAACCGAATTCAATTGAGATTAGCAACAAGGATAATGACCCAAGTGCCTGTACGGCTTTTTCGGACCCCTGTGGACCACTACTCTTGAAATCGCTCTACAACTATTGAACATTTATAACTGTTATATAATATATAACGTCATTTCACAATTATTATCATTAATCTACAACATACAATCTAACTGTCTTGCTGAGGGGGAGGAGTAAACGCTTCACATTAAAATACTTACAACATACAAAATCTAAAACCATCAACACGGTTAGTTAATATCATGGACAATTTGGTATACATCTATTTCGTTGTAATATCTTCACATTTGCTTTATCTTACTACTATAATGAAATACAGTAGGATACATGTTTCGAGAAAGAAAGGTTGGTCCGATTATTAACAAAAGTCCATCAGGGACTCCGTGGAGTCGAAAAAGGTACACGGCCGCTGTCTGGTGCTGCTAGGCATTTACTGATCAAGATGTTTTATTGTATTGTTTGTTTGGGGACCGGTTTTTGGTACACCGGCCAATGTTTACAAAATCATATGATACATAACAATATAATTGTATTTAATATACGTGAATATTATAATAGAAATGAAATCTTAAATTTCTATTTATTCCCTGAAATTGTTACTAAGTTTTAGATTAGATTAGATTAAGAATAATGACATAAACATCATCACTGTTTGACATTTCTTCATCATAAACATCATCACTAGTTTTAAACATTCTTTCTGGTTTCCTCATTATCAGAACTGTGAACATTTCACAGACAAATTCTATAACTAAAATAATTGTCATAATTTATTTACATTTAGTAGAAATTAAATTAGTAAGTTATTTAAAAAGTTTAAGCTTAAATAATAAAATATGAGCCACAGTTCATGCTGCCTAAATCTCCTCACAAAATACTGCATCGTAAAAAAACTCGTTAAAAACGGTTTATAGAATACAACGGCCACCACTTACACCAAATTAAAATACATACTATGTAAAAACTACACTGTATCACCACGTAGATAACGAAAGTGAACATAATAATAATAATAATATTTATTATTTGTATAATTTGTGATTGTTTCTCCCGGTTTTCTTCCCTTGCGTAGCAAGCCCTGTCTCTTGTAAAAACAACCTCGAAAGATTTGTAGATACACATAGTCTCTACACCTTTACCCTCTGGTCCCTAGGGTCAGCTGATCCCGGGCCAGAGGAAAACTACCGACTGCCAAGGTTTGACGCCTAGGCAGTCGAGACCTCTTATTGAGACCCTTTATGATAATAATTTGTGTTTAGTGTTTAGTATTTTGTATATTGTATTTATTGTGGTAAATTGTGGTTCAGATTTCGGTATTAGTAATTATAGGTGTTTGCTGAATTACTGTAATATACACTCTGTTGCCAGCTCTTGTGTGTCCCATCTCTTGCCCTGCAAGCCCTGTTTCTTGTCTATACAACAAATTATAATTGTGTAATAAACATTTATTGTAGCGTAGGATTGTTTGAATTTCTATTTGCTAATTCATATAATATACACTTTATGATTGTTTCGCCCATTTTTCTTCCCTTGCATTGCAAGCCCTGTCTCTTGTAAAAACATCCACTTTTGTAGATACACACAGTCTCTACGTCTTTATCCTCTGGTCCCTAGGGTCAGCTGACTCCGGGCCAGAGGAAAATTACCGATTGCCAAGGTTTGATGCCTAGGCAGTCGAGACCTCTTATTGAGACCCGATATAATAATAATAAATTAATGTTATTTTTATACAGCACCAAAAGGTTAAGCACGGAAGTGGAACAAGAAACTGTTCAGAAAACAGGCGATAAAAACTGTAAAATATAATAATCAATAACGTAACTAAATAAGGCAGATGCACCTAACAAGCAGATATCCAAGAAGGGTTAGCAGGTTTTCTAACAGAGGACTAGAGGAAAGGATAATGACTACAAGAAATCGCAGTATGAAACTCAACAGCCTAACAAATTTAAAAATCAGGTTTATAAAAATATAATTCCCTGATACGGTATATTAAAAATTCTATAAAAACTCAATAAAAATTCCTTAAAAAAATCCATAGAAATTCTATAGACTCCAAATATACAAACAATCTGAAGTTTCCAATATACAATAAAAATTGATTGAAGAAGTTTACTGCAGAACAGTAACTGATGATAAAGATTATATCTGAAAATCCAATACAGTCATACCAAACAATCTGGGCAACATAAAAGTAGAGACAGTAAAAAAGAGAAGAAAAAGATGCTCTAGTACTTGAGACAAAATACAAAGAATAAGGTAGCTTTCTCCCGGGTGCCAACCCAAAAAGTGTTGGTGTCCCAGGATAGAGCCTCCTTTTCCGACCTACACTACAATTTTGTTGGCAGACACAGTGAAACGCAAAAAAAAGATTATTATCTTAAATGTTGCCCAAAAATCCTTGAAAACTAATAGCCTAAAATAATTTAATTTAAAGCGTGAAATTGACCTGCTATAAGATAAACATTTTAATTAAATTTTAACCTTCAATAAAGGATTAGTTACTCAGTACAAATCAAAGGACTTTCTAAACAGGTGAGCTTTAAGTTTTCCCTTAAAGTCCTTGATGTTTACACATTTCGTATATAACATATTAAAGTTCATAAATTCTGATAACAAGTCAGTGTACTTGTAGATAAGGCTCTAGTTCTCATTTTATTGTCTCTGATAAAATAACGCTTGCTATTGTCCTGCTTTATTAGTTCTTTCATCTGTTTGACAAGTCCACTGTGTAGTATTCTCTGCTCCCTTGTCCTATCCGGTGCAAGATAAACTGACTTAAAATCATCATTTGTTTTAAGTTTGTGTGCATTCCTTAGTATAATGTCCACATCGCTAGAGCTTTGTAACTGAACTTTGACTGGTCGCGTTTTCTCAGGAACTTTCTTCCCAATCCTGCATATCTCATCCGTGTCAGGAAAATGACAGCCGGCAAAAACTGACTTGAAAAAGTCCGGGAGAGGGTCCATCTCTAATACGTCCTCCCACTCCCCTTCTTCCGTCTCCTTCAAACCGTAGATAATAAAGTTTCTCGACTCTTTCTTCTTCTTTATTCACTGATTGCACGGCTTCTTTCACAGTTTTTGTTGTCAGCTGATAGTTTTGGACGCTGTTCTTCTTGACGACATCTGCCCAACTTTTCATTTCATTCTTTACAGTTTTCTGCACCGATTCGATCTGATTCTGCTGTCTGTTTATCAGCTGCTTTTGCATGTCTATCTGTTCTGTTTTCATCTCATCTATCTTGCTGGCTGCAGACCTGCATAGCTTCATATTGCTGTCCATTAAATTTACTATGCTGCTGAGGAAATTTACAAGCGGACCCTTAAGCAGTTTTTGTAGAACACCCTGGTTGATATCAGAGAAGGACGAGACATTCACGGCTTTCATGAGCTTTCCAATCTCCGATTGCATATCCTTTTCCACTGTGTGTAGTAAGTCCACAGAGAAATTCATCAGGTTAGCGTGGTGTGTAACACTTGCAGATAACGACTGCTGATAACAAGCTAAAAACGATACAAATGCTAAAAGTGGTTTACTGCGAACTGATCCAGAACTGATGATTCTATTGTTCGTGACTAATCAAGTTCTAAGTGGAGGTATAAAGTGCTGCTTAAGATACTTCGTCATCTCATGTCCAGTATAATGATTAAGATAGTATACAATACAGTTTCAGTAGTTGACCCATACAGTTAAGTCCGTCATAACTCACAATCGTTTAATCATCTGTCAAATGTCAAAGTCGTTGTGTGTTTATTCGCTGAGATAGCAGTAAGATAAGTTGTTATGCGCGCGCGCGTTTAATACCGTCGACGTGAAATGTGACAATGAAAACGCAACAGAATTATTATTTTCGCGCGTTACGTAGAGTTTACTAGTGTGTAATACTGGTTAACACTGGTGTACACTGAGTGTAAGTCGCTAAGTTTCATATACGAGCCGTTGAATATTTCCAATTTTGATTGTATCGTGAGCATGATTAATTGATATATCACACACTACGATTCAATGAAACAATAAGTTTCATAGGAAGGTTTATTGACATATTATTACACACTGCACTAATAAATTAAAATACACCCACAAAAAAATAATAAGAACAAAACAACAGCACTAATCAAATACGGTCATATAAATAATGTTTAAGGCTACCTTTGAAACTGTCTACATCGCGTAGTGAACGTATCTCCCAGGGAGGTGAATTCCATGCAGTTGGTGAGTAGTTGGTGAAACGACGTAGACCAATTCTACTATTTGTAGTTTTAGGAGTCTTTAACCTGTAGCAATTTTTCTTACCTTCTTAACTGAAGTTTATTATAATCGCATAACCCTCTCTGAATTTAACTTAGCTTTAAAAGATTCGAGGTTTTTACCTAATGGCAGAGTGGTAAGCACTGAAAAATATTAAACTCACTGAACTGTCAGTCTTTCTTCGATTTCATAAACTATAGTTAGGCATTCTTTTTTGGTGGGAATTACTTTGAATCACTCTTTCTGTACGCCTATCATATATCGTGAAACAAGGCTCAAGCTGTACAGGCTGTTGGGCCCTTATCATTGCTGCTAGTCATAAATGGGATCAACTTACACTGAAAACTGAACGTAAGAATCATAATACTAACTATATTATATTATACTAGTGGGAAAGTTTACGACTTGTAATTTTATGAAAATTTTACGAAAAAAACGCTTAATCACGTGACTTTTTAAACACGTCCTCTAGGTGGCTCTGAATGACTATTCGAAATCATAAGGCTATAATCTGATCTCAACCCTAACCCTAACCCAATCCCAAACTGAAGCATATATGCTGAAACCCTAACGAGAAATTAGACCAACTTCCTCACATGGTCATATCACGTGATCGAGACAGTTTTTCGACAATAGCGAAAAAGAGGGAGTGGCGTGCCACACCCACTGTAATTAATTGAATTTGACGAAACTTTCAGGAAATCTAAGTTTGACCCATATCTATAATCTCTGAAATTTTTGTGCAATTCTAAGAAGAATTATGTGAGTTATTTTAGGGTTGCGTGTTGTATCACGTTGTGACCCCCACGGTCGTTTCACTATAGTGACAATACAGGGCCGGGGGAGCCGCGCACTTCGTGCGCGGCGGGTCATACAACGTATGACAAGTTGCGTGTGGGCAGTTACTTCTGGGCCACCCTGTATGTTGCAATTAGATAGCAATAATAAATGAATTTAACCATTTGGCAGCTGAAATTTAGATATTTCCAATCAATTTAAAAGAACATGGAGTTGTTTGCTTTTTATTTCAATTGGTTTATAATTGTTTGATAAAGGTTTTGGCTCAGGTCGCGGTTGCATGTGGTCAGAAATTAAATTGCTATTATTTTTCTCGTTAAAAAACTGCAACTGTCAACAGCTTTTTATGATTTTCATGATGTTATCATATTATTTTATTGTAAATAAAGGATACAATTTAACATATTTTATTTCAAAAAAACATGATACTTAATTTGCATAATATTTTGTTCTTTCTAACAATAGCCAATGCTTTAAATCAGGCTGATGGTAATATGAGCAAGTACACAGCATTGAGCAGGGCTCAGCTCAGTTTTGAATATCTGCACACCAACAGGTTTGACAGCTATTCCATTATTGATTATTCATTACTTTCATTGAAATACATATGTAGCATATCTGATCCGTCTTTCTGATTATTAATGAACTTTTTCTAAACTTGCACTCCTGGTAATTGCGTTCCATGACTGGGGATGAGCGTAACATCATTTTCAAAATATAATCATTTGAATTATACACTAGTCAAAATTATACAACCAGTTAAAAAATACTGACTGAATAGTTATAAATAGATGCAATTTTCAGCACAATACAACTCATGAATTCCTCTTTCAGCACAACTCATGAATTCCTGTTTGGGGCCCTAGCAGAGCTTCTCGACAACTCAAGGGATGCTGCAGCCACAAAAGTCAACATTTTCACAGTCCAAAGAGAAGACCTCCGAGGAGGATGCATGCTATGTTTTCTAGATGATGGTGACGGTATGGAACCAGATGAAGTATCATCAGTTATGAGATTTGGGTCGTCTTGTAAGAAATCTGGGGAGTCAAACATGATTGGACAGTATGGTAATGGCCTCAAATCTGGCTCCATGAGGATAGGGAAGGATTTTGTTTTGTTTACAAAAAAAGAAAATACAATGAGTTGTCTGATGCTGTCAAGGACTTTTCACGAAACAGAGAATTTGAACGAGGTTATAGTGCCCATGCCAAGTTGGAACAGACAAACCAGACTCCCACTTCCTGCTCATGATGACGACAGGGAAAAGCATTCCATTGTTAGTTTTTTTTCAGAACATTTCATACATATTTATTGTGTGATTGTTTTCAATTTTCTATAGCATCATTTAAAAATCACAGTTTTACAAGGTGTAGCAATCTGGTTATTTCAGTTTTATTGTCAAAGGTTCGGGTAATTTAATTTCAATTAATTAATTAGATTTTAATCCCCAGGAGCTGGATTTAATACTTAAGTACTCTCCATTCAACACGAAGAAACAGCTGTTTGAACAGTTTGATAAGATTGACAGTGATACAGGGACATTGGTGGTGGTTTACAACCTAAAAACACTAGATGATGGGGAACCTGAAATCGATGTATGCTCTCATATCAAATAATATATTTCACTTTCTCATATCATATAATATATTTCACTTTCCAAAACGAATGTTGTCTGTTCGTATAATTTGTCAAATTTATCTCCAATTTTAGCTTAAGCTGCACCTGCAGACAACCCCGTATTTTTTATTTTAGTTCCTCTTAAACCCAAATCTGATGACCTCATAACAGTTAAAATAACAGGTAAAATGATTTTTCAGATCTACACAGATCCGCAAGATATACTGTTGACACAGATGGACTACGAGAAAGAGTATGAAGATGAACGGGAGCACTTCACCATCCCAGAGAAGAAGTCTTTTCGTGCTTACACGGCAGTTCTTTACCAAGAGCCCAGGATGCGCATCTATGTGCAGAATTCTAAAGTCAGAACTAAACGACTGGAAACTCTAACTCATTTAACAAAGTAAGATTTTCATCTTGAATTATAAATATTACACGTATTATAATACTTTACAAGCCACTATAGGGGATGTGTACTACAAATAGGACTTAGTTCTAAAAGTATAGATTTACTATTACTTACTACTAGTACTACTTTATCTAGCTCGTACTTTCCAATTTCCGTGATCTCTGTTTCATTTTTGTGTCCATTGTTATTATTTTAAAGTTAAATTGATTTTTTCAGACAGATTTTCATTTTCAGACAGTACGAGTATTCCTCAGCTCGGTTCAAAGCTCGATCAGAAAAAGAAACATTTGAAGCAGAAAACCGTTGCAAGCTGGCAGAAGAACGGGCACGAGAAGCTGAATCAGATGCGCGGAGCGTAGAGAGACGTCTAGGAGAGGGGGGGTCTAAGGAGGAGAGGATGGAGATGAGGATAGCTCAGAGACATGCTATAGAGTGTAGGAGGGACTGTGAGGTTCTCAAGAAACTAGCTGAGAGAAAACGAAAGTACGTTGGATAGCCTAGTTGCCATAGTAACTAGTAGTGTAGCCTAGTTGCCATAGTAACTAGTAGTGTAGCCTAGTTGGGTCATTCAGTGCATCTCACACTTTATTCTTATCATGACACAATATTCCTGGTTACTGTCATCAATTTCTTCAATTTCTTCGTCGTCATGGGAAACAGTTTTTATCTTTTCTGAACCATTACGTCAAAATATATAAATTTTAACTGATATTGGCCTCCCCAGATCATTGAAAGAACCAAAGACCCTCAGATTCACATTCGGTCTGAACATCCAAAACAGGAAATGTTTCGGAATGTTTGTTTACAACTGCAGTCGCCTGATAAAGATGTACGAGCGCGTGGGACCTCAGCTAGAGGGAGGCAGTTCGGGTGTGGGGGTCATTGGTGTTGTTAATGTTCCTTATTTAGTACTGGAACCTACGCATAATAAGCAGGACTTTGCTGACGCTAAGGTTTGTTAGTAGGCGCTGTCTTAGGAGTTTTATAATTGGTGCTTTCGTATCATGAGAGCTTTAAATGGGATCACTTCTATTACTTTTGAAAGATTTGCTGTCGACTTAAAATACAGTAGTACCTTGATTTGGGCTAATGTTAATAAAGTTTCGATGTGTTATCAATATATTAAAGACAGACTTGTTACAGGAGTACAGGCATCTGTTGCGAGCCCTAGGAGAGCACCTCCATCACTACTGGCAGGTGTGTGGAGTAGTAGACCCCCGTACAGGATCTGGTGTCAGGAACTTCTGGGCTGAGTTCGGATACTTCACCAATAAGTGGACTGAGGAACCCAGTCAGGAACCGAAATATATGAAGAAACGACTCATGAAGACTAACCAGTGGATGCAATGCGGTGAATAACCAGCTTATATATAGTAGTGAACTACCCTCCCTGCTACTGGAGTAGTAGTGTTGAAAGTATTAACCAGCTCCGTGCTGAAAGGATAAAACTTTCGTTCTTGTTAGCTCTCTTTATATAAATTAACCAAAAAGTAACCGATTAGTAACCGAATTATTTGTCACGTAGATCGGTGTCTAAAGTGGAGAGTACTGCCGTTTTCTCACGCTAATTACAAAGTCAACGAGAGCCTAAGTGACGAATGGACTTGTCATCAAAACCCTGATGTCAACTATAACAAGTAAGCCTCAAATATCCTCTTCATGTTTACAGTTTAGGGGATACGCACTTTAATCAGTGTATAGTGGTGTGTAGTGGTATAATCTCTGTCTTTAGGATCTGTCATAGACTTTGATCTTTTATTATACCTTGATTTGGGTCCAGTAGATTGTGTAGACTTATAAAAGTAATTACTCTCTCAGGTGTATGATAGCAGAACAGCAGATAAAGATTCCCTCAGCCAGTATTGCACAAAAACCTTTCGAGGATAAAACTCCAAAAAAAGCAATAGAGGCACCTCGTGATCGGAAGAAGAGTGGGGAAGAAAGGAGGAAATCTGCTGCTGATGATATCATCGCTAGACGTGTTAGTATTCCACCACAATTATAATAATAATAATAACAATAAATTGAAGTTTAATAACACCGCTATTAAGATAAAACTTACACTCAGCAGTGTTTAAACTACTCATCCCAGAAAATGATATGAATACTAAGTTAAGAAAAGTAACTGCTTGAAAATATATCGTCAATACTAAAGCCAGAAAATGGTACTTAAACATATTATGCAAAGATCAAACACCAGATAAGACAAAAATAGTTATCGATAAAGTTTTTCAATTTCATCTAGGGACAGTTTAAAAAGGTAGGTTATACTATTTAATCGAAAGGATTTCGGATAGAAATATTCTAAGTATAAATTTATCTCTTACCGTACTAACCATCGACTTAGACCCTACCTCATGGTATTTACATTTTCTTATTTTTCAGAGTTCTAAGAGGAGTGTATCCCCTATAGTAATGTCCAGAACCCCGGAGACAGCTAAGAAGAGCTCCTCTAAACTTGTCTCTAAATCCACACCTAAACCCCCAAAAGCAGTCGTATCAGAGAAAAAGTCAGATAATGTGAAGGAGAACAGCTCGAGGATTCCTTCAAAAAGGAACGCAGTGGAACCTCCCGGGTTTGACCGGGTAATTTACTGTCTTCTTGTTGTTCTGTTTTAACTTTGTGTTTGCAGGAATAATTTTACTTTGTTATCTCTGACTTTGCTAGTTGGCCTCTCGTTACTAAAACTCGTCTGTTTCTCCATGGCACAAAGTTAAAGCTTAATCAGTATTATAATAAGTAGTTGAAATCACTGAACAATGTTTCTATCTGGAGTAGGAAGAGTACAAACGATTAAAAGAGAAATACAAAAAGAAGGCTGCTGCTGCGGTTGAAGACGAGGAGGAGAGTGAGGAAGAGGAAGAGAAACCTACAGTAAAGAAGAATGGTATTCTCGGAAGTAAAAGGGTATGAATTATTCAGATCCTTTATTCAAGATGTAGTCTTCAGGTTAACTAAAATCAATTTATCAGTTAGTCTGTGCTTATGGCCCCTACTAAGAAAACTTGCGGTATTCGTTTTTATTGCCGAAATCTTTTGTGAAGAGAGTCTATCATTTCAGAGTATAACCCCTCAAAAAAGTACAGAACTGCCGAACAAGAAACCGAAAGAGAACAAACCCAACAACCACCATGCCGATATCGCTAGTCCAAACAAGAATAACAACATCGAGAAAGGTATGCTATGGAATTTATTCGCATTATATATTAACTAAATTCTGAAATGTCGATTCTTTATTTAACATCGCTTTATACAAGGTTTCTGTAACCTTTATCAGAATTCAGGACGCTCAGAAATGACACAGTTCATATCTAGTTCCCGATGATTATATTACCAGAAATATGCGCATAACTCATAAATATGCGTGCATCTCGCCCTAATTGGAGCATTTAAGTAGATAAAATTAAAATACTACTCAATTTATACAAGAATCCTCAGTTGAAGCTCCCCGAGAGGTGGTGAACCTTAAGAAAATACAAGATAAATTAGCGGAGAGTTTGCGGCTGTGTTTACATTACTTCTCCCCTCCCTCCTGGCCAACTAAAAAGGAGGATCTTATTAACCTGGACCTAGATAAACTCCTAGACTTTCCTTTGGTTAGTTAATTAGTTGAACCATTACAATGCCCAGTTAAATTTACCGAGTTAAATTTACTGGTTTTTATGTTTTACAATTTACACGATAAACTCCAATCTAATCTCTAACATTGGTTTTTATTATTTCCTATTCAACAGAATAAGTTTTTCGACACATACGAAGTGAATCTAACAGAACTGATAGCACAGTATCAGCAACACGCTTCAGACGCAGAGAAAAGGGCCGAGACAACCGAAACTAAACTAGCTAATCTTAGAAAACTTGTCATGCAGCTTCTAAAACCTTCTCTTAATTTCGTGAGTTAAATAAGGTTTAAGTTATGATTGGGTTAAATATCTGAGTCTTTTGCTTTTTAATATACGGAAATTTACTGATTCAAAGATAGCTGAACCAGGAAAAGTATTAAGATTAAATTTGTTATCATTGTACAGGACACAGAAACAGACTGTAATACAGACGAGATAGGAGACAATGTAGACGAGATCCTAGCAGCGGTGGTAAAAGAGAGCACCAAGAGTAGTCAGCCAAGTGATGTCACTTCGTGACGTCACACCCTCTCCCACGTGACGTCATACCAACGTTCACGTGACGTCATACTACCTCTTACAAATGAGACTTGATTGAAGGAGTTAATTTAAAGTGTGTTTCTCAGAGCAGTGTGTTGCTTCGCGGCTTCGTTAAAAGATTAAATAATGGAAAATAAGAATTCTTCTCCAGCTCTCAGATCTAATACACTACACAGCAATTCTCTGAGATGCGTGAAAAATATGAACATTGTTTAATTTGTTTGTTTTCCCGTAAACATAATTGCAAAATTGTTGATTTGCACTTTAAAAAGCATTAATCGTTTTCCATTCAAATCGTGTACTTCGTTCTCATGTTTTTATAACTTCAGTGATCTGAATTGGAAACTACACAATAAGTACACAAGCATTACATATTTTGAGGTTAATATATAGAATAATAGACAATATATTATAGTTCAATGTAGTAAGAGTACGATTACAATATATTATAGTTCAATGTAGTAAGAGTACGATTAGAGCACCATGTTTACAGAACTTACCAATATCTGGTTTTTTGTTTTTTTATTAATTTGTGTGACATAGCTTAAATTAAAAACTAGCATTACTTATATTCTAATGATAATAATGAAGCAGTCTTCAATCTTCATCCACCGTATATAGTAAGAAGTACAGTTTGCATATAAAACACTTTTCGCTATTTGAAGTTTATTTCTTTCACAGAATAAGAAAATTGAATGTTGAACGTTGGTAATCTAGCTATATAAGTTATGACGCAGCGCCGAGCATTGCGCGCACAATAAAATAATTAACTTATTAACGAGGTGTAAGCTTGCACAAGAATATTATTTCCACCAGGAGAAGCTCATTATGATACACCCGAGAAAATTTGGTTTTCGATGGAAGTTTAGAATTTGTTTAGATGTCACACGTAGGATCTAACATTTTACTCTTGCTTTATGTTGTCATTAATTATTTTAATTTTACTGCTATTTTGAAGACATCTATTCTTGAGTATTTCCTTACGTAGCCAACGTACGCGTTATATGGGGGGGGGGGGGGGGGGCATGATACCCCCGTTTTATATTACCAGCTAGAACTTAATACTTATGCATGTGGTATTTTGCGATTCAGAATACGATTCAAAAATTTATAAAAATTAGATTAGATTTGATTACGCATGAAATTGAACCAATTATGCATTATATATCTCAAACTTACACTATAAATACTATTAGGTTGTAAAAAACAAGAAGACAAAGAAAATGCCTCCCAGAAGGAAAAAGAAAAGGCCCGCAAAGGTCATAGACCTCGAAACAGTGAATGAAACTGAAAACTCAAGTGAAACATCTCCTATTGAGACTATACCACCAGTTGAAGACAGTGAAACTGTAAAACCCACTACAAAGAAGAAAAAAGGGAAGAAAAACAAGAAAACCGCTGTATCGCCCGATGATTCAGTAGTAGAACCAGTATGTCCCCCTGAAAGTGAAGAAGAAGCTAAATCAGCACCTCAAAAAAGCTCTGTCAGAAAGCGACCTACTGCAGCAGACCTTATAATATCAGAAGACCCCTCACCAGTTCCTGAAGTAAGCTCTGTCTCAGAAACCCTAGATATGAGCAGCGAGTCTTCTTCTAAAGTCTCAAGACGGGCTGCAGCGGTCGATTTTATGGACGAATCGACCCTGGTCCCTGCCAAAACGAGAAAATCCCCGAATACCAAGGCTGCGCTTCCAAAAGAGGAGGTGGTTAAAGCACATTCCTCTGAAACCGTGTCTCCAAACGAGAATGAGGAGATGACTGCGGAGGAGGAGGGGGATGGTATTGGAGGTGGCCTCGAGTTTCTAGGTTATCCTAACTTTGATGCTTACTCCAACTCTCTTCTGCCTGCAGGTTTGGAGAATTGTTTGTGGAGAATCGATAAATTTATTTTTGGTCTGTTATTTGATTCTTATTCTTATCCTAATTGTGAAAAAATATTAAAGTATTATTCAGTGCCATTTCTTGAAAAAAATATATAAGTCACATATTGATTTCCTGGATAGTGGTTCAGTTCCTGAAGGTAACGAAACAGTTACCCAGCACAAAAGATGAGTACGATTTCTTCCTTTCTTACCCTTCCTTCATGGCGTTCAGTAAAAATCAGGGTCAAAGAGTCCTTCAACTCATTGGCAAGGTAATATATATTCAAATATTAACCTGTTTTTTATTGATACTGAGATACTGTGTGATCTTCCGCTATCAATATGATGCTGCTATCAATCATATGGATTTTCATAAAGTCTCTATCCAGTAATGTTCTATGCCAATAATTAATCATAACTCCTCCCCGCTATGCTAATTAAGCACTAATTAAGAACTTTATGTATTATGCTGATTTAATAGGACCCTCTCCAGATATTCAAACACCACCACGTGTATACTGATTTAGTCCTCCCCAGATATTCAAACACCACCATGTGTATCAAGCCTGGAACACACTCCCCTCCAACACAGTCACCGGTATAGAGGAACAGAGTGAGGCTGTTGTAGAGGCTAACGACACTCTGCTGGAGAGAGTTGATAAGATACTCGACATGTTGAAACAGAACAAGAACGAGAATAAACTCGAAGTGCAGCAGAAATCTTCTAAAAACGTGCGCGAGTGTTAAACGTTATTTCATCTGATTATCCGTGATTGAGAAAGTTTTGTCATATTTAATTTCCGAAATCTAATAAATTAGGTCTTGTCACTAGTTGAAATAGTTTTGATGATGATGAAATGTCAGGTGCTGGTAGCCGCATGGAACGCTAACAGTAACACCCAGCAAAACAAACCTATTCGTCTGCTCCACAGTAAGAACATCCTCAGACCGCAGTTGAGGTGGAAAGTGAAACCTGACAACACCAGTGTTCCCTTCGTCCCTAACATAAAACACAAACCTAACGCTAAGGTAACATGGTTATTGCTCTAGAAATATAAAGGTTATGTTACTTGTGTTCTAGAAATATAAAGGTTATGTTACTTGTGTTCTAGAAATATAAAGGTTATGTTACTTGTGTTCTAGAAATATAAAGGTTATGTTACTTGTGTTCTAGAAATATAAAGGTTATGTTACTTGTGTTCTAGAAATATAAAGGTTATGTTACTTGTGTTCTAGAAATATAAAGGTTATGTTACTTGTGTTCTAGAAATATAAAGGTTATGCTACTTGTGTTCTAGAAATATAAAGGTTATGTTACTTGTGTTCTAGAAATATAAAGGTTATGTTACTTGTGTTCTAGAAATATAAAGGTTATGTTACTTGTGTTCTAGAAATATAAAGGTTATGTTACTTGTGTTCTAGAAATATAAAGGTTATGTTACTTGTGTTCTAGAAATATAAAGGTTTTGCTACTTGTGTTCTAGAAATATAAAGGTTATGTTACTTGTGTTCTAGAAATATAAAGGTTATGTTACTTGTGTTCTAGAAATATAAAGGTTTTGCTACTTGTGTTCTAGAAATATAAAGGTTATGTTACTTGTGTTCTAGAAATATAAAGGTTATGCTACTTGTGTTCTAGAAATATAAAGGTTTTGCTACTTGTGTTCTAGAAATATAAAGGTTATGTTACTTGTGTTCTAGAAATATAAAGGTTATGTTACTTGTGTTCTAGAAATATAAAGGTTATGTTACTTGTGTTCTAGAAATATAAAGGTTTTGCTACTTGTGTTCTAGAAATATAAAGGTTATGTTACTTGTGTTCTAGAAATATAAAGGTTATGTTACTTGTGTTCTAGAAATATAAAGGTTTTGCTACTTGTGTTCTAGAAATATAAAGGTTATGTTACTTATGTTCTAGAAATATAAAGGTTATGCTACTTGTGTTCTAGAAATATAAAGGTTTTGCTACTTGTGTTCTAGAAATATAAAGGTTATGTTACTTGTGTTCTAGAAATATAAAGGTTATGTTACTTGTGTTCTAGAAATATAAAGGTTATGTTACTTGTGTTCTAGAAATATAAAGGTTATGTTACTTGTGTTCTCAAGAGCTCTTGAACCTGCAATTGCAATATACACCTATCAAATATTTTCTAATGCTTCTTAGATGAAAAATGATAAATTATTTTTCCAGATTTTCAATTTCTACCCACAGGTGCCCCTACCAGAGATTTACAAATCACTGCTAAATGATGGACAGGATATAAATCTAACAGTTTTCTTGAAATCAGCAAGAGGAGATCAGAATGTCGACTATCCTCATCCCTATCAGGTTTATATTTATCACGTTATTTCCGTCTTAGGATGTTCGTCATATTTTCGTAGCAGCATTATTGAATCAATTAAGGTGTAAACTGTAAAGATACTTAGTACATGAACAAATCAAAAACTATGTTAACTCATATCTCAACTTCTCAGCATGAGTTAGAAACTTTGGATCTACGACCATGGCAGCACGAACTAGGACTAAAACAGGAGCCCAAGGAGGTAAAGGACACCCCCCTCACCATCATAGATCAACCTGATCAAATACCAGACCTCGTCAGGAAACTGGAGCAAGCTAAAGAGATAGCAGTGGATCTGGAGGCCCATAGTTACAGATCCTATCTAGGATTTACTTGTCTCATGCAGGTTTGTCTCATGAACCTGAACTTTTATTTCAGTTTCCTTCTCGTGATATAAACCTAAATTACTGAAAAATTTCACTGGTTCAAGATAGTGTGTCGAATACACCCAAAACTCGGCTTATCTCTGTTCATATCTTATCTTGTACCCTCCAACAGTCTCTGTTCATATCTTATCTTGTACCCTCCAACAGTCTCTGTTCATATCTTATCTTGTACCCTCCAACAGTCTCTGTTCATATCTTATCTTGTACCCTCCAACAGTCTCTGTTCATATCTTATCTTGTACCCTCCAACAGTCTCTGTTCATATCTTATCTTGTACCCTCCAACAGTCTCTGTTCATATCTTATCTTGTACCCTCCAACAGTCTCTGTTCATATCTTATCTTGTACCCTCCAACAGTCTCTGTTCATATCTTGTCTTGTACCCTCCAACAGTCTCTGTTCATATCTTGTCTTGTACCCTCCAACAGTCTCTGTTCATATCTTATCTTGTACCCTCCAACAGTCTCTGTTCATATCTTATCTTGTACCCTCCAACAGTCTCTGTTCATATCTTATCTTGTACCCTCCAACAGTCTCTGTTCATATCTTATCTTGTACCCTCCAACAGTCTCTGTTCATATCTTATCTTGTACCCTCCAACAGTCTCTGTTCATATCTTATCTTGTACCCTCCAACAGTCTCTGTTCATATCTTATCTTGTACCCTCCAACAGTCTCTGTTCATATCTTATCTTGTACCCTCCAACAGTCTCTGTTCATATCTTATCTTGTACCCTCCAACAGTCTCTGTTCATATCTTATCTTGTACCCTCCAACAGTCTCTGTTCATATCTTATCTTGTACCCTCCAACAGTCTCTGTTCATATCTTATCTTGTACCCTCCAACAGTCTCTGTTCATATCTTATCTTGTACCCTCCAACAGTCTCTGTTCATATCTTATCTTGTACCCTCCAACAGTCTCTGTTCATATCTTATCTTGTACCCTCCAACAGTCTCTGTTCATATCTTATCTTGTACCCTCCAACAGTCTCTGTTCATATCTTATCTTGTACCCTCCAACAGTCTCTGTTCATATCTTATCTTGTACCCTCCAACAGTCTCTGTTCATATCTTATCTTGTACCCTCCAACAGTCTCTGTTCATATCTTATCTTGTACCCTCCAACAGTCTCTGTTCATATCTTATCTTGTACCCTCCAACAGTCTCTGTTCATATCTTATCTTGTACCCTCCAACAGTCTCTGTTCATATCTTATCTTGTACCCTCCAACGCTTCAACTGAGAAGTACTAACACTAAAACCTGCCCAGTTATCAACAAGAACAGAGGACTTCATAGTGGACACGTTATCACTGAGAACTGAGTTGTTACCATTAAATACTGTGTTTACAAATCCCGCCATACTCAAGGTATTTAATATACTGTGCCGAGTCACCTTTTACTTTGCAGCAAAAATAGAAGCAAATTCTTGAGATATAAAGCGTTTTAATAGGTTTATAGAGAAGTTCCAAGTGTTTCACTGTAAAATTGCAGGTACTACACGGTGGTATAAATGATATCAGGTGGTTGCAACGGGACCTGGGACTTTACATTGTGAACATGTTCGACACCTACCATGCGTCCAAACAGCTGGGTCTGCCGAGATGTAGCTTATCTTATCTACTACACAAATACTGTGACGTTACTGCAGATAAACAATACCAGGTTTGTGCCAGGTATCTTTTTTTTACAGCGTAGTTTTTTTACAGCGCATTTGCGTGTGTACTTGTACATTACTATACAAGTACACCATGGAGGATGATCTTAATTTGACCCGATCTCTGAAGAAAATCAAGGATTTCAATTATGAAGAAAAGGAAGATGTAGAGGGCTGTGTTGATAGATGGTTCACTACGACGGCAAAATAACTGAAAATAGACGACGTCGACATTCGTGAAAATATGGACAAAGAAATATTAATAGCTCCGTCTATTTATAAAAGGTATATGGCATACTGGGTTACTCAAGCAGCAGACCTTGTACGGCGGCAGAGTAGGCAGATAAGCACTGTGATGGAAATCATTGAGTGCCTCAAGACGGAAGCGCGCGCTAGCAGACAAGGAAAAGGTGATCAGGCTGCAGGACCAGCTGCTGGTGCAGAAGGACGAACAACTACAGTTGTTTAAGACGTCGGTTGAAGAGACAGTACAAACAACGGTGGAGTCAGGGATTAAGAGCTACAGTGCAGCAGTACAAAAGGACAGCAAAAGTGGTACAATCTGCAACAGTAAAATTCTGAAGAATGTGATGAAGAGTGTGGCTGCAGAGGAGGACAGGAGCGAGAATCTGATTGTGTTTGGGCTGAAAGAAGAGGATGAAGAACAGCTTCCAGCTCTGGTAACCGCAGTATTGGAGGATATCGGGGAGAAACCTCATTTCGAAGCGAAAAGAGTCGGCTGGAAGAGGCCAGGTACGGCTATCAGACCAGTCAAGATCACCGTCCCAAGCTCAACAGCGGTTCATCAGATTCTGATAAAAACATGAAGACTGAGGCTGGCTGAGGCACACAAAGATGTATGGATTTGTCCTGATAGATCCAGTGAAGAGCGTGCAGCAAGGAAGAACGTGGTAACTGACCTGAAGAAGAAGAGGGCTGAACAGACTCATCTCGACCACTACATCCGTAACGGGAAGGTCTGTAGCCGTGTTAAGAAGACACCATGAAATAATTCATGTCTCTCGGTTACCGATCAGTTTTCGGACGTTATCTGTATTTGAGAGACAATTATATTATATACATACACTATTATTTGATTGTTTCACACTTTTCACATTTCATCATTATATTACTATCCCAGTTAGCTGATTGGCGAATAAGACCGTTACCCGACGTAATGATAAAGTACGCTAGAGAGGACACCCACTACCTTCTATATGTGTACGACTGCTTGAGATACGAACTTCTCAATCAAGGTTTGCTTATATCTTTACTAATATCATCTCTCTCCGAACTATTAATTGTTATAATCGATTCATTAGGTTTTGTCTTAATAGTGGTGTTATTAAACTTCAATTTATCATTATTATTATCAATTAAACTGTTAATTGCTCACTTGGATTTACCTTGGTAATACCCTAAAATGATCCTCCTTCAGGAATGCACACACTAGAAAGTGTATACCGGAACAGTACTCTGGATTGTCAGCACACATTCCGAAAGCCTGTGTTTACTCAGGAATCCTACATGGAAGTTTATCACAAAATACGAATCGCTCTCAAGCCACAGCAAAAAGAGTGTTTGAAGTAAGAATAAGATGTTCTATGTATTCAAGATAACGCTTTTAATGTTTATTATTATCTTTCTTGGCGTACAGAAAGAAACCGTTAGTTGAAAGCTTCTGGAACTTTCTAAATGTTCAACGAAGCTTCCAGAACAATGACATGACATGTACAATAATTGTATGTTTCGTCTACCTTACTAATTACTTCAAAATGTACCTCTTACCTACCTCCGTTCCTTAGCAGTTGTTCTACAGTCATCTTTAGTGTGCTGATTTTCCAATTAAGCGCCCAATCAAACAGTTAATTGTGTTCTTAATTGGGTGTTGTGTGAAGATTTGAGAAAGTTGGCCGATTTGTTCGATTATCTTCTAACGGTTGTACTACAGGTTGATATACGCGTGGAGGGACCATACAGCTAGGAGTGAAGATGAAAGTACAGCATTTGTACTGCCAAACCACATGATGTTCAAAATAGCTGAACTACTACCGGGAGATCAGGAGGGTGAGTGTGCTCCAGCGCCTCCCCCCTCTAGCGCCCTGCTAGTGGGCAGTGGCAGGGAGGGGGGTACCCCCTCTAGCGCCCTGCTAGTGGGCAGTGGCAGGGAGGGGTTGAGTGTACTCTAGCTCCCTGCTAGTGGGCAGTGGCAGGGAGGGGTTGAGTGTGCTCTAGCTCCCTGCTAGTGGGCAGTAGCAGGGAGGGGTTGAGTGTGCTCCAGTGCCCTGCTAGTGGGCAGTGGCAGGGAGGGGTTGAGTGTACTCTAACGCCCTGTTAGTGGGCAGTGGAAGGGAGGGGTTGAGTGTGCTCTAGCGCCCTGCTAGTGGGCAGTGGCAGGGAGGGGTTGAGTGTACTCTAGCGCCCTGCTAGTGGGCAGTGGCAGGGAGGGGTTGAGTGTACTCTAGCGCCCTGCTAGTGGGCAGTGGCAGGGAGGGGTTGAGTGTGCTCTAGCGCCCTGCTAGTGGGCAGTGGCAGGGAGGGGTTGAGTGTGCTCTAGCGCCCTGCTAGTGGGCAGTGGCAGGGAAGGGTTGAGTGTGCTCTAGCGCCCTGCTAGTGGGCAGTGGCAGGGAAGGATTGAGTGTACTCTAGCTCCCTGCTAGTGGGCAGTGGTAGGGAGGGGTTGAGTGTGCTCTAGCGCCCTGCTAGTGGGCAGTAGCAGGGAGGGGTTGAGTGTACTCTAGCGCCCTGCTAGTGGCAGTGGCAGGGAAGGGTTGAGTGTGCTCTAGCGCCCTGCTAGTGGGCAGTGGCAGGGAAGGGTTGAGTGTACTCTAGCTCCCTGCTAGTGGGCAGTGGCAGGGAGGGGTTGAGTGTACTCTAGCGCCCTGCTAGTGGGCAGTGGCAGGGAGGGGTTGAGTGTACTCTAGCGCCCAGTTAGTGGGCAGTGGCAGGGAGGGGTTGAGTGTGCTCTAGCTCCCTGCTAGTATAGTGGCAGGGAGGGGTTGAGTGTGCTCTAGCTCCCTGCTAGTGGGCAGTGGCAGGGAGGGGTTGAGTGTACTCTAGCTCCCTGCTAGTGGGCAGTGGCAGGGAGGGGTTGAGTGTGCTCTAGCGCCCTGCTAGTGGCAGTGGCAGGGAGGGGTTGAGTGTGCTCTAGCTCCTTGCTAGTGGGCAGTGGCAGGGAGGGGTTGAGTGTGCTCTAGCTCCCTGCTAGTGGGCAGTGGCAGGGAGGGGTTGAGTGTACTCTAGCGCCCTGCTAGTGGGCAGTGGCAGGGAGGGGTTGAGTGTGCTCTAGCGCCCTGCTAGTGGGCAGTGGCAGGGAGGGGTTGAGTGTGCTCTAGCTCCCTGCTAGTGGGCAGTGGCAGGGAGGGGTTGAGTGTACTCTAGCTCCCTGCTAGTGGGCAGTGGCAGGGAGGGGTTGAGTGTGCTCTAGCGCCCTGCTACTAGTGTAGTGGGGGTTATTTGTCACTAATTTCGTCTTATTTGTGGTTAATTGCGAGTTTTATGTAAACATTTTACTCCACTGTTCGATATTATTCAAATTAAAGGAAAGTTGTATTTGAGTGTAACTTAAATTGCCAGTCAAATTAAAACTATCATATGATTTATCAGTTCACTGTCCTAGGTATCCTAGGTTGCTGTAACCCACCCCCGCCTCTGGTGCGCCTGCACGTGCAAGAGTTACATCTAATCGTGGAGAAAGCGCGCCACTACAACCCCCTCCTTGATCCAGCTAATAATATCAGTGTTAACGAAGCGGAGTACACTCCTGGTTTGTTTAAGAGAAAATAATTTGAAATTTGTCTCTATCTAATCGGCCCTATTTAATCTATTGTTGATTTTCTCTGTTAAAGATATTGTGAGTAATTATTGTAGTCCCATTACCTTAGTATTGCTGTACAACTACTACAAATAATTGTTGTTGCTGGATTTAAAAAAACGATTAATCCTTCAGGTTTTCTTGATATGACCCATCAGTCATCAGTAGAAAGCATTTTCACGTAATACTACTTCAGGTTTTCTTGATATGACCCATCAGTCATCAGTAGAAAGCATTTTCACGCCCAAGCAAACTCCAGCTCGCCGTATCAAAGAACGCAAGGAAATATTTTACATTCCCAAATCTGGACCCGATATAAAAATCAAGAACAAGTCTGCAATCGAGGAAGATTGTGCATCAATAATATCAGAAACGGGAACTATCTCCGAATCAGTGTCTTCTCTCCAGTTCTTTGACACAGACGCCATTAAAAATGAAATTACGGACGCTGTAAGGTCAGTAACCGACTCAATGTCAGCACCCTTCAGAATGTTCATGACGAAGATTGCTCAATTAAGAGACGAAGAGAAGAAAAAGGAAGATGAAACGCCCGAGCCAGTCAACCCAATCCAAGACATCGTTCCTCCAGAAAATAAAGAAGAAACAAATGAGGAGGATTCTTCTGTTATAATCTTCAAACAACCTAATAAACGCACCTCAGAGGAAGCAGGAGACCTGAGAGCCACAACCAAACGCAGGAAGAAGACGGTGGGTGAGTTAAAACCGTTTAGTTACGAGGAAGTCACCATGACAAGTCTAGCTGCGGAAGAAGAAGTGAAGCCCCTGGAGCAGGGTGATATGTTAAATAAGGGAGACGATAGTCGGGCAACTTCTATCAGGCAGAGGACTAATATAAAGTCCGGTAATAAGTCCAGTTTTCAGAAGTTTTTGAAGAAAAAGTTTAAGAAGTGATCCGATTTTTTTCTTTTTAATTTTAGGGTAATTTATTCAGTTTTTATTGAGTGGTTGTAAACTGTTTTATCTTTTTTAAGTATTATAGCGACAAGATTTGTTATTCATTTTAACAGACATTCTTAAATGATTATCTTTCTGCTGTTCGCTTGTTCTCACTTTGTATGTCTGAATGGTGGTGTTTGTTTCACAATTACTTAAACTCTGGGTTCGAATCAAGGATTGTGGGACATAGTTGTGGGATATGCTAGGCTACTAGCGAAATTTGTACATCCTTGAGTCAAAAGCAAACTATCCTGTCATTGTTATGATTTTTGGCGCCGCGCGCAGCACGTATCCACGTTTGACCCAATCTTTTTCTTCAGTAGTGATGGCTAATATTGTCAGAAGAGCTACCTGCCAGTTTTTCAATGTCGGGAGTAGAAACTTCAGTGTCTCAGCACCAAGACATGCCAAAGTCTCAGTTCTCGGAGCTGCTGGCGGCATTGGCCAACCCCTCTCTCTTCTCCTCAAACAGGTACTTTTAGTTTCAGTTACAAGTTCAGAAATGCTTTTGAAGAGATGCGTTTGTTTGCCGGTAAGGGTAGGTCTGAGCGTATACTAAAAAACATATGAGCCAGCCCATTATGCTCGGAATTTGTTTTATGTTGCCGGTATACCTCTTATCACAGAAAAGAAAGCCTTTTTCGGCCTGCGCCCATATACAACATGTATCAATTACCGGTAGTAACCAAGAAGCCTGAGCACTAATAGTAGATTTTAAATTTGTCTACCCTAATATTGGTCAGGTTTTTGGATACTGCCCGATTTTAGTACAATAAAACACCTTATATTTACCGGTTATGTAATTGAACGAGGGGGGGGGGGGGGGGGGGTCACTATAGTCACTATACTCGCGCCAGCATCCCCAACTAATTCGAAGGACTTATGACTAATCGGTTCCGAATCAAAAGTTCAAAATTCAACTGTTTTATTTACCAATATGGATATGTTCATAAAGAATTCGTTTTAACTTGTTTGCATGAAAAGTATTAATAGAATGAAATAGTCTGTGTTTAACATATTATTACGTGCATAACAACAATATCAAATTAGTTTGTAAAAATAGGCATAGGCTGCTATATTCCCTGAATTAATCAACTATATTAAAACTATAATAAGAACCGTTGAGGTGAAATTGTTTGACTTCTAGATTGCTTGATGTGACAAAATTAAGATTTATTGCCTCTATTTTGAAAAACCATACCTCGATTAGAACATAACTTTACTTTATGATCACTAGCAGGAACCCGTCTAACCCTTAAATGGTGTCAAGACTCAAGAGACTAAAACAATTATTACCTATTTAATTCGCGTTTTTGACACCACTTGGGGTACCAAATTTTGGGCTCTAAAACTCCTATTTCTTGGCCAATTTTTTATTTTTTCATTCTGATTTGGAGGCCATTAAAGCATTTGACCCAGTCAAAAAAGTTTCAGTTGTATATCTTTGACGGTTTTTGCAGAAATTCGCGTTAAAGTTGATGCTGTGGTGTCAGTAAAATGGCAATATATATATATTTTTTACAAAAATCCGTTAAATATGCAGATAAATTTAGACTTATGGAACTATCCTATTTATTGCACGGCAACAAGAGGCCCATATTGGGGGGGGGGGGGGGGGTCGCTACACTTGACCCCCCCCCTTAAGGTTTTAAAAAAAATCATTGATAGATTTACAGATCTAGCTTGACAAAAATTTTCAGAAAAAATCATGTTCACGGGAAGCGAAAATCCGTTCAGTTTTTCAGGGGGGGGGGGGGGGGGGGGGGGGGGGGGGGGGGGGTCGTGTGTGTTTGTTTTAAAAAGTTGTTTTTATTATTTTAAAGTTTTTATTGTACTACAACTTCTGTACATCTTGTAGTTGTACACTTTCATAACTTATTAAATAATCGAAATTTGATGATTGATTGAAATACAATGTTTTAATTATAATTTCGATTATTTGGAATCGAAAAAATTAATCTATAAATGAATAACGGAATCTTCATTATGAAGTTACGAGATGATAATATAATTGGGGGGCAAAGTGGGGATCACAAAATTACCGGAAGTGTATGAGGCTGGCCGCTGTCGAGTGGGTCTGCCTAAAATTCACAGATCTAGCTATGGGTCTGAGACATATGTTTAAAAGAACCTTACCCCCACTTGACCCCCCCCCCCCCCCCGGCCCCCAGGCCACATTAGCTTAGTCACATATTTATCTCATGTTTAATATTGTACTAATATCCTCAAGTTCAAATGTTTTTACACATATGCTGATATGCTTATAGAATCGAGAATGTTCTGCTTTTAAAATCTAGAATGTTCTGTCTCGAATGAATGTTAGTTTGCTTAGATGTAAGGCTTGATCGATAAAATGTATATTAGGATAAAATAACAAGTCGGGAAGTATTAGTCTAAATTAAAGCCGTGTGGATGTTTTATACTTAAGTTAGCTTTACTTATATCTGGATACTGTTGGGGAGCTTAAGTGTTTTGTTTTATGACTAATCTGTTTCCACTATTGAACAATGAAAATCTACAGAATCACTGTTCAAAACAAATGTATATATTAGCCTCATCTTTCTTTTCAATGGAATTCACTAAACTTAATATAATTTCTGAGTTTTAATCCTCGCAGTAACTAAACCTCACCCCAGTCGACGCTGATCTCAGAGTTAGCACTGTACGACGTGGCTAATACTGTGGGCGTGGCGTGTGATTTGTCTCACATTGAATCTGCAGCTCAGGTCAAGGGATACGTTGGGGATTCTCAACTTGAAGAGTGCCTTCAGGGTTAGTGTTATCACTTACTTAACACTTCAGGGTTAGTGTTATCACTTACTTAACACTTCAGGGTTAGTGTTATCACTTACTTAACACTTCAGGGTTAGTGTTATCACTTACCTACTTAACACTTAACCAGCGAATTGTAAATATGGTAGAAGATTTTTAAATGGAGTGGAACTCATAGCCATTTAGCCATTTAGTCACAAAAGTTCGGTCTCTCACCATAATGTACCCATTATCATCGCCATGAACAAATTTGTTGTTCCCAAAGTGAGATTTTTCTCTACCCACTGACTTTGACTTAACAAAAACTCATTTCAGGCAGTAAGATTGTGGTAATGCCCGCTGGTGTACCCAGAAAACCCGGCATGACACGTGACGATTTGTTCAACATCAACGCCGGAATTGCTATGTCTCTCGCAGAGGCTGCCTCCAAAGCTTGTCCTGATGCCATGCTCTGCATCATCTCCAACCCGGTCAACTCTACTGTACCTATCGCTGCAGAGGTCAGTACTATATATATATTATATATAGAGGTCAGTTCTATCGCTCTCCCTACTACTAATGAGTCCGGTTTTTACCGTAAACTTGAAATTTAAAACATAATTATGGAGGAATGCGGTTAGTTTTCGGAGTATATGCAGGCGAAAGGTCCGTGGGTATTGGTAACTATAGTTTCCTGACAAATTAATCTATTTAAAGACCTTACCTCACCTCTTAGGAGTCGTTCACATATTACGTAATCAGCCGAGGGGGGAGGGGGGGGTTTCCAAATGCTTACGGTTGATTACGGGGGGGGGGGGGGGGGGTTTCGGTTGTTGATTACGTAATCAAAATTTTGTTTTTTACCCTCTAGAATAATAACAATTTGACAATATTTTAATTCAAATTCCACTCAATTTCACTCTGATAGTGATAAAATTTAGAAATTGATCGAATATCCGGCTATAATAGTAAGTAGTTTAGAAGGTGCCTGGCCGGATATCATGATAGCATGATCAGGGTAGCATGAAACGTAGAGAAAAGTGGTTTCTAGGGAAAAAGTCAAGGGGGCGGGGGGGGGGGGGGGGTCAGGCCATGATTACGTAATATTGCTGTCAGGAGGGGGGGGGGGGGGTTGGGTCTTGATTACGGTTGATTACAGAAGGGGGGGGGGGGGGGTAAAAATTGCTAAAATATTGATTACGTAATATGTGAACGACCTCTTATCAACACATACCAAGGTTTACAAGAAGAACGGAGTATTCGACCCTCGGAAGCTGTTCGGAGTAACCACGTTGGACATAGTGCGAGCTAACACATTCATCTCGGAGCTGAAGGGAACTCCAGTAACCCAGACCCAGTGCCCTGTCATTGGGGGTCACGCAGGTACGTGCTAACCCAGACCCAGTGCCCTGTCATAGGGGGTCACGCAGGTACGTGCTAACCCAGACCCAGTGCCCTGTCATAGGGGGTCACGCAGGTACGTGCTAACCCAGACCCAGTGCCCTGTCATAGGGGGTCACGCAGGTACGTGCTAACCCAGACCCAGTGCCCTGTCATAGGGGGTCACGCAGGTACGTGCTAACCCAGACCCAGTGCCCTGTCATTGGGGGTCACGCAGGTACGTGCCACGAGGTTAGGGTTAGGTGTAAAGGGAACTCCAGTAACCCAGACCCAGTGCCCTGTCATTGGGGGTCACGCAGGTACGTGCTAACCCAGACCCAGTGCCCTGTCATAGGGGGTCACGCAGGTACGTGCTAACCCAGACCCAGTGCCCTGTCATTGGGGGTCACGAAGGTACGTGCTAACCCAGACCCAGTGCCCTGTCATAGGGGGTCACGCAGGTACGTGCTAACCCAGACCCAGTGCCCCTGTCATTGGGGGTCACGCAGGTACGTGCTAACCCAGACCCAGTGCCCTGTCATTGGGGGTCACGCAGGTACGTGCTAACCCAGACTCAGTGCCCTGTCATTGGGGGTCACGCAGGTACGTGCTAACCCAGACCCAGTGCCCTGTCATTGGGGGTCACGCAGGTACGTGCTAACCCAGACCCAGTGCCCTGTCATTGGGGGTCACGAAGGTACGTGCTAACCCAGACCCAGTGCCCTGTCATAGGGGGTCACGCAGGTACGTGCTAACCCAGACCCAGTGCCCTGTCATTGGGGGTCACGCAGGTACGTGCTAACCCAGACCCAGTGCCCTGTCATTGGGGGTCACGCAGGTACGTGCTAACCCAGACCCAGTGCCCTGTCATTGGGGGTCACGCAGGTACGTGCTAACCCAGACCCAGTGCCCTGTCATTGGGGGTCACGCAGGTACGTGCTAACCCAGACTCAGTGCCCTGTCATTGGGGGTCACGCAGGTACGTGCTAACCCAGACCCAGTGCCCTGTCATTGGGGGTCACGCAGGTACGTGCTAACCCAGACCCAGTGCCCCTGTCATTGGGGGTCACGAAGGTACGTGCTAACCCAGACCCAGTGCCCTGTCATAGGGGGTCACGCAGGTACGTGCTAACCCAGACCCAGTGCCCTGTCATTGGGGGTCACGCAGGTACGTGCTAACCCAGACCCAGTGCCCTGTCATTGGGGGTCACGCAGGTACGTGCCACGAGGTTAGGGTTAGGTGTAAAGGGAACTCCAGTAACCCAGACCCAGTGCCCTGTCATTGGGGGTCACGCAGGTACGTGCTAACCCAGACCCAGTACGCTGTCATTGGGGGTCACGCAGGTACGTGCTAACCCAGACCCAGTGCCCTGTCATTGGGGGTCACGCAGGTACGTGCTAACCCAGACCCAGTGCCCTGTCATTGGGGGTCACGCAGGTACGTGCCACGAGGTTAGGGTTAGGTGTGACGTCATAGGGGGTCACGCAGGTACGTGCCACCAGGTTAGGGTTAGGTGTGACACATGATCTGTTTCATTCGCTGATGATTCATAGCTAATATCTGCGTAATCTGATAATTGTATGTGCAGAAAATGTTTAGGTCGTGAAGCACGTTGGTTATTGTAAGATGATATGTTATATCGGGTTAGGTGCCACAAAACCCTGTCGTTAGTAATTCGGTACACTCTCAATGGTTTCAGGAGTCACAATCCTACCCCTCCTCTCCCAAGTGGAGCCGAGCTGCGAGTTCACAGACGAGGAACGAGCAGCCCTCACGGTTAGGATTCAGAATGCAGGAACTGAGGTTGTGGACGCTAAAGCAGGAGGTAGGAAACTTGTGGGCCAGGTCCCCAGACCGGTCTGGACTCATTAAATCTCGCAACTATTACACGTCCCCCCCCCCCCCCCCCCCCTCAACTATTACACGCCCCCCCCCCCCCCCAAATATTACACGTCCCCCCCAACTATTACACGTCCCCCCAACTAGTCCCCCCTCCCAACTATTACACGTCCACCCCCCCCCCCCCCAACTATTACACGTCCCCCCCCCCCCCCCCAACTATTACACGTCCCCCCCCCCCCAAATATTACACGTCCCCCCCAACTATTACACGTCCCCCCAACTAGTCCCCCCCCTCCCAACTATTACACGTCCCCCCCCCCAACTATTACACGTCCCCCCCCTCGCACCTATTACACGTACCCCCCCCCCCCCCCAACTATTACACGTCCCCCCCTAACTATTACACGTCCCCCCCCCCAACTATTACACGTCCCCCCCCCCCAACTATTACACGCCCCCCCCCCCCCCCCCCAACTATTACACGTCTCCCCTCCCAACTATTACACGTCCCCCCTCCCCCTCCCCAACTATTACACGTCCCCCCTCGGCCTCCCCCTCCCCAACTATTACACGTCCCCCCTCCCCCTCCCGCGCGAGTAAACCACATTTTGTTAAGCGACGTATCCTCTCAGGAGGCTCAGCTACTTTGAGTATGGCGTACGCTGGAGCCCGATTCGCGTTTGCTCTACTGCAGGCCATGAACGGTGCTAAGAATGTCGTGGAATGCAGCTACGTAAGTAACCATTTTAATCAAGCCAACGATAACACAACTCAGTCTTCTCTAATGTCATATTCGACTGAATATTTTAAATTCTCATTCTCAAAAATTATTTTTGAGTATTTTTGAGAAAAGTTTCCAGGAGATCGAGAGGCGGAAACTCATTCTCATGATTTTGAGTATTTTTGGACCACATTGCACTGATATGAAGAATGATTTGGTATATCATTATTTTTGAGTAGACAATTTTTAAGAAAATGAGAGATCCATGCTGAATTTCTCAGATTCAAACATAATTTTTTAGTGGACAATTTTTGAGAAAATGAGAAATCCATGCTGAATTTCTCAGATTCAAAAATAATTTTTGAGACATATTTGAGTATTCTCGGCGAAAATGGTCAAATTCTCAGATTCAAAAATTCTCAAAAATACTCATGACCCCCCCCCCCCCCCCCCCCCCTAAATTACTCGAGTTCATGATAATATAAATATACCACATCGCAGGTTGAATCAGACGTAACAGATCTGCAATTCTTCTCGAACCCCCTTCTTTTGGGACCCCACGGAATCGAAGCGAACCTCGGAATGGGAACCCTGATCGACTTCGAACAGGAATGTCTCGAGAAACTGAAGCCGGAGCTGTCAGGTAGCATCGCTAAAGGAGTCGCATTCGCCAACCAATAAACAAACTACCATTAATTAATTAGTGATTCGTGATCTTCATTATAAGTATGGGACCCGATTACTAGTGTGATACTGGTGTGATACTGGTGTGTTACTGGTAGTTACTGGGAGTTGATTGCACACCCCTTGACCTCTCTATTGAGAGAAAGTTACACTTAATTGTTATTGTTTAATTTATTAAACTTGCATCTAGCTTCAAATATTCGATTTTACAACACTAAGATCACCCTTCAGTCTTCGCTGGTTTTAGCCAAGTGACCGGAAGCTCTTATTTTGGTGTGGATTAGGATAAATGATTTGTTTTGCCGTGAAAGTTTTGTACACATGTTTAGATCAATACTTCTTACACAGATGTAATAGCAAAGCGTATATTTTCTTTCTTCAGTTGAAGGTGGCGTGATTTCAAAACTGATTTTAATCATCTCAAAATCGTAAAGGTCAAATAAAGACATTCAAATAAAACTGTTTTTAACGATGTAATTTACGAGTCTCACATTAGAATCCTCCGGCCTGAACCCAGCTGAATAACTTGTCCAATAGCTCACTTAAGAATGTGATCATACCTAAAATAGTCTCATATAATAAGGGGTGGGACTGGAAACCTCCTCTGAAGCCTCAGTTTCCGTAGTCAGAGGTCCGGTGGTGACGAGCTCGGGAGTTGTGCTCGCTGGATCAGTCACTGGATCAGTCACCAGGTCATCAAGCAGGTCGTTAATTTCAACAGGTAAAATAGGGACCAGCTCTCCGGTACCATAGAACGTGGCCTCGTTTTCAAATACCTCCACATAGTAGTCTTCGTGAGCTTCCCCGTGTGGGTTTGTCGCTCTGCATCTGTACCTGTGGATAATAGTATATTAGGATGAGAAATATACTGCAGATTAGAGTATATGTATACATGGGGGTGTGTGCTGTTAAAATCTTTTTATCTTATAAACGAAGAGGGTGGCAGGTCAAAAGTGTGACTATGTAACCTAAAATTGTTATTTATTTTGTTTGGTTATGTCTCGTAGAATCTGTAGCCTAGCCTGTTTATGACAAACTTCTTAATTTTATCGCCCCATTCAGGAACTTTAAGTAGAATGAGTTTATAATTTTAACAGTTTACAGCGATTATTAAGAACGGTCTCCAGGCCGCTGTAAAAACTTCTTCCTTAATATAATATAACGCTCGAGACAACATTGAAGTTATGGCGAAGTTGGAAATATGATTAGGAAAGTTTGTCCCACTTTTCCAGTCTATTGTGTTCTTTAACACGATTTCTAAAGCACGCATGGAATTTAGAAATTGGAGCAAATCCAAATGTTTCTTAAACGCTGTCACCTTTACAGACACTTTGAAACTTTTGACACCCCTCTAATATAAAGTGCCAAGTTGTTACCTCCTAATAGAGTTGTTCTAATTGTCCTGAATGTGTTAGATGATAAGATATGCTAGATAGTAGATATGTATGAACTGCCATTCCACGGAACTGTCTATATTTTCCGCACGGTTGCTCTTTAATCAATTATCACGGCTAGGCGACCCATTACCATCTTAGTCTTACGTACTTAGGTCTTAGCCGTCTTTCAGTTTTACCCAATGTAAATCAGGAGAAAAAAGAAGTTTCTCTAGATTAGTGTTTAGCTGATTGTAACCAGAAGGAATCGATGATAGGGTGTTATAGTAACCAGGAACTAGTTACTGGGTGTCATAGTAACCAGGAACTAGTTACTGGGTGTCATAGTAACCAGGAACTAGTTACTGGGTGTCATAGTAACCAGGAACTAGTTACTGGGTGTCATAGTAACCAGGAACTAGTTACTGGGTGTCATAGTAACCAGGAACTAGGGAATTAACTATTTAATCTTCTTTCATATGATGCATTTTATTTTAGCTACACGCGATATTTAGTACAATGACTTCATGTCATTCTACTAAAATTGGCTTAATGCTTGATAGACATGTTCGATTTCATCTGCTTGCATAATGTGCATATTGCATATTATTATGTTGTCCTTTAAAAGTTTAAAGCACATATTACTATCTCGCTGCACAACACTGGAGCTGGGTAGCTACACATTCACTGTATTTAAGGTGTTATGTCAGCGACTCAACAGAATACCAGACAAGATTTTGGTTCCCAATTTGTTGAGACGCCACTCCCCCTGTAGTGTGCTGTATTACTTAGTGTGACTACACTTACTTGTAGTTTTAGAGGATATTATATACGTTGACTAGACAAGGTTTGGTGGTTACAAGTGGAACTTGTAACATTAACAATAGGCTTCATTCTCCTGGAAACAGAAGAATGTTCATTTTAACATGTTTGTGGCATAATAGCTGCTTTATGATTTTTCTACACCAAAAGTCAATTATGAGGTGGATTTGTAACCAAAATTGGTGAATTTAAAATTCTCCATAATTCACTTCCTTAGGTTTAGTCTTATCGACAACATAAAGAAGAAGACATGGTAATTTGATTTTCTGATAGCTTTTCATTGTCACGACGCACGAGGATTAGATAAATCCCGATCACCAGTCTCCGTGTATACTTTCGGTATAATGGTCTGTATCTTTTAATAATCATGCCGTATAATCCTCATGCGGGTCAAACACTATGAGTTCTCAAAAGGGACTGCCTCCAGTTTGGATTTTGGTTCAACTTAGTTTTTAAAAGTACACTAAATAGCATTAACTCGTCGTTCATATATTACGTAATCAGTTCTAAATGATTATTGATTATGCTGGTGTAACTGTAATAACACAATAGCTATGCTGATCACGGAGGGGTGAGGGGTGAGGGGTGAGGGGTGAGGGGTGAGGGGTTATTACACCGCAGGATTATTAAAAGATACTGACCATTATATCACGTTTACACGAAGTCTATCCAGAGCTTCAGTCTAGAAACTGTAGTGTAGTATGTAGTGTAGTATAGTACCGTACCTGATTTATTGCTATTGGCTACTAGTTGAGTACTAGTACTACTGGCATAAGTTAAAGTAACTTTAAGTACACAGTCACTAACTATTAATAATAGTAAACATAGTAGTATGTAGATTGTAGAAGTATGTAGTATGTAGTATGTAGTATGTAGTATTTAGTGTAGTATGTAGTATGTAGATTGTAGAAGTATGTAGTATGTAGTATGTAGTGTAGTATGTAGTATGTAGATTGTAGAAGTATGTAGTATGTAGTATTTAGTGTAGTATGTAGTATGTAGTATGTAGTGTGTAGTGTAGTATGTAGTATGTAGTACTAGTATTTAGTGTAGTATGTAGTATGTAGTATGCAGTTTGTAGTATGTAGTATTTAGTGTAGTATGTAGTATGTAGTATGTAGTATGTAGTATGTAGTATGTAGTATGTAGTTTGTAGTATGTAGTATGTAGTATTTAGTGTAGTATGTAGTGTAGTATGTAATATGTAGTGTAGTATGTAGTATGTAGTATGTAGTATGTAGTATGTAGTATGTAGTATGTAGTATGTAGTGTATTATTCAGTATGTAGTATGTAGTATGTAGTATGTAGTATGTAGTATGTAGTATGTAGTATGTAGTGTATTATTTAGTATGTAGTATGTAGTTTGTAGTTTGTAGTATGTAGTATGTAGTATTTAGTGTAGTATGTAGTGTAGTATTTAGTGTAGTATGTAATATGTAGTACGTAGTGTAGTATGTAGTATGTAGTATGTAGTATGTAGTATGTAGTATGTAGTATGTAGTGTATTATTTAGTATGTAGTATGTAGTATGTAGTATGTAGTATGTAGTATGTAGTATGTAGTATGTAGTATGTAGTATGTAGTTACAAATAAAATTAAAATTTTATATAACAGTTAAAAAATCAATAAAACCCACCAGCCACTATCCTCGACACTAGCTAGTTGAGTTAGGGTTACTTCTATCAAGGTGTCTTCAGCATTGTTACTGGTGATATCAAAATCCTGCGGCGGATGAGGAATTTAAAAAATCGTGCTAATTAGAAGAGTTATAACTGTCATGTAAAATGTAAATCGGAAATAGGATTTCATCTCATTCAATGAATCGAGTGTTAATCTATATCTTAATTTTGATTTTCCCGAAGTGATAAACTTTGTTAAGGAATTGCATGATTAATGCAGTGTAGCGGTGAAAAAGGTAGATCAAATTATTACAAACCAATTCAATGTCGTCTTCGTTGTCCACGCTGTTAAATGAATCCTCGCTGAGTTTTATTATCTTGGCAGTGGGAGGGGGGTAGGCTCTGACTATGCAGGACAGAATCATCGTGTCTCCTGAGAAAGAGGGGATCATGGTGTGTCTCCTGAGAAAGAGGGGATCATAGTGCCATCCCCGATCATGGTGCCACCCCCGACAAGATGAGGTAAATATAATTGTGACAAAATGCTTGAACAGGAATTTGCAGTACTAAGGGGCTATCTGCTTACGACGTCCGGCAAATAGGGAGGGGTGGTTTTGGAATTTTGGAAAAATCCGGACAGGGGGAGGGGGGGGGTTGGTTTCAGTAAATCCGGACGTCCGGAAATGTTGGCAGAATTAACGAAAAAGTCCCATTTATTTCAACTCTTTGAATTCTATTTCAACTCTATGAATTTTATTAATAATGAATTTGAGTTGATTTTATTTGTACTCTTAAAAGTAGCTGGATATCCGGACGTCCGGGGGAGGAGGGGGGGGGAGGGGTGGTTTTAAAAATTCGGACACACCCGGACAGGGGGAGGGGGTGGTCTGAAAATCTGCGATTTTGGCGGACGTTCAGTTTCCCATGATGTTGCTTTGAAGTTTAGTTAAAAGTCTTAGATATTAGAATGTAATTGTATACCCATCATTGTGGCAATATTGTACTGTTCATGATACATTCAACACTACAATTATATAACAAATAATTTGAGGAAGCGATGTAACAGAACCAATATTTAATGTCCCCACCCCCTCCCCCAAGTCCCCATTCATCGCAGCTCTCTAGTTTTACTGCATCTTAATGTTATTCAGTACGAACTACAAGTCGTTCGGCTGTCAATTCAATAAAATTAATTAAATTCAAATTTTATATCAGGTAACTTGTGCTGGTTACTCTAATATGATGCGAACTCTCATTGAATCATGAGCAAGACACATTTAAAGACAGGTCAACTAGAGGTTAAATACTGAAATTATTTCAGCCTAATTTGATCTTCTAATGTACCATTCACCACAATCCGTTACCTAGTGTCACTAGACAGGTACTAGTAGTGCCTACCTAGTGGCACTAGGCAGGTACTAGTATTGTAACACTGGTAACTAGTAGTGCCTACCTAGTGGCACTAGGCAGGTACTAGTATTGTAACCCTGGTAACTAGTAGCGCCTACCTAGTGGCACTAGGCAGGTACTAGTATTGTAACCCTGGTAACTAGTAGCGCCTACCTAGTGGCACTAGGCAGGTACTAGTATTGTAACACTGGTAACTAGTAGTGCCTACCTAGTGGCACTAGGCAGGTACTAGTATTGTAACCCTGGTAACTAGTAGCGCCTACCTAGTGGCACTAGGCAGGTACTAGTATTGTAACCCTGGTAACTAGTAGTCCCTACCTAGTGGCACTAGGCAGGTACTAGTATTGTAACCCTGGTAACTAGTAGTGCCTACCTAGTGGCACTAGGCAGGTACTAGTATTGTAACCCTGGTAACTAGTAGTCCCTACCTAGTGGCACTAGGCAGGTACTAGTATTGTAACCCTGGTAACTAGTAGTGCCTACCTAGTGGCACTAGGCAGGTACTAGTATTGTAACCCTGGTAACTAGTAGTCCCTACCTAGTGGCACTAGGCAGGTACTAGTATTGTAACCCTGGTAACTAGTAGTGCCTACCTAGTGGCACTAGGCAGGTACTAGTATTGTAACCCTGGTAACTAGTAGTGCCTACCTAGTGGCACTAGGCAGGTACTAGTATTGTAACCCTGGTAACTAGTAGTGCCTACCTAGTGGCACTAGGCAGGTACTAGTATTGTTACCCTGGTAACTAGTAGTGCCTACCTAGTGGCACTAGGCAGGTACTAGTATTGTTACCCTGGTAACTAGTAGTGCCTACCTAGTGGCACTAGGCAGGTACTAGTATTGTAACCCTGGTAACTAGTAGTGCCTACCTAGTGGCACTAGGCAGGTACTAGTATTGTAACCCTGGTAACTAGTAGTCCCTACCTAGTGGCACTAGGCAGGTACTAGTATTGTAACCTTGGTAACTAGTAGTGCCTACCTCTGACATGTGTCACGTGCTCAACACATGTTACTCATCAGGAAAGCATTTTAACCCTGTGATCATTCTATGTAAATGATGAAGTATTGTAACCATGGTAACTAGTGTAAATGATAAAGTATTGTAACCATGGTAACTAGTGTAAATGATAAAGTATTGTAACCATGGTAACTAGTGTAAATGATAAAGTATTGTAACCATGGTAACTAGTGTAAATGATAAAGTATTGTAACCATGGTAACTAGTGTAAATGATAAAGTATTGTAACCATGGTAACTAGTGTAAATGATAAAGTGATTAAGCACACTCGTAGAATCAGGCAGATATTATCTCGACTCGAGCACTACTGTCAAAACAAGCCGGGCTACAGTATCTACCAGTGCGCCTACTGGACGCCTCTACTTGTGTCGTAAGTCGGAGTTAACCCGATCAAAAGTTGGTTTAAGTTGTTTAGTAAACTATTTAGGGCACATACACTTCATTCCATAGTCTGATTGGCCTGATTCATTAACTATTGATATTGGATAACTATTGATATTGGATTTTGTTTGTTTGTTTGTTTGTTTTCAAGAGCTACTTGCCACTTAAGTCCAGCTCATTATATAACATTATATAATGTAGGACTTCTAGGCAGAGTGCTTGGTTGTGGGACACACTCGACTTTAAGAATAGTGAGAAACCACAAATCTCACTAGTGAGATATCAACAGAGTGTGAACCACTGCCTTGATATTGGATAACCCTGAACTTGAATTTACGGTGGATCAAATATGTGGGACATTAATTGAACAGATCCTTGCAATTTCAATGCAACCGGTGATAAAGAGAAACTAGATCCTGGTTAATCGACAGATCCCCCTGTAGTCTGTACAACAGAGGTCTCATTTTAATTGTGCAGGCACCTTCTTAGCCGGTAAACCATCAAACTGAGGTTAAACTTACAGTATCTTTCCATTTTATTGATAAAACTGGGATAATAATCTCACGTAAGTTTAAATCTATCATCTGGTGAATACCATGCTGTACTGTGAACAGATTAAGATACAGTCTATATCTAATCCTTATCTGTACCACGTGTCTTGGTACCAACACTCCACTCCTGTACCAACCCCTCTCCAGAATCCCTTGCAGTCTGTATCTCCACCGATACCGACCACACAAACACTGGTACACTGGCACTCGGACAGATTAGTAATTGACAGGTTTCCCCCACCCTAATTGCTATTATCAGATATAAATACTTCCTGATCTCATTTTCATTTATTTGTTTTATTTATCCGAATCTAGTTAAAAACTAAATCAATCGAAAGCTCACCCGAAATGAGGGAGACGGTGCCAGGTCCAGCTTCGACAATTACCGGAACCAAATCAAGCGGAATGTCAGCGGAGGAAATCCCCATCCACAAAATCACAAATACCAAAGGAAGCATGCCAAATATCACACTGTTTAAATGTAGATCAGTAGGAAGTTTTATCACGAATGAGAGGACACGCGAAACGACTAGCGACAGCGGAGAAATGAGAGCATTGGCTGGTGAGCTCACGCTATGGGGATATGTTAACACTGTAATAACGCAGCGCATTCTCCCAACTTGTTTATTTCTATTGTGAGTTTCACAGGGCACAGCAAATCGTTATTCGATTTTCAATGACCGAAGCAGTGCATATCACCATTCACCCTATAACTTCCTGTAAGCTTACTTTCGGAACTGTGTTTCCGGACATGGGACTAAGCAGAAAATGTGGTCACGTAAATCGGCCGGACAGGTCACGTGGTGTCTCGATCATCGGCTTGAGGCGGCGAGCTATTAGTATAAATTAGATGATCTCAGATCAAGATAACAGTGTCGTGGTTTAAATTGGCCTGGCTCAACCCACTAGTTTGTTGTACTTTATAATATTAATAAAGTGATAATTAAAAGTTAAGGGTGACAAGTGGCCTTTAATTCAATAATAAGGTCGCAAAGTTATTTTTATTAGTATTACTGTTAGTGTTAGTGAACTCGGGCGTTTCATCGTTGGAGTTTATTTGACCAATCAAATCCATTCTAACCGTGCACATTGTACGATGTAGACTACATTCGAAATTGGATGATCATGAGTTTCTGAAAATTTCTGTACTACATACTGCTAAAATAAAATTATATTAAGTGTTCCAAATATCTCAAGTTACATTATAATGCAGGTCCAAAGTTTCTGTATTATTAGGAATCCCGCCATTTCATTTTCAACGAGCGTCCTAAATCACTCATTTCATTTTCAACGAGCGTCCTAAATCACTCATTTCATTTTCAACGAGCGTCCTAAATCACTCATTTCATGATTCAAGGACCAACCAAACAATTTCCCCTTCATCAATAGCAAATAGAGCTGCTATAATTTCCGAAATAATTTTGTCAGATTAATGTCTGAAAAGCCCCTTTTAATAATACACTATTCAATACGTGCACCAGTAGCAGGGAGGCTGTACTACATGTTGAGTTCAGCTGTCAATATTTAAAATTAACGGGTGACAACTATACAAGTGGCATTTAATTCAATAATAAGCTCAAAGTTATTGCTATTTATAAATAATGTGCGGTTCATTGTGAGAGGACCCTATTCAATACACAATGTGTATTGGCATACAATTTTGGCCCGTAATACTAATATTGAAGCAACTCGCTGGATTTTTCAGTAATGGGCTACGAAAAATTAAATTAAATCAATATTTATTTAGACTTAGAGTTAGACCATGTAGTGACGTAGTCCCAGACTAATGGACCAACTTCGGCGGATTTTTATCATTTGTCATTGTTTTGCTACTAGTACTACAACTAGATGCCTTTAAAATTAAATCTTTTAGTTTTATCATCGAATATTACAGTTACACATTACACAATGACAAAAGTAATCGACGAAGTTTCCCACAGTGGACAGTGAGGTTTGAGCTTGGCGCTTATTACACTGACTACAGTGAGGTTTGAGTGGATATAAATAAAAATGATGATTATGCCCGGTGTGCGGTGGACTAATCATGAGCAGAGGGGCTTCTTGCGAAGATTAAAGCATTCCATTTCCAAAGGCATATGTGTCTGTGAATGTGATATGGCGTACATGAAATGCAATAATATTATTCTAGTATTCAGTATTGAAACACGCACTCATCAAGCAGAGAGAGAGGAATGTTTTAGAAGATATGTAAACAAGTGCTTGAAGTACTGACCTAACTTTTAAAAGCAAAGCTGCAATTCAAACACGTGCTGATTCTTCGTGTTGAAGGTAAAATAACAAAACTTGTTGGGAGAAGAACTACATAACTAGGTGCACTATTTAGTTCAGTGTTAAATGTATGACACTACAAGTACATAAGGGTCGTTCACATATTAATAATAAGTACATGGTTGATGGTATAGTACGCGCGGGCAAGTCCTGTATACGTATATAACAAGTATAGCCTATATACTAGGCGTAGTACAGTATATTACAGTATTACTGTATAAATATTAATACTGTACTTGATAGTGATACTGTTTGGCTTACTGGGCGGCGCTCAGCCTGAACATAATAGCCTGGGGTCCTCAGGTAATCTTTGGCAGATGCTGCCGGACGGCCGGACCATCAGATCACCCATCAAAGTGGAAATGAGCTTGCCCAATAAATATATTTGATTAAAGTGGTACAGAAATATTACAGTTTAGTGAATAGTGATTGTCCTTTTAAACGCTTGCCCCGGAAACCTGACTCCCAGAACCTCAATTGTGTCTATTGTGCCATCCACAGTTGACAGTGAACGCACTAGTGTACAATAATGTTGTCAAAACAATTAAATTTCAGTCCAGGGAAGCTCGTCTTTTAAAATGGAATAATCCCGAAAAGTCATTTTAGGGAGAACGCAGAACCTCTCTAAAATAAACAACCATTCTGAACAAATATTATCAATTTCTGAAACCAACAAATTGAGTTTTATACAAGTATGGACAATTTAAGTGTGGAGGGATTCTTGAAACATGTAAGTAGGTATTGCACCCCCTAATGTTGTGATACAATAGTTTTATAGTATTTATAGTAACAGAAGCTTTAAAAAACATATGTTAATTGTCTTCCGCTTTCAGTGAACATTTTAAAGTTAAACTCCAAGTCCCTAACTCCACGTATGATGGTCCTGTCTGTGGATGACATCTTTCCACTTCCTTGCAAAGATCTCTTCACCACACTCCGACCAGCTCACAACCAGTCTCTCCTCCAGAGAATAAGAGTCAGCATCCCCCGACAAGACCTGGTGTGTCCTGATCCTGACCCCTACCTCCTTCTCACATGTGTCGCTAAACTCCAGGGAGTGAAACACCACCACGTGCTCCTGGTGGATCTTAGCTACAGCTTCAGTCACCTCAGTGTCACACTCGTAACTCTCGTGGGATTTCTCGAAGTGTTTCAGGTTTATGGTGTGAGGCAGGGACTTCACCCCGGAATCCCCCCTGAACACAAACTTCACTCTGTCCCCAATGTTGGTAACTAGATAAGAGTTAGTGCCCGGAGTAGTGGAGCGGTACGGCATGCTCAAAAGGGGTCTCGGAACTGGAAATGTAACAGTGTTGTTACTCAGATAATCCAAACTCTCTGTCTGGTAGAGAAACATGCAGGCACTAGGTTTTATGTAGAGATGAGAGGGGACAAGAGAAGGCCACAGAAGTGGGAAGTTGTTTGGGGAGATGGAGAGGCAGAGCTTGTGACCAGGCAGGAAGCAATGTGATGTGAATCTCATGGGAAGTGAGAATGTCCTGCTATCTTCTTCACATTCGAGGGGTTGCAGATAGTTGAGATCAAACTGACATCTTGTGACTAAAGTGGCAAATCCGTCTGGGTGGATGTCACACACTTTAACGGAGAGGTAAACCCTTTTCCAACAAGAAGCAGACAGTTTTACTACAAAGTTTGGTGCTCCAATCATAACCAGAGATGTTTCTAATGGATCAGAAGAGAATGAGACCGACTTATCAATTGATGCGGTCTGGTCTCTTAGGGAGAACGCAGAACCTCTCTAAAATAAACAACCATTCTGAACAAATATTATCAATTTCTGAAACCAACAAATTGAGTTTTATACAAGTATGGACAATTTAAGTGTGGAGGGATTCTTGAAACATGTAAGTAGGTATTGCACCCCCTAATGTTGTGATACAATAGTTTGTAGTATTTATAGTAACAGAAGCTTTAAAAAACATATGTTAATTGTCTTCCGCTTTCAGTGAACATTTTAAAGTTAAACTCTGCAAGTCTCTAACTCCACGTATGATGGTCCTGTCTGTGGATGACATCTTTCCACTTCCTTGCAAAGATCTCTTCACCACACTCCGACCAGCTCACAACGAGTCTCTCCTCCAGAGAATAAGAGTCAGCATCCCCCGACAAGACCTGGTGTGTCCTGATCCTGACCCCTACCTCCTTCTCACATGTGTCGCTAAACTCCAGGGAGTGAAACACCACCACGTGCTCCTGGTGGATCTTAGCTACAGCTTCAGTCACCTCAGTGTCACACTCGTAACTCTCGTGGGATTTCTCGAAGTGTTTCAGGTTTATGGTGTGAGGCAGGGACTCCAGCCCGGAATCCCCCCTGAACACAAACTTCACTCTGTCCCCAATGTTGGTAACTAGATAAGAGTTAGTGCCCGGAGTAGTGGAGCGGTACGGCATGCTCAAAAGGGGTCTCGGAACTGGAAATGTAACAGTGTTGTTACTCAGATAATCCAAACTCTCTGTCTGGTAGAGAAACATGCAGGCACTAGGATTTATGTAGAGATCAGAAGGAACAAGAGAGGGCCACAGAAGTGGGAAGTTGTTTGGGGAGATAGAGAGGCAGATCTTGTGACCTGGCAGGAAGCAATGTGATGTGAATCTCATAGGAAGTGAGAATGTCCTGCTATCTTCTTCACATTCGAGGGGTTGCAGATAGTTGAGATCAAACTGACATCTTGTGACTAGAGTGGCAAATCCGTCTGGGTGGATGTCACATACTTTAACGGAGAGGTAAACCCTCTTCCAACAAGAAGCAGACAGTTTTACTACAAAGTTTGGTGCTCCAATCATAACCAGAGATGTTTCTAATGGATCAGAAGAGAATGATACCGACTTATCAATTGATGCGGTCTGGTCCCCAGAGAATCCCCAGTCGATCCGTAACCAGTGACCACTGTTAACACCTTGGAGAGGATGGTTCAACAGTTGAATTGGTTCACAACACGGTTCACTTGGTGGCTTATATGTTGTTATTTTGTTGATATTGTCAGTGGTAGTTGTGATGAAAAGGACCTCTACCATTTTATCATTGCTTGCAACGTGGGACTCGCCGGGAAGAAAACTTGTTAGAGTGAGATGCTTGCAAGTATCCGCTACCTTTGCCCCCCTCTCCTCCCAGTCGTCAAAAGCCACAAACCTGCCAACATCTCCAATTTCCCCGTCTTCGGAACACAATATGTCTGCTGGTTTAAAACTGTTTCGTACAAAGAGTTGCAGCCGTGGCCAAGAAGAACACTTATTTTCCTGCTCAATATGAACATCTTTGAGGTGATAACTAAACCAGTTGAGACACAAATCAAGAAACTCTATGCGTGGTCCCGTAGCTGACACGTCAGGCCAGTTGTGGACCCAGGGGCCGATAATTACTTTAGAGGAGCTGCTAAGCTTCCTTGCCATCCGCTCAATGGCCGTGGTATATCCATCCTCCAGGCCTCCAATAGCGAGGATAGGGATAGTGACCTTCTTGTAGTCCTCATCAATTGATCCTTGTTCCCAGAACTGTCCGGGTAGCTGGTTATTGGTCCAGGAAGACATTGGTGATTTAGAGCATTTCTCCAGCCTTTTTAACCACGTCTGGTACCATTCCAGTTTCGTGTTGAAAAGTCGAGGAGGGGGAGGAAGAGCGTTTATAGCAAACATAAAGCTGGACCAGGAAAGCAGCCCTGATCCGATAGGACAACCTCCCTCTTAATGTATATCATCAGTATAACGGTTATCAGTGGAGTACAGTGATATAGCTGTCTTCAACGGGCTACTCTCCGGCTCTAGGTACGCCATCTGAAGTCCGTTAAATCCACCCCAACTCTTACCATACATCCCCACCTTACTGTTACTCCAGGACTGGTGCCTGATGAACTGTAGCACTTCTGAACAGTCTCTCATCTCCTGAGGTAGATACTCTCCGTAGTAGCACCCTTCTGAAGCTCCAGTCCCCCTCATCTCCACTCTCATTACCACGAAGCCGTGGGAAGAAAACCAGGGGTGTCTGTTGTAGTCCCGAGCTGCTGTCAGTATATCCTTGTAGTAGGGCAGGTATTCCAGGATAACCGGGAACCTCTCCTCCTTATCGACTGTTTCTTTGTCATCGACAACAACAATGTCATCTTCAACTGTTTCTTCACCTCCTCCAAATGTAATCCTTACATCAGTGGAGTTAGAGTTAAAAGTGTTGAACTGCTCCGAGAATGAGTTGGAGGGACCGTGTCTGATGTCGGGGACCCAGACGCGGCATGACAGTGCCACACCATCCTTTAGAGGAATTGTGTAGTCACTCAGTTCGGTGACGTGATACTTTCCCAGACCGTACTTTTCTCTTTTTGACACCATCCTATAGTTTATTAGTTAGACAGGGTAAACGTTAGAGAACTGTGTTAATTAGTATTTAAACATATTCTTTTATACGACCTTGTTCCGGTTACAAGTTCGGATTAGACGCTCAACAAATGATATATTTGGGACTTCAAGTAGTGGATAGAGCAATGCACACAAAAAACCAACAATGCACAAAAAAAAACTCGGTCGAGAAGAACTCTATCATAAAAAAGAATTGAAGTGTGGAAATAACATGAAGGTAAAATCAAAGCAGTAGCATGTGCAGACTGCAGACACCATGACGGTATATTGCGAGAGCTAAGAGTAAGATCGTGAGAACATGGGCTACTTCGGGGACAAATAAAATTATAATTCCTAAAAATTTTCACTTCCTACTCCTAGTACGATGTTGAAGGACTTCGCCCCTTCGACGCGCCGCGCAAACTCTTGCTTCGCAGAGCAACGATCTGGAAGGGTTGACATCGTCAATCAACCTACGATGTAGTAAACAAATTATGCCCTGGATGACAAAATATAGCAATTAGAACTGTTGTCTAAACTCTTAATGACGTATTATTTCAAGAATATGGGATTTGAGACCATCCACTACCACCGTCCAAATACAATTAACCTACTAATTATGGATCTACCCAGCCTAGAAACCTGAAACCGTAATCGCGATCGAAATCATCCAATTAATTCCACACATTTCTGATAACCTTGCAAAACAGCGATTACCGGGGTGACATGACCGGTAATTTGGTAGAGACGAAAACTTTTCTAAAACCAAGATTTACTAATAACACCAGTTGAAGTGACCTGAAGTTCTTTGACCGATGTAGCAGTTATAATTTCCCCCATATCCACATAATTAAAAATGTCCTCCCAAACCCATTTTCAGACCCTTCTGTGGCCCGCTCGCTTCGCTCGCAGCGGCTAAGTTACTTTCCCAACAGGGGCGTGCGCAGGATTTTTAAAAGGGGCTCCGAGGCTACTGCGGCAGGGGCTCGGGGGCGCAGCCCCCGGAAAATTTTAACTGGATTATATGCTAAACCAATAGGAATAGGATGTCAATACAGAAGGTTCAAAACAGTTGATTAGACACTTGGTTATTAGTAATATTTTAAGGGGTGCAGTCTCCGGAAAATTTTTAACTGCATTATATGCTAAACCAATAGGATATCAATACAGAAGGTTCAAAACAGTTGATTAGACACTTGGTTATTAGTAATATTTTAAGGGGGCAGGGGGCGCAGCATCCGGAAAATTTTTAACTGGATTATATGATAGACCAATAGGATATCAATAGAGAAGGTTCAAAGTAGTTGATTAGACACTCGGTAATATTTTGGATTCAAAACATTGGACAAATTAAAATTAAAGATGGCACGAATTTTAAGTCATTTAAAGAGGAAAAATTTCCTCTCGATACCCAATGATTGAACTGCTCTTTGCGGACTGCAATTGTCAGTCGCTAACCAAGAAATTTCCTCTCAGATGCCAAAAATTTCCTCATTCTTCCCAAATTTCCTCCCAGATATCTGTTGGGTTTGCCAACTTTGTGGATATGGGTAATTTCCGGGTATCGAGTTTTACAGTGTTCTCACAGTCAAATGTTAAATGAGTCCACTTGTTTTTATTTAATATTTTAATTGAGAAAGGAATGTGGGCTTAGCTTTTCTCAGCAATTAAAACTACAACAATTAAAACTACACATGTAATAAACTTAAAGTCAGCAAACCTATAATATCAATAAATACGGATAGATAATAGATATACTTGTTACCCTTTTGTTGTACATAATATTAATATTGTAATAACTTAAATGTAATAAATTTCCACATTTTAGATATATAAAACGATAACAGAACACTTTTAATTCAAAACTTAAAAAAGATATCAAAACAATAACACAATATTTCGTAAGAACAGTAACATTCACAATCACTAAACTAACTTTAGCTATCTGTATTCTAATATGATGGGGGATAATTTCAAGACCAAAAACAAAGAAAACGTATCAATAATTGTACAATTTCCTATAAATATAATATTTAATTATTTTTCAGTAAAAACGTAGTAAAATATTCTAAATGATAAACTAATATAGTCGATTTTTCCTCATGTTAGTAAAACCTATTTTTGGTTGGGGTTGAAAAGCTTAGGAAGATTTTGCCAGCATTTCCAATAGTCATCATCTACTTTCTCACACGTCTTCAGTGCCCAGGTTGTTGACTTCAAACTCAGCGATGACTCGAACATGAAGGACTGGGGAGGGAAGGTGTGAGGGGGTGAAAAGTTGGTCACGTGAGTTAAACGCAAGCCAGGCCCCCAATTAACTAGCCGCAAAGCAATATTGGAGATTGCTTATTCATTCAACCATATTCAGCAAACGATTTAAGTAACTTGTTAGCAGCATATTATGGTTGAATGAATAAGCAATCTCCAATATTGCTTTGCAGCAGTAACTCTACTATTTTTATTGATATTGGAGGCCTGACTTGCTTTATTATTTTGGTTTTTATGAAAAATAAAATCTCTAACGGTGAGCGACAAGCCGTCTAAAAATATTTTAGTCTTCAAATTTCTCGTATTAAGCCGAAGGTTGGAGTTTTTGGATATGCTTAACAAGGCAGTTAATTGTTAACGAGGCAATATTTTTAAGTGGAGCTTGAAGCCCCACTTTTAACGTATTAACATTGTGACAACTAGTTAAATGCACTAGAGTCTAGTGGCACTAGACAGTGCATTTAACTAAAACTGTTTTGTGACAGGGATATCTATTAATATTACCGAAATTTAGTGAGTTAGGCAGTGAAGCAATTTCAAACTTCTAGTTTGAGGGTTTGATGTTTTTTGACGGGGGGGGGGGGGGGGGGGGGGGGGGGGGGGGGTACACTACACTCTGTATTTTAAAATACAGCTTGACCGGGGGGGGGGGGGGGGGTACACTTCACTCTGTATTTTAAAATACAGCTTGACGGGGGGGGGGGGGGGTACACTTCACTCTGTATTTTAAAATACAGCTTGACGGGGGGGGGGGGGGGGGGTACACTTCACTCTGTATTTTAAAATACAGCTTGACGGGGGGGGGGGGGGGGGGGGGGGTACACTTCACTCTGTATTTTAAAATACAGCTTGACGGGGGGGGGGTACACTTCACTCTGTATTTTAAAATACAGCTTGACGGGGGGGGGGGGGGGGTACACTTCACTCTGTATTTTAAAATACAGCTTGACGGGGGGGGGGGGGGGTACACTTCACTCTGTATTTTAAAATACAGCTTGACGGGGGGGGGGGGGGGTACACTTCACTCTGTATTTTAAAATACAGCTTGACGGGGGGGGGGGGGGTACACTTCACTCTGTATTTTAAAATACAGCTTGACGGGGGGGGGGGGGGTACACTTCACTCTGTATTTTAAAATACAGCTTGACGGGGGGGGGGGGGGTACACTTCACTCTGTATTTTAAAATACAGCTTGACGGGGGGGGGGGGGGGGGTACACTTCACTCTGTATTTTAAAATACAGCTTGACGGGGGGGGGGGGGGGGGGGGGGGTACACTTCACTCTGTATTTTAAAATACAGCTTGACGGGGGGGGGGTACACTTCACTCTGTATTTTAAAATACAGCTTGACGGGGGGGGGGGGGGGGGTACACTTCACTCTGTATTTTAAAATACAGCTTGACGGGGGGGGGGGGGGTACACTTCACTCTGTATTTTAAAATACAGCTTGACGGGGGGGGGGGGGGGTACACTTCACTCTGTATTTTAAAATACAGCTTGACGGGGGGGGGGGGGGGGGTACACTTCACTCTGTATTTTAAAATACAGCTTGACGGGGGGGGGGGGGTACACTTCACTCTGTATTTTAAAATACAGCTTGACGGGGGGGGGGGGGGGGGGGTACACTTCACTCTGTATTTTAAAATACAGCTTGACGGGGGGGGGTACACTTCACTCTGTATTTTAAAATACAGCTTGACGGGGGGGGGGGGGGGGGGGGGGGTACACTTCACTCTGTATTTCAAAATACAGCTTGACGGGGGGGGGGGGGGTACACTTCACTCTGTATTTTAAAATACAGCTTGACGGGGGGGGGGGGGGGGGGGGTACACTTCACTCTGTATTTTAAAATACAGCTTGACGGTTGTTACTTGGCCGTGTTGTGAGGGCTATAACAGTAATATCATTTGACGGGTGAGCACTTTACTACTACTAGTACTACACTTTACGGTATATACAGACCCATTATCTTTGAGCAATTAGCAAATTAGAAGCTGCAACCGGACCCTCACTTCACATACCCGCGCTCTCAGCTCTCACTACAGCTAATTAGTTTTGCGTTACAATTGAGCGGTACCTGGGTATTATCAGCGACCCGGACTGGGTTGAGTGCAGCATTGCTGGCCCCAGTGAAGCAGTTAGCGTCGGGACCGTGTGGGGTCATGATGCTGTGCAGGGAACCTCCTCCCGGCTGGAACTCTCCTTCTTTAGCCTCGTAGTTACCGTATATCAGACCCATAAACTCGCTCATACAGTTTCCTAGGGTGTTATTGGATTATATTTTACAGAAGCAAGGCAGTGGCGTAACGTTGCCTGTTGGCGCCCCCGCCGAAATAGCGCCCCCTCCCCTTTTGGTGCGCCTCCCTAAAACTGAAAAAAACTAGGTGATTTTAGAGGATACCCCGGTAAAATCTCTAAAAAAAGTGTGTATCTAGAGAAAAACGCGCAGTTTTGCTAGTACTTTAGATAAGTTTTCGAAATTGTCCCACATTAAAACGACGATTTGGCGCCCCCCACCCCCACCCCCCCCCCCCCCCCCAAGTTTTGACGCTGTGTTTTATGTGGCCCGCAAAAAATGATATGTTGATATTAACAAATCAGGACTGCTATATATACATATATAACTATAGGACTGCTCTATTACTAAATAATAAAACTTACTGTCCTGTAGTGTTATTGAAGAAGTTCTCTTGAAAGAATATACTCACTGTGGTAGTATGGAGGTCTGAAAGTGTGATCCTGCACAGCCCACCGAGGGGGGAATATTACAAAGTCACAGAGAGCAGTTCCTTCCAGCTGACCCGGACACGTCAGCACCGTGAAGATAGAGGGATCCTGCAAGGAGATTATCACGAAACTGGGGGGGGGGGGGGGGGGGGGACTACTTTAAGTGAAATATTAATGGGAGTAGTCTGGCATGAGCTTCAAGTTAAGGAATTACAGCTCTGTCATACTCAAACGGACTATCTTCCGTAGTGACGGCTCGCGGCCATCGCTGTAAGCCTAAAGTTGCAGGTAGTAGTCGCTGTAACCCTAAAGTTGCATGTAGTAGTCGCTGTAACCCTAAAGTTGCAGGTAGTCGCTGTAACCCTAAAGTTGCAGGTAGTCGCTGTAACCCTAAAGTTGCAGGTAGTCGCTGTAACCCTAAAGTTGCAGGTAGTCGCTGTAACCCTAAAGTTGCAGGTAGTCGCTGTAACCCTAAAGTTGCAGGTAGTCGCTGTAACCCTAAAATTGCAGGTAGTCGCTGTAACCCTAAAGTTGCAGGTAGTACAGACAACCACTAGACACTAACCGCGTGGTCGAATGCAGTTGCGTTGATAACCATAAAGTTCTTCAGGTTGTACTTGTAGGGAGCGTAGTTGCCATGCCAAGCCACCACATCAAACGGGGAATGGTCCTGGAATAGAACATGTCATGTGGGAACAAGCCACCACATCAAACGGGGAATGGTCCTGGAATAGAACATGTCATGTGGGAACAAGCCACCACATCAAACGGGGAATGGTCCTGGAATAGAACATGTCATGTGGGAACAAGCCACCACATCAAACGGGGAATGGTCCTGGAATAGAACATGTCATGTGGGAACAAGCCACCACATCAAACGGGGAATGGTCCTGGAATAGAACATGTCATGTGGGAACAAGCCACCACATCAAACGGGGAATGGTCCTGGAATAGAACATGTCATGTGGGAACAAGCCACCACATCAAACGGGGAATGGTCCTGGAATAGCACATGTCATGTGGGAACAAGCCACCACATCAAACGGGGAATGGTCCTGGAATAGAACATGTCATGTGGGAACAAGCCACCACATCAAACGGGGAATGGTCCTGGAATAGAACATGTCATGTGGGAACAAGCCACCACATCAAACGGGGAATGGTCCTGGAATAGAACATGTCATGTGGGAACAAGCCACCACATCAAACGGGGAATGGTCCTGGAATAGCACATGTCATGTGGGAACAAGCCACCACATTAAACGGGGAATGGTCCTGGAATAGAACATGTCATGTGGGAACAAGCCACCACATCAAACGGGGAATGGTCCTGGAATAGAACATGTCATGTGGGAACAAGCCACCACATCAAACGGGGAATGGTCCTGGAATAGAACATGTCATGTGGGAACAAGCCACCACATCAAACGGGGAATGGTCCTGGAATAGAACATGTCATGTGGGAACAAGCCACCACATCAAACGGGGAATGGTCCTGGAATAGAACATGTCATGTGGGAACAAGCCACCACATCAAACGGGGAATGGTCCTGGAATAGAACATGTCATGTGGGAACAAGCCACCACATCAAACGGGGAATGGTCCTGGAATAGAACATGTCATGTGGGAACAAGCCACCACATCAAACGGGGAATGGTCCTGGAATAGAACATGTCATGTGGGAACAAGCCACCACATCAAACGGGGAATGGTCCTGGAATAGAACATGTCATGTGGGAACAAGCCACCACATCAAACGGGGAATGGTCCTGGAATAGAACATGTCATGTGGGAACAAGCCACCACATCAAACGGGGAATGGTCCTGGAATAGAACATGTCATGTGGGAACAAGCCACCACATCAAACGGGGAATGGTCCTGGAATAGAACATGTCATGTGGGAACAAGCCACCACATCAAACGGGGAATGGTCCTGGAATAGAACATGTCATGTGGGAACAAGCCACCACATCAAACGGGGAATGGTCCTGGAATAGAACATGTCATGTGGGAACAAGCCACCACATCAAACGGGGAATGGTCCTGGAATAGAACATGTCATGTGGGAACAAGCCACCACATCAAACGGGGAATGGTCCTGGAATAGAACATGTCATGTGGGAACAAGCCACCACATCAAACGGGGAATGGTCCTGGAATAGAACATGTCATGTGGGAACAAGCCACCACATCAAACGGGGAATGGTCCTGGAATAGAACATGTCATGTGGGAACAAGCCACCACATCAAACGGGGAATGGTCCTGGAATAGAACATGTCATGTGGGAACAAGCCACCACATCAAACGGGGAATGGTCCTGGAATAGAACATGTCATGTGGGAACAAGCCACCACATCAAACGGGGAATGGTCCTGGAATAGAACATGTCATGTGGGAACAAGCCACCACATCAAACGGGGAATGGTCCTGGAATAGAACATGTCATGTGGGAACAAGCCACCACATCAAACGGGGAATGGTCCTGGAATAGAACATGTCATGTGGGAACAAGCCACCACATCAAACGGGGAATGGTCCTGGAATAGAACATGTCATGTGGGAACAAGCCACCACATCAAACGGGGAATGGTCCTGGAATAGAACATGTCATGTGGGAACAAGCCACCACATCAAACGGGGAATGGTCCTGGAATAGAACATGTCATGTGGGAACAAGCCACCACATCAAACGGGGAATGGTCCTGGAATAGAACATGTCATGTGGGAACAAGCCACCACATCAAACGGGGAATGGTCCTGGAATAGAACATGTCATGTGGGAACAAGCCACCACATCAAACGGGGAATGGTCCTGGAATAGAACATGTCATGTGGGAACAAGCCACCACATCAAACGGGGAATGGTCCTGGAATAGAACATGTCATGTGGGAACAAGCCACCACATCAAACGGGGAATGGTCCTGGAATAGAACATGTCATGTGGGAACAAGCCACCACATCAAACGGGGAATGGTCCTGGAATAGAACATGTCATGTGGGAACAAGCCACCACATCAAACGGGGAATGGTCCTGGAATAGAACATGTCATGTGGGAACAAGCCACCACATCAAACGGGGAATGGTCCTGGAATAGAACATGTCATGTGGGAACAAGCCACCACATCAAACGGGGAATGGTCCTGGAATAGAACATGTCATGTGGGAACAAGCCACCACATCAAACGGGGAATGGTCCTGGAATAGAACATGTCATGTGGGAACAAGCCACCACATCAAACGGGGAATGGTCCTGGAATAGAACATGTCATGTGGGAACAAGCCACCACATCAAACGGGGAATGGTCCTGGAATAGAACATGTCATGTGGGAACAAGCCACCACATCAAACGGGGAATGGTCCTGGAATAGAACATGTCATGTGGGAACAAGCCACCACATCAAACGGGGAATGGTCCTGGAATAGAACATGTCATGTGGGAACAAGCCACCACATCAAACGGGGAATGGTCCTGGAATAGAACATGTCATGTGGGAACAAGCCACCACATCAAACGGGGAATGGTCCTGGAATAGAACATGTCATGTGGGAACAAGCCACCACATCAAACGGGGAATGGTCCTGGAATAGAACATGTCATGTGGGAACAAGCCACCACATCAAACGGGGAATGGTCCTGGAATAGAACATGTCATGTGGGAACAAGCCACCACATCAAACGGGGAATGGTCCTGGAATAGAACATGTCATGTGGGAACAAGCCACCACATCAAACGGGGAATGGTCCTGGAATAGAACATGTCATGTGGGAACAAGCCACCACATCAAACGGGGAATGGTCCTGGAATAGAACATGTCATGTGGGAACAAGCCACCACATCAAACGGGGAATGGTCCTGGAATAGAACATGTCATGTGGGAACAAGCCACCACATCAAACGGGGAGTGGTCCTGGAATAGAACATGTCATGTGGGAACAAGCCACCACGTCAAACGGGGAATGGTCCTGGAATAGAACATGTCATGTGGGAACAAGCCACCACATCAAACGGGGAATGGTCCTGGAATAGAACATGTCATGTGGGAACAAGCCACCACATCAAACGGGGAATGGTCCTGGAATAGAACATGTCATGTGGGAACAAGCCACCACATCAAACGGGGAATGGTCCTGGAATAGAACATGTCATGTGGGAACAAGCCACCACATCAAACGGGGAATGGTCCTGGAATAGAACATGTCATGTGGGAACTGGAAGGTTCAAGAAGTTTGGGGAAAATACGGGAAAATATTTGACAAAGTTTGACAATGACAACACTGACTTATACTTATATAGGGATTTTTGAAATACCAGTGCAGTATTCTGTCCACCCTGTCAAACAGCTGCGGATTTAAACTGTTGAACACATCATTGGAGCATTCTGATTGGGACATTCTGATTGGGGCATTCTGATTGGGGCATTTTGAATTGTGTCGTGACGGTGTTGTGTTTAAGAGAAAAGTATCAACCTGGGTTAGCTTCGCTAGAGTATTATTGTGCATGTAACCCCACTATATTTGCAGCATGATCGGGGATTAGACCGGATGTTATATTGGGATTATTTGTGCAGATCATTTCTATCAGTTCAACGGCAATCAGACTATAATTTGTTTGGGATCAGATACAATAAGTATCCAGTAAGGGGGGGGGGGGGGGGGGGGGGGGGGTACTCTGGGGTATCCAGTAAGGGGGGGGGGTACTCTGGGGTATCCAGTAAGTTACACCTTAAGTTATACCATTTAGGCTTGTGAAGGATCTCTAGGAGGGCCTTGTTGGTGGTTTATCATATTATGTTTAATGTGTTTTAGTGTGTAATATTTGATTTTATTGAAACACGGGTACTAACTCTGCTAAACTGAAAAAAAAATTCTGAAACTTAGGTGAATAAGTGTACAACGTGCTAAACCGAAGTTCAGACTGACCAGTGAAAATGGGCGAGCGTACCAAGTGTCATTTTAATTAGAAGTTTTAGTCAGTGATTTATTATTGAAGCTTGTAATTACAATAACTAATGCTTTTATAAATACTTTAATTAATTGTTTGTTCCGTTATTCTTTTTCCTTCCTCTTTTCCTTGTCATCCCCTTTAGTTTTAAGATTCTTGCTATAAATGGCTACAGCTAACACTATTAATGCTAAGTACCAAACAACAAGTGGGAGGTGGATCGTTGGTATACCATTAAATCGATTTAACACCGCAATTCCAGTCGCAAGCCTGGGACCACTACTAGCATAGTCACAACATCTACAAAGCTGCCATATAGCCTGACTGACAATTTTCTCGACTGACTGACAATGTTTCTTCTTTTCCCCATTTAGAATACAAAGATTAGTACATTTTAGCTTATGATTAATATTCTATTTTTACCTATAGTTTACCTAGATATATCAATGAATCTTTCTATGATTCCTATATGATGTAATAAAGTTTTGTTGCCTTACTTTTTAGAACGGCTCTGACACTTGTGTCATAATCCATATGGATTATGGGCGGTATAAAAGCACATTATTTCATTTCCATTTCATCTTTCTTTTTGTAATTTCCGAACTTGTTCTTTAATCTTTATTTGTCGAAATCATTCATTTCAAAATTCTATTTCATCACATCTTCATATTTATAACAATTACAAATTAACAATACTGCACTCATCATATTATCGGCCATCACGTGACATTGGTCTCGATATTAAGTTTTTTAATCAGCGATCTTCCTAAAAGATATCTGCATGCTTCTATACATGCACCACACCCAAGGTACAAGTTACCCATTACATTTTATATTTGCAACCATCTTCTTTACTCTAGCGGGTGTAACACGATGTAAGTGAAGTGAGGTTGAACTGATCGAGTAGACTATAGATCGGCCACGAGAGGCTGAACTTTAATTTAGAGTTTAAATTTCCAGATTTTAGAGTATTTCTATTCAACTCAAATTGTAATTTCGAGCTTCCCTTCTTCGTAGGGAGCTGTGCTTACCCCACCAGTAAGTGGAATATAAAAGTTAAACTGTTTTTGCGCATTTGTTGGTGAAGCGTTTTGTCTCATTTATGAAGCCTATAAATATTTCCTGTCGCACTGAGGTAAATTGAGAATCCTCCTAGTTGAACAGATCACTTTAGGCACCAACCCCCCAACAACCATTAAATTATTAATCGTCTTCTCTTCCATGAGACAGTCCCCACTGTGAAGGGATGCATTAGTACCTAGCGTGCCAGATGATTTTGTGGTGTTATAAAATTGTCACAACCCCTCGCAACAATCGTGTCATACGAAATAAATCAGGTACAATATTGAGTTGCTCCATTAAAGTAATAAGTATACAGGCAAGTGTAGTATACAGGTATACTACACTATACCTGTACCTCCAATAAGTATACAGTTATACCTGTACCTCCAATAAGTATACAGTTATACCTGTACCTCCAATAAGTATACAGGTATACCTGTACCTCCAATAAGTATACAGGTATACCTGTACCTCCAATAAGTATACAGTTATACCTGTACCTCCAATATGTATACAGTTATACCTGTACCTCCAATAAGTATACAGTTATACCTGTACCTCCAATAAGTATACAGTTATACCTGTACCTCCAATAAGTATACAGTTATACCTGTACCTCCAATAAGTATACAGTTATACCTGTACCTCCAATATGTATACAGGTATACCTGTACCTCCAATAAGTATACAGGTATACCTGTACCTCCAATAAGTATACAGTTATACCTGTACCTCCAATAAGTATACAGTTATACCTGTACCTCCAATAAGTATACAGGTATACCTGTACCTCCAATAAGTATACAGGTATACCTGTACCTCCAATAAGTATACAGGTATACCTGTACCTCCAATAAGTATACCTGTTTGGCAGAGAATAGTTTTCCCTGGAACTTGGCAACAACAACGTGTTCCGTTTCCACATCCTCGTAGTGACTGACTGGAGTTAGGAAGTCACGTGGATTCGCCAAACCATTAGCTCCTGGAACGTTTTATTTCTTGGTTTCTTTTTAGAAAAGAATATTTTTAGAAAAGAAATGTTTTATAAGGTGTACAATAACTTATGTTATGAGTTAAGACTTACTGAATATATTACTTACTGAATATATAAGGAAACGGCTTAACTATAAAGATGAATTGTTTGATATTTAACACATGATTCAATAGGCTGAATGATCAAAAATGGGCGAAAACTTACCAATAGGACCAAGGTTAGGCAGAATGAAGTGATTTCCCCAAACCTCCAACATGTAGCCCCTACTTACCAATAGGACCAAGGTTAGGCAGGATGAAGTGATTTCCCCAAACCTCCAACATGTAGCCCCTACTTACCAATAGGACCAAGGTTAGGCAGGATGAAGTGATTTCCCCAAACCTCCAACATGTAGCCCCTACTTACCAATAGGACCAAGGTTAGGCAGGATGAAGTGATTTCCCCAAACCTCCAACATGTAGCCCCTACTTACCAATAGGACCAAGGTTAGGCAGAATGAAGTGATTTCCCTAAACCTCCAACATGTAGCCCCTACTTACCAATAGGACCAAGGTTAGGCAGGATGAAGTGATTTCCCCAAACCTCCAACATGTAGCCCCTACTAGCTCCAGTAACATCAACTTTAAAGCGGATTCCTTGCTGCAAACAATTGTGTTATTGAAGAGTTGAGCTAAGGTGTTGGGGGCGGTGTTCGGGGGGGAGGGGGGGTGTTTGCAGTGCAGTGTGAGGGTGTTTGCAGTTCAGTGTGAGGGTGTTTGCAGTGCAGTGTGGGGGTGTTTGCAGTTCAGTGTGAGGGTGTTTGCAGTGCAGTGTGAGGGTGTTTGCAGTGCAGTGTGAGGGTGTTTGCAGTGCAGTGTGAGGGTGTTTGCAGTGCAGTGTGAGGGTGTTTGCAGTGCAGTGTGAGGGTGTTTGCAGTGCAGTTTAACTATCTGCAGTGAGGGGAGATCTTTTACTGTAAGCTTATTTTCTAAATTACCCCTAAATTGGCAAAACAAAATCTTGCTGGATTTATCATTTCACATTGCTAGATTTCAATCCTGCAAGAAAATTTCCAGGAATATTTCCGAGAGGATACAATATATATGCATCCCTTTTTCGAACCACACTTATTTCGCAAGAGCTACTGCCCTAATATGGACTTAAAATCGCATTATTCGAATCGCTCATGAAACAGTGATCTCTATTGCTTCTTTTAAAAAACTGTTTGCCATTAATATACATCTGCCAACACAATTTTGACATGATGCAGCTTTCGGCCATCCTGCCATAAACTTTAAAGTTTTATTTTTTTTACAGGCATGGTTCACACCCGGAGTCCAAGACCCCCTCAAACGTTCGGTCACGGGCCACAGTTTGTTGGTCAACTGCTATCTCGAAATCAAGATGAAAGATTCAGCTAAGCCCTGTTCTTTCCCTCTATATTGTAAATTGTGCATTTGTACTAGGCGGCGCTCTGCCTGTCATTGCCCTATATTCACTCATTAGTGTTCATGAAGACTAAGACTGGGGTCCCCAGGTAAGCGAATTTCACTTCCAATACCGCGTATCTTTCACTTCCATACAACGTATCATAGTAAGGTAGTGTTACCATAGTAACGCATCATTTATTGTCTAGTCACCATTGATATGAGCAATTTGGTTGAATTTGATCAGCAAGAGTGCAATTGGTTCAACAAAAATGTGGTTGATCATTTTGTGCCCTAATGAGATTGCTTTCAGAGGATATCGTCAGTGATTGGTCATTTCATCTGTCAGAATATAAGATAAAGGAAGTCTACTCTCTACTCTACTACGACTATGATTGAATGATGACATAACACGGCGTTTCATATCAATATATATCATACAATCAAAGTAGAGTAGATGTCCTTTTTGTGATATCCTGCCTGATGAAATATAATGGAAAAGATGATATATCCTCTGCAAGCAATCCTCTCATCCTCTGAAAGCAATCTCATCAAGGCGAAAATTGTTCAAATATTCAAAATATCTATCTAGCACTTGTAAGGAAGTGCTAGATGGATATAATACCTGAATGACGCATATCTCGTTAGGTGACACTTCCATCTTGCCCATCTCTGTGGTAATGAACAGTGTTCCCAATTGCGGTACTATCAGGAGGTCACCATCCGCGTTGTAGAACGCTCTGAAACGGATCAATTGTAAGTGTGACGTCACACCACGTGTCGTGACGTCACACCACGTGCCGTGACGTCACACCACGTGCCGTGACGTCACACCACGTGCCGTGACGTCACACCACGTGCCGTGACGTCACACCACGTGCCGTGACGTCACACGTGGTGTTCCCAATTGCGGTACTATCAAGAGGTCACCATCCGCGTTGTAGAACGCTCTGAAACGGATCAATTGTAAGTGTGACGTCACACCACGTGTCGTGACGTCACACCACGTGCCGTGACGTCACACCACGTGCCGTGACGTCACACCACGTGCCGTGACGTCACACCACGTGCCGTGACGTCACACCACGTGCCGTGACGTCACACCACGTGCCGTGACGTCACACCACGTGCCGTGACGTCACACCACGTGCCGTGACGTCACACGTGGTGTTCCCAATTGCGGTACTATCAAGAGGTCACCATCCGCGTTGTAGAACGCTCTGAAACGGATCAATTGTAAGTGTGACGTCACACCACGTGTCGTGACGTCACACCACGTGCCGTGACGTCACACCACGTGCCGTGACGTCACACCACGTGCCGTGACGTCACACCACGTGCCGTGACGTCACACCACGTGCCGTGACGTCACACGTGGTGTTCCCAATTGCGGTACTATCAGGAGGTCGCCATCCGCGTTATAGAACGCTCTGAAACGGATCAACTGTAAGGGATCGGTTACTTTTTATGACGTGAACCTTTTGGGTATTTTCTACCCTCTGTTTGCAATTAAAGTTTAAGGTGTCGAAACCCCCCTGACTATTCGGTTAGGTACCCTAACCATCGTGCTAAAATAGTTTAAAATTGTCTCTCACAGGGTAATCTTTTAGTATGATGTAATACAACTGTAATACAACTGTAATACAACTGTAATACAACTGTAATACAACTGTAATACAACTGTAATACAACTGTAATACAACTGTAATACAACTGTAAAACAACTGTAATACAACTGTAATACAACTGTAATACAACTGTAAAACAACTGTAATACAACTGTAATACAACTGTAATACAACTGTAAAACAACTGTAATACAACTGTAATACAACTGTAATACAACTGTAATACAACTGTAATACAACTGTAATACTACTGTAATACAACTGTAATACAACTGTAATACAACTGTAATACAACTGTAATACAACTGTAATACAACTGTAATACAACTGTAATACAACTGTAATACAACTGTAATACAACTGTAATACAACTGTAAAACAACTGTAATACAACTGTAATACAACTGTAATACAACTGTAAAACAACTGTAATACAACTGTAATACAACTGTAATACAACTGTAATACAACTGTAATACAACTGTAATACAACTGTAATACAACTGTAATACAACTGTAAAACAACTGTAATACAACTGTAATACAACTGTAATACAACTGTAATACAACTGTAATACAACTGTAATACAACTGTAATACAACTGTAATACAACTGTAATACAACTGTAATACAACTGTAATACAACTGTAATACAACTGTAATACAACTGTAATACAACTTTAAAACAACTGTAATACAACTGTAATACAACTGTAATACAACTGTGATACAACTGTAATACAACTGTAATACAACTGTAATACAACTGTAATACAACTGTAATACAACTGTAATACAACTGTAATACAACTGTAATACAACTGTTATACAACTGTAATACAACTGTAATACAACTGTAATACAACTGTAATACAACTGTAATACAACTGTAATACAACTGTAATACAACTGTAAAACAACTGTAATACAACTGTAATACAACTGTAATACAACTGTAATACAACTGTAATACAACTGTAATACAACTGTAATACAACTGTAATACAACTGTAATACAACTGAGATTCGTAGCAACTTCCAAGGATGCGCATAGGCATGAAGACAGTTTATAGATCAAACGAGAGTACAATTTTAGTGTCATACTTGGAGAGTGGTCGGATGGGGCATTAGTTTACAAATAATTCGCCACTTCCAAGTTTCTGTAGTATCATGATCAAACTTTGTCGAGATTAGGGAGACAATATCTCGATAATATTATCCACGATAATTCGGTCAAAATATTTATCGGTTTATCCCGATAATTTGGTACCGATAACCGTTAAAATTAACAATTTAAGTTCTTCTAATGAAAAATTGGGCTCGGTCAAAGTCTTTGACCGTAAGTTTGTCTAATGAGTCAGGTATTTAAGGTATTTTGTCTGATTTGTTACGCTCCCCTCTAACCCCCCCCCCCCCCCCCCAGCCCATTACAACATGACACATCTCCCCCTATTAGTTAGATCTCTACGATGGTTAGTTTTGACAGCCTTTCAGCGACGGAAATTTCAGTCGGTATACCGTGGATAGTGTTTACCGTGGATAGTGATCCATTTGTCGGTATGCTGTGTTTTATTGGAGCAGTTCTGCCGTCAAAGCCAATAGTATGTATAGTATGTATGGCCTTCTCCTTAAATATCTTCTTCGATATTTTGAGTTATATCAAATAATTGAAATAACTGATGACAACATTTTCCCGTGCACGTGACACAGAAAATTTTGCATTGTCTTTTGTTGGTTGTTGGTTGGCCTCTACCACAGAACGTGACATCCTCATAAATGTAATCTTCTGAGTTGAAATGTAAATTAACCCGCTATAATATTCCCGAGTAAGGTAAGTTGAAATGTAGATAACCAATAACCATGACAAGGTATGGTACATTAAGGTAAAATAGCTAGTCGTGAGCTGGTAATTTCGTAAAGCACCCTGAAGCGCCACGACCTTAAGTAGTTGAGACTTATAGAACGCGATCAAAGTTCTTTAAGGAAGGCATTCTTATAACGAGTTCTGTGTACTGCGCTGAAATGAATCTTCATTTTTATCTTATTTTTCTGATTCATTACAAAAATTTGTCTAACTTTTATTCAATATTCATTACACACTACACACTATAGACTATAGAGCCATGTTGACCGAAAACGTTACATGGACAACTCAAGTTCCGCTAGGAAAGGAAATGGATACTAAAACGGTGGAATTCCTTTTGTCCGGAAACCAGAAGTACCTAGTGGCACTACTGCTCATCATGGCAGTTATCATCATCACTGCTAACAGGTAACCCAGTCCCGCACAATATTCTGTATAATATTCCCTGTTCGAATACATCCAGTTGTATCTTGTGACTAATTTTTGCAGTTTTATAATATATAATATATTAAACAATTTGTAATAAAGCTCTTAAAAACTTCAAACATATCTTTATTGTTGGCTTACTCAGCCCAATCTCATGAGCACCATAACCATAATGAAACGCCACTATATTTATTTAACCATTTTAGTGTAGTTTTGCTGTTTTACAAGAATCAGCTAAAGAAAATGTGGCCGGCACTTTATGTCACAGTGGCTTCATGCGATCTTGTCGGTGGCATTTCTGGTAAATTTACAAAATTACTACTTTAATATCCTTTAATCCTTTTAATCTGTTGAAAGTAGTTTTAATAGTTTAAAGAGGGATATAAATCGTACAAATCTTTAAATCTTTTAAAATCTTTTAAAATCTTTTAAAATCAAATCAGCAAACGCACAACACCTTGTGTATTATAACTGATTCTAATTTATATGAAAATGTTTCAGCTCTACTCCACGGTGTACTGTTTCTGCTAACGATACAGACAATCAGCGGGGTTAGCTGCAGCCCACACTCCATCGCTCACTACCACCAACCAGCCTCACAACCAGCCCCACATCACCACTGCCTGCAACTCCAGGATCAGCTGCACAACCTTCAACTACTCATGTGCAGTCTCTTCATCCTGACTTCCCTCTTTAAGCACTGTTCTGTGCTCTACAGCATCACCCTGGCCATCCTCAGGACCATTAACATCTACTATCCCTTCTACAGGGCCAACAGGAGGGTTGTAGCGTGCAACCTGGCAGTTCTACCCCTCATCTACCTCGCAGTTACCATCTACGAGCTGTACTTCTACAGGGCGGAGAGCTACTTTGCTCTGTTCTCCTATCTGGTAATATTCCCAGCAGTGGGGGCCAGTGTAACCTGGAGTGTCAGTATGAGCCTGGAGGAGCACCATCTCAACCCTCTGCCTGAGTATAGTCACGTGATAGTGTCCCTGCTGGTACCCTTCGTTATCCCCAGCCTTGTCTCAATTGTGTGCTGTATCCTGCAAACCATGCGACTACTCAGGAAGAAGGAGATCAAGATGACTGGGAGCAAGATGAACCAATCCCAGCAGCGGAACATCACCCTCACTATTCTGCTGCTGACAATTACCTTCTTTGTGTGTAACACTGCCTTCTTCACCACAGCACTGACCCTCATACTAGGTGTGAACAATTGGGAGCGGAAGTTCGAGAAGATTGTCAGTTTGATGTACTTTACCAGCACTATCCTGCCTTTTATTAACTCTCTTGTAAACCCTCTTATTTTCCTGGCGCGTGGTGCGAGGTTGAGGCTCTATCTGTTTAGACATTATGTTTATGCTCGAACTTGTGTTTTTGGCAGCCTCTATACGTTGAGAAACACGATACGAACTACTATACAAACTATACCATAACTGTTCATATCGCGATAGTTTGTTTTAATATTTGAGAAAACACAACGTCGCATTTGAATTCCACATATATTTTGTGTTAAATAGTGATCAAGTAACTTTCGCCAATTGTCGCACATGATAACAGATAGAATGAACATGATGTTTAGTACATCAAATGATGGCCTTTAATATGCTAACTCTTTAAGTTTGTCTATGGTTAATAACTAGCTGATTGATGATTTAATTGCTTATTCAGTATGCAAAATATTTTGCATATACAAGCGGCTCGACAACTACAGCTACCGGTATTTATTTAAAAAGGAGCACTGTTTGATTTTGTGATATTACTTTCGCGAAAAAGTGTCTTTTGTTCTTTTAGGTTTAAATAACCTTTAACATACACACGTCAGTTGTATTTGCACCAAGGCTTAGCAATTGAATTACCCTGTCGACAGTCATTGCATGACTCAATACAATAGAAATGACTTACTCGCAATTTTTAATTATCACTTTAATTCCACTGTTATTATCTAAATTCTAGCGATCATGCGGGAAGATGGTACGTGCGCGTGACATCGCACCAGAAATACAACCAGCGCCTTACGTTGAAATCATCAAGTAGACCTTTCGAGCTGTTATCATCTTGGACACACGAATGGTTCACGTACTGTAGTGCGACACGTACTCTAGTGCGACATGTACCCTAGTGCAAAACCTCCAAGATCGACACTGTCGCAGTAGAGTACGCTACCTGGATCGTAGTGCGACAGAGAATTTTAAAGGCCGACACTGTCGCACTACAGTACGCTACATGGACTGTAGTGCGACACGAACTAAAGTGCGACAAAACACTTTACACATTCAATAAAAATTTTGCTTTCCATTTTTGATGACAAGAGTGTAGTCGTGTATGAGTAATGGGGTTAAATATAAAATCAAATATTACAATCACAATATTCAATTCAAAATCATTGTTCCAACACACTTCAAATAATCCATTCTGCACTAATCATCGTAGCTATCAATCACAGCGTTCAAGCGACGGTCGTAATCGGTCCACTTCTTCAGTCGGCGAGGAGGTGGTTGTCTGAGCATCTTCTGGTTGATCTTCAATTGGGTTAGATCCTGCTCCTTCTTCAGGACGTCGATAAATCTCCAGATAGAAGGGTTGGTGCAGCCCATCAAGGATCGAAAACCGTTGTGCCAACCCTCAGCAATGATGGAACTTCTGGGGAGTCCGGCCATGACAGCATCCCGTTGATTCCAGATCCAGTGGGTGTAGAGGGGGAGGAGGTTTGTGTTCCGACCCAGGTACGTTCGTAGTAGTCAGCATCGTGACCTTATATATGGCCCAAGCATATGAACTTGTTATCCCAATCGGAGATATACCTTCATACGATGCGTGTGATAGGAATGAGGATCATATGCTGCTTACGAGTTACCCGGTGGATCACACACTGCATACGTGGCTTGAACTGACCCGAAGGAATTGTGATCAGTGGATCACTTCGAAACACGTGATGTGAACCGACGAATCGTATTCGCAAGATCACTTCGAAATAAGTGACGTGAACCGACCCGACGAATCACTTAATGGTCCATAGGCATAAGAAGGATAGGATGTGACCTGAACTTGGAAATAAGTCAGGATATTTTGTCGCAGTAGAGTATGCTACCTGGATCGTAGTGCGACACGTACCCTAGTGCGACAGAGGGTGTTTTTGTCGGACTTCGCACTAGAGTACGTGTCGCACTACAGTACGTGTCGCACTACAGTACGATTACCGAATTGTTTACATGATTCGATGGCAAGGTGCCAAAATTTAAATGATCAGTAGACATGCTAATCATACTCTGGTTCACACCACAACTACACGGTGAGCTAGATAAACACACATGAACAGCGGTCATTGTTGTATAACAGTAGTGAGTAGGGCCCCTACTGTAGGGGTGGAAACAGAAACGGAGCAAACATGGAGGCGATGTAGAATAAAAAATAAAATCAGATATCTGAATAGAGTAAAATCAACATGTTTTATTCGTGCAAACAACTGCTTCGTTTCTTAGGCAGGTACAGAGGTTGCATTCATCCCTGAATCTCTGTTCAGGCCTGTATTGCTCACCTTTGTACTGGCACATGGGATCACAGTTCATCTTCGTGCAGATAACTTCCCCATTTCTGGCGCAGCCACAGGTGTTGCAATCGTCCTTGAATCGTCCAGCCTTGTATTGCTCACCTTTGTACTCACAAGTGTCTTCACCGTCGTCACGATCACAAGCCTTTGTTGTGCAGGCTAAATTTCCATCTGTGAGGCAGTGGCAAATGACGCAGTTGTCCAGGATTACATCTCCATGATTGTACTCCATGCCTTTGTATTCACAAGTTGCTTCGTCATCATCACAGTTCATCTTCGTACAGATAACATTCCCAATTCTGGTGCAGTCACAGTTGTTGCAGTCGTCCTTGAATCTCTGTCCAGCCCTGTATGTTTCACCTTTGTGCTCACAAGTGGCTTCACAAGCCTTTAATGCAGACTACTCTTCCATCTCTGAGGCAGTGGCAAATGTTGCAGTCGTCCCTTATCGCGTCTCCAGCATTGTACTCCCTCCCTTTGTATTCACAAATTGTTTTGTCTTCGTCACGATCACAGTTCATCTTCGTGCAGACAACTTCTCCATCTCTGAAGCTGCAGTGGCAATGGTTGCAGTCGTCCTCGAATCTCTCACCAGCCCTGTATGTTTTACCTTTGTGCTCACAAGTGGCTTCAACATCGTCACGATCACAGTTCATCTTCGTGCAGACAACTTCTCCATCTCTGAAGCTGCAGTGGCAATGGTTGCAGTCGTCCTTGAATCTCTCACCAGCCCTGTATGTTTCACCTTTGTACTCACAAGTGGCTTCAACATCGTCACGATCACAGTTCATCTTCGTGCAGACAACTTCTCCATCTCTGAAGCTGCAGTGGCAATGGTTGCAGTCGTCCTTGAATCTCTGTCCAGCCCTGTATGTTTCACCTTTGTGCTCACAACGTACGGGGACTGGCCTGTCACCTCTCACAGAAACTGCAGCTAGTACCAGTACAATCACTAACATTATCTTCATCTTTAATTCCTTAAAGAGTGAAAAGGTTAAAATGAGTTGTCGGATTAAAGAACGTATAATTGTACAGCAGTATTCTTCTAAGAAAAACTTGAGCACTATGGAGTTCGGGGGTTGGCTTTATCTTGGTTTGACTCATATCTTACCGATAGAGAGTAATACGTGAGCGTCAACAACTGCAAGTCCTCTCACCTTAAACTTATGATTCAAATAAGAAAACTGAGGATATAGAAATCTACATGGGAGGTGAACGATTAAAGCAAAGTGATCACGAAAATTTTCTTGGCGTGATCATTGATAACAAGCTAAATTGAAGTTTGAACCACTCTGGGATACAATAAAGTAGAACATTGTAGGCAGTAGGGAAATTTGATCGTGCGTGGTGAACATTGAACAACCTCATTGAATCTTGAACAACCTCATTGAATCTTTAAAAATGATAAGTGGTTTGGCCAATTACGGAGCTGGTTTGTTCAGTATGAGCAGATCTGGTCTTAATGTGGTATCAAACAGTAGATGCAGTAAAAGTAGCAGTAAAATGAAGAAAGTCCACAGTTCTTTTCTTCCGGAGAGGATGAGACCAAATTGGAACAAACTCCCATCGGATTTCAAGAATTGTGGAACACTGGACAGTGTTAAGTTTTAAAATAAGATTAGAGGCTTCAAAAAAAGAGACTATTTTAAACGGATCTGTAAATGATAGTCATTTTTGGTAATTGTTTTGGACGAAGTATTAGGAAAGATTGAGGGATTAAATTATGCTACTAATAAAGTGAAGCACAATGAATATCTTATGTGTAATCCTCATGTTGCTAAAAAACGCTTTATCAACTTATATAGTAGTGGAAAGTATGTAAATTAGATTCATTTTAACTTGGTTGTTTAGGCCAATAGATTTTAGATAATTTTAAAACTTTAGTAGATATATTTTTGATGATGGGTGATGATGTTTGTGTCATCATATTTTGATTTGGTGTTACCGCGGCGAAATTCTTGTTAATTTATAAATTTAATTCCACTGTTATTATCTAAAATCTAGCAATCATGCGGGAAGATGGTACGTGCGCGTGACATCGAACCAGAAATACAACCAGCGCCTTACGTTGAAATCATTAAGTAGACCTTTCGAGTTTCGTACAATCCAGAAGACGTTTCCCTGAATTTTGTCGTGAATTTTGCGTGCCGCACGTACGTTACAATATTTATCATTGTAGAATGTACGACGGTAGAAGTCAGAAGTCTCAATAAACTGCTCGTTCTTATACTTTTATAGACACTTATAAGATATGAAAATCTAAGTAACACGTACTGATTGTATCTCGTACAATCAGAGAATCACAAATCAAGGAAACGTGCTCTCCGTACTGTTATCATCTTGTACACACGAATTGTTTACATGATTCGATGGCAAGGCGCCAACAATTTAAATGATCAGTAGACATGCTAATCATACTCTGGTTCACACCACAACAACACGGTGAGCTAGATAAACACACATGAACAGCGGTCATTATTGTATAACAGTAGGAGTGGAAATAGAGACGGAGCAAACATGGTACGTGACCATTCTTGCCATGTTTTACCTCAGACATGCCAACTGCAGCTGTTATTGCCGCTAACATTGTGACACCAGAGCAAAGGCTTCCCGGATACCCCGCCCACAAAAGGGTACACCGCCATCACAGATAATTCTCTTCTGGAATGGACTCTACAAAAAGATCTAAGCCAGGAGTGATTGGAGGACGTACTTGATACTGTTGTCCAGAAGCGATCCCTGCCGAACCTACCTAAAGTAACCTAAAGTAAGTAAACACTGTACACTATTATCCTGTTAGTCTTGGATATTTTTGTCACATCATTAAAATAGATATAAGCACAAACTCCACCAATGACTTCACCGACCGACTTTGCCATCCAGAAATACCCCATGTTTCGCTGGGCATTTCCATCTTTTGAGTTATCCATTACAGTCTTCGGGCATATGATCCACATATGATCCACATACTGATTTACAGTAAATCATTTACAATCCATATGATAGTCCAATAGTAACCTGTAGTTAACAGTACAGCCAATGTAGCTGCCAATTCGATATTATAATATAAATAGCTAATAAGTATTGGTAGATAAATGCAATTTAAGTAAATTTCCAAACTACTGAAATAACAAAATACATAGGATACCAAACAAGACGCTCCAAATCCAAATAGAAGATGATCCCCCCCCCCCCCCCCCCCGAGATGATGCAAAGCAACACTGGCGGATAAAAAACAGACAAAGGCTGAACAACAGTTAGAACGTAATCGGAAACCCCTGTTATCTTTCAGACATCTAATTACATTATCAAATATTTGAAGCACCCAAGAGATCGTATCTTAACATATGTCGACTTGATATGATTATATTATTTTGTAGTCCGAACAGACCAAAATAAGTTATCATTTCATTTTAACCATATGTATTTTCTTGTTACTGCAAATTATCTAATACTACTATTGTGACCACAGTGAAAGAATACGTTGGTTGTCTCCGAAAGTCGTTCTTGCTCGGGTTTCTCAGATTCCAAGTCTTGTATTTTATAATTTCTTGTGGTTAGGGTAACAATAGAGAAGTAAGAAAATGTGTCTTACGGTCAGTAGATTTTTCAGTATTCACAGTTACATTGATCATATTTCTTTTATCACAATGATAAACTACTAGTTTCTAGTCTGGCTTCATTGTAAACTACTACTTTCTAGTCTGGCTTCATTGTAAACTACTACTTTCTAGTCTGGCTTCATTGTAAACTACTACTTTCTAGTCTGGCTTCATTGTAAACTACTACTTTCTAGTCTGGCTTCATTGTAAACTACTACTTTCTAGTCTGGCTTCATTGTAAACTACTACTTTCTAGTCTGGCTTCATTGTAAACTACTACTTTCTAGTCTGGCTTCATTGTAAACTACTACTTTCTAGTCTGGCTTCATTGTAAACTACTACTTTCTAGTCTGGCTTCATTGTAAACTACTACTTTCTAGTCTGGCTTCATTGTAAACTACTACTTTCTAGTCTGGCTTCATTGTAAACTACTACTTTCTAGTCTGGCTTCATTGTAAACTACTACTTTCTAGTCTGGCTTCATTGTAAACTACTACTTTCTAGTCTGGCTTCATTGTAAACTACTACTTTCTAGTCTGGCTTCATTGTAAACTACTACTTTCTAGTCTGGCTTCATTGTAAACTACTACTTTCTAGTCTGGCTTCATTGTAAACTACTACTTTCTAGTCTGGCTTCATTGTAAACTACTACTTTCTAGTCTGGCTTCATTGTAAACTACTACTTTCTAGTCTGGCTTCATTGTAAACTACTACTTTCTAGTCTGGCTTCATTGTAAACTACTACTTTCTAGTCTGGCTTCATTGTCCTGTCTGGCTTTATTTGCCTGTAATTTTGCCGAGGAGGTGAACCACTTGGGCTCACAAGCTCTGAGCTATACTTTACCGTATTAAATTAGTGTAGCTTTTGGAGTTCAATGTTACCTTGGGAACACACTTACTTCTCTGGTGTCGTAGTTCGTACTTAAATGATGAATAAGTAACAAAAATATTTAATGAAAATCATTTCCCAAAGTCAAAATTAATAATCTACATTTCCCGTGCTCTCTTACACGCTCTGCACTTCCACATAACATTCCAGCAGCGAGTCAATTAAAATTAACACGTACTAACTCGATTAAGCAAATATTTCTATCTAATTGTCAGCACCACACTTCAGTTGAAATTATCACATAGTTCTCGAGTACAGTGATTGTTTTTAGTGCTGTTTTAACGAGATCACAACGTATTGACTTCTATATCATATTTTCTAGATTATTCTCAGACTTGCGGTGAATGCGGTGTTCCCTATTCTGTGTTATGAAGCGATTATACATCTTAACTCACGTACCATACCGTGGAGCGCCGTGCGACGGTATACTGTGACCTGCTCAATAAACACTCACAGTCCTTTTAAAATAGTTGCCATACTCATTGTGGTAATTGCTAGGCTAATTAGGGTAATTACTATACTGAGGGCCCCCCGCTATACTGATTACGGTAATTCAAATTACAAGCACAGTAGTTGTGAAACATATTTACACGTAATACACGTAAGACATTATAACTTTAACTTTAGTTTGATAGTGACGAAGTGAGAGTTTAACCACTGCAGCTATTCATTTATGCGTTGGTTAAAGTTTCTGTTAAGTCGCCTATTGACACCTAAGTTGAGCGCGAGTTCGTTCAGAAGTTTTTGACGTCATTTTCTACCCTTTTCTATAGGCTCACAATGTTCAATGTACTGCAGAACGTTATCCCTTGTTCCCGCTTGACGCTTTGCTTTTGCGTTCCATTTTTGTTGTAGACATGGTGAGGGTTAGAGTGACTTGCATTGCATACCTCATTAAACCCACTCATTCATGAGTTGCATATATTCTAATTCTGCCAGACACACAAGTTGCTATGGAGTATGTGCAATTAATAATTACACGAATAATACATGAATATGAGAGGTGAACTCTCTGTGCTCGTACATATAGTCAATAGTCATTACTAAACTATCCGCATCCTGCTCATTATCGGGGCGCGGGAGAAAATTCGAAAATACTGTGTATATAGTTGATAGTGAATAGTGTTATAAATAGTAAAATCCGAAAATACCTTGTAGTACTGTGTTATAAATAGTTGTGTGCCAGAGACCTGTAATAGGACCTCCTCTCATTACAAGTTGGGTGTGATCAAAATAGTATGATAATGTATCAGATCACATTTAATTAATCTGACTGCGTCTTGAGAAATTCAAGATTTATTACAACAATATAGATATCATTATCATTAAATTAAGGAATAAACTGAATTTTTTTTTCTGGCGCACAGTTACTGACATAATCATATCCAAGTGCTCAAACTTCCGAAATTACCAAAGAGCTTTCAGCTTACAAATAGATAATTTAAAGATAATTGATTGACTTTGATTTTACTGTTAGCAGTTATACGCAGGTTATGTTAAAGTTAATTCTCTTATAGTAGTAGTAGTAGTAGTAGTAAAGTTAATTCTCTTATAGTAGTAGTAGTATTAGTAAAGTTAATTCTCTTCGCATATCATTTCCTGACCTAGACAATTCCACACAAGTCATAATTTTCACTGTCCTATGTCTACCAATCATTTCCAGTAAACAATAGTTCACTTCGCAGGGGGCTGGGGGGGGGGGGGTCAGGACTCAGGTACTTTGATCCCCCCCCCCCCCCCGCTGCGCAGCTCGCCGTTTCTAGTTTACAGAGTTTTCAGAGTTTTGTGAGTTTATAATTTCTGGTTAACTATAAAACTGTCATACTTTCGCTTAATTGACAAATTCAGTCAAATAATCAGAATAAATTTGGTACTGAGTAATGCTACTTAATTAACGTAATTCGTTGTAATTGTGTTAATATTAACACTTAGGTAACCAAGCAAATAACCTCTTTGTGCAGGAGCTCTGCCTATCATTTTCCTTTGAGGTTTGAACCACTTTTAAGTATCTAGCTACTTATTATAACAATAATACTGTATATCTAGGCTACAGTTGAACAATGTATCAATGAATGATACGATTTAATTAACTTTCGATTAGCTTTCAATTAACTTTCAATTAACTATATTAACTCTCAATTAACTCTCAATTGTCTCAACCTATTCTCTACCACCATTACATAACGTGTGACAAATGTTATGAGCATGATACAGGAGACACTGGATACTGGACTTATCCTAAATATTCTAAAGGGATAATCGCTGCGTTTATCTTTAGTTTATTTTCAGTGTTTTTTGTACAACGAACAAGTTGGCATCTCGTTTTTAAGGCCTTAGTATTTTGGCCTTTACTCATTAGAACAGTACATAAAATATCTGGAATAGTTATTGAAATACCTATAACAAGATATGTATAAAAATAGAAATATCCTGACTACAAGTCATAATCTAACCATGTACCAGATCTACTACTACTCGCTCGTGTACCAGATCAGTAGCCTAGCAACGTCGGCTATATGCTAAATATACCAATATGCTAAATACCAGTAACTTTACAACTTCCTTTGTATTACGGTCGCGTAGTAAACGGTATTATCGATCTCTTTTGATAGCGTGTGTAGACCAGTACTCAGTACTCAGTGACTTTGTGTGTCGTCTCTCTTTTCTTTTGGTATGTGTGACACTATGGCACTGTGACACTGTGACACTGTGACACTTTGACAATGTGACACTGTGACACAGTGACAATGTGACACTGTGACAATGTGACACTATGAAGTGTGAAGTGTGACACTGTGACACTATGATATTATGAAGTGTGACAATGTGAGACTGTGACACTATGACACTGTGGCACTATGATATTATGAAGTGTGACACTGTGACACTGTGACACTGTGACACTATGAAGTGTGACACTGTGACACTGTGAAGTGTGAAGTGTGAAGTGAGACACTGTGATACTGTTAGAAAGATCTAGGTCTCCCCGGAGACTTCACACTCTCCGGAGGCTACATAAAAATACACCAAACTATTTACTAGCAGACGGCTTCTTTTTGAAAATTTGCTAATTCATTGTGACTTGTCACTCAGTTACGTTGTTTGTCGGTAGCAGCTTTGAAGGATGTTGTACGGGCAAACAGTGCGTTTTAATCCTGAGTTGTACGGGCAAACAGTGCGTTTTAATCCTGAGTACGCGCAAACAGTGCGTTTTAATCCTCAGTTGTGTCGTAGTTTTTAGGTCAGTTAAACTTTATCTGTAGTTGAAATCATTGCTTTGTATTTGAACTGGTCTAATCGAACAGTGATATATATATATCAGGTCGGCTGAAATGATAACAGGCCGTGAACAAATTGCTTACAAAAGTGTATGATATTGATATTCCTCGAACCACTAAAACGTCACGTGCACACTGTCACGTGCACACAGTCACGTGCACAGTCACGTGCACACTACACTGTTAGTTTCCGAAACCCAGGATGAACATTTTCAATAAGATTCTCATACTTCTATCTTTCTATGAAATGCTTCTATATTATGTCGCAGTATATATATATATAAGAGAAGAAAACCAGTTGTAATATATATATTATATATAATATATAAATTATCAAGGTATGTACAAATTTCCATCTCAGCCCCATTTGTTCTTCACACCACTAGCCACTAGCCACTAGCCACTAGCCACTAGCCACTAGCCACTAGCCACTAGCCACTAGCCACTAGCCACTAGCTACTAGCCACTAGCTACTAGCCACTAGCCAGGGTGTGTCATATTTCTGTAAATAATTCTATTCGCTTAACCACGTACAACGTATCTAGTATAACATAACACTAGGTATAGTACATAATATATTGCATAGCACTAGGTATAGTACATAATAATATATCAGTACAATGTACATACTTGTTAGCCATACTGGAGTTGCAGGTGTAGATATGTAATAATATAACAGTACATACTTGTTAGCCATACTGGAGTTGCAGGTGTAGATATGTAATAATATATCAGTACATACTTGTTAGCCATACTGGAGTTGCAGATGTAGATATGTAATATTATATCAGTACATACTTGTTAGCCATACTGGAGTTGCAGATGTAGATATGTAATATTATCACACTTTCGAGCCAAATTTGGCAGGAAAGCAGAATTGATATTACATGCCCCGTTGGGGAGCACTGGCTCTCACCCGGGGGCATGAAATATCAATCAGTTGCTCAGAGAGAGCCCGATATTCCCATAGGAACAAGGAGCCCACTCTCAACAACTGTTCTACTACTGTGAGGTACTGATTTAAATAAAGATTTAAATCAACAACCTGAAGTAGTCTATGACCGTAAATGCAATGATCAGATGAAATTTCCAGGATCGGGAAAAATTTATATCTATACCTGGTTTTAAAAATATTTCCTTGCGTTTGAGATGTGTCAAGCGAAATAAAATTTTTTGTTGTAAAACTTTTTTAAGCTGTTCCTTTTTTACTGCACTTCATAGTTCAAAGTCTAATTAGGCTTCGGATGATGAAACTAAGTAAAAACTTCCTGGCTTGTACGAGCTTTAAATGACTTAAGGTTACTGAAAACGAGATCAAAGTTTACAAGCAGACTTGAAAGTTGCACAAAGTTTTGGTACTTGTCAGCGATACAATCAATCAGGCTTATTAATTTCCTTAATCGCTTACTTGAAATTAAAAAGGAAGTGTTAGAACAAACTACAGTCACCCTCACAAAAAACAGTAAACACTAAACGATGTTTGATTAATTCGAACGAAGAAAACACACAAAACAAAGCCAGATTTCAGCCATTTCAGACCTCAATTTTAACCCCCTCTGATCCCTTCTTTGAGCCATATTCCATATAGAAATTGTGCAGAAATTAAACTAGGCTTTTCCAAACCGGTTTCGCCTAGATTAGCTTGCGAAATTCGTGGCTGATCTATAAACAGACTGATAAAGAGATTTATAGATTCTGTACAATAAAGAGCGAAAATTCTATCCCAGGACCAGTTTGAATTTTAGTTAGTGCAAATAAGTGCAATAAAAACATCCTATAAAATATATTATCTATATAAATATATCAAGCGACGAATGACGTAACTTAATCAGCTAATCTGGTTAGTGGTTATAAATCAGTCTGGGCACTGTGGCAAACAGGTCCGATGATTAATGTGCTGCCATTCTTTAGACCAATTCAATATTGGTAACAGTACGGGTGAACTACCTGGCCATGACCAGGGTGGTTATAGGCTGGTGGAGTACTGCGTTCTAAAATGTTGAAGAGATACATTTAATTATTACAACTGTTCTGATAATTTCCAGTTCAGATGATTTCTAGCGAAGCAGATTATGGCAAATAATGGCAAGTAAAGATGAATACTGACTAAGAACTAAGTAGCTACTATACTCGATAAAATTCTAAGTCAACGATTACAAGTTGCATTGATTAAATCATTCTGAAATAACAGACAATCAAGAATCAAGACGGACGATGATATTGTTCATGTAAATTAGGGTGTGTAGTGTATAATGTGGACTGATAAATAGCCCACTGCAGCTCTATTCAAATACAAGAACTAGGAAATTCTTTCACCTTATCGCAGATACAGATTATACGATAAGGACTGTGATGTATAATCAACGCTTAAACGGATGTTCTATACATCATACATCTACAGTTTTAATGACTCCAAAAATATCTAATAGAAATAAAGTATTAGAATCACCAAACATCGATTGATTTGCAGGATGTAATAATTACGTATCAAACGCGCTCGTGGCGGAATATTCTAGACGCCAATAAGTACAAGTCCCATGGTCGATAAACATATTAATATTCAATGCACTACGTATCACTTATCTGTATAAAGCAAATTGGGCGCGGCATACAGCATTCACTGTGTCATAAATGTGATGAGCACGTAAGATCTTAATTGTACGTATTGTATCTTCGATATCTGAAATACTAACTCATGATCGAGAGCTATATATAGCTTGGACATTATAAACATAAATAAGTTCGACATGTCTAGTTTGCTTTGGCGAGATTTATAACTAACGTTTGATCAAATTCTGCTTTCCCGGCCAAATTTGGCTCCAAATAATGGCAAATAATGGCAAGTAAAGATGAATACTGACTAAGAACTAAGTAGCTACTATACTCGATAAAATTTTAAGTCAACGATTACAAGTTGCATTAATTAAATCATTCTGAAATAACAGACAGTCAAGAATCAAAACGGACGATAACATTTTTGATGTGAATTAGGGCGTGTGGTGTATAATGTGGACTGATAGATTATAGACACTAATTATAGCTCCACAACTCTATTTAAATACAAGAACTAGGAAATACTTTCACCTTATCGCAGATACAGATTATACGATAAGGACTGTGATGTATAATCAACGCTTAAACGGATGTTCTATACATCATACATCTACAGTTTTAATGACTCCAAAAATATCTAATAGAAATAAAGTATTAGAATCACCAAACATCGATTGATTTGCAGGATGTAATAATTACGTATCAAACGCGCTCGTGGCGGAATATTCTAGACGCCAATAAGTACAAGTCCCATGGTCGATAAACATATTAATATTCAATGCACTACGTATCACTTATCTGTATAAAGCAAATTGGGCGCGGCATACAGCATTCACTGTGTCATAAATGTGATGAGCACGTGAGATCTTAATTGTACGTATTGTATCTTCGATATCTGAAATAATAACTCATCGAGAGCTATATATAGCTTGGACATTATAAACATAAATTATAAGTTCGACATGTCTAGTTTGCTTTGGTGAGATTTATAACTAACGTTTGATCAAATTCTGCTTTCCGGCCAAATTTGGCTCCAAAGAAAGTGTGATAAAACATTAATCACATGCCTTCTCATGCGATATCAACATTTTCAAAACTCGGCAAGCCTCGTGATTGAAAATGTCGATATAACCCTCGGCAAGCCTCGGGAAATATCGAAACTTTCGCTAACTCGGCAAGCCTCGTGGGCGAAAGTTTTGATATCGCATGAGAAGGCATGTGATAAATGTATATTATCACACTTTCGAGCCAAATTTGGCAGGAAAGCAGAATTGATATTACATGCCCCGTTGGGGAGCACTGGCTCTCACCCGGGGGCATGAAATATCAATCAGTTGCTCAGAGAGAGCCCGATATTCCCATAGGAACAAGGAGCCCACTCTCAACAACTGTTCTACTACTGTGAGGTACTGATTTAAATAAAGATTTAAATCAACAACCTGAAGTAGTCTATGACCGTAAATGCAATGATCAGATGAAATTTCCAGGATCGGGAAAAATTTATATCTATACCTGGTTTTAAAAATATTTCCTTGCGTTTGAGATGTGTCAAGCGAAATAAAATTTTTTGTTGTAAAACTTTTTTAAGCTGTTCCTTTTTTACTGCACTTCATAGTTCAAAGTCTAATTAGGCTTCGGATGATGAAACTAAGTAAAAACTTCCTGGCTTGTACGAGCTTTAAATGACTTAAGGTTACTGAAAACGAGATCAAAGTTTACAAGCAGACTTGAAAGTTGCACAAAGTTTTGGTACTTGTCAGCGATACAATCAATCAGGCTTATTAATTTCCTTAATCGCTTACTTGAAATTAAAAAGGAAGTGTTAGAACAAACTACAGTCACCCTCACAAAAAACAGTAAACACTAAACGATGTTTGATTAATTCGAACGAAGAAAACACACAAAACAAAGCCAGATTTCAGCCATTTCAGACCTCAATTTTAACCCCCTCTGATCCCTTCTTTGAGCCATATTCCATATAGAAATTGTGCAGAAATTAAACTAGGCTTTTCCAAACCGGTTTCGCCTAGATTAGCTTGCGAAATTCGTGGCTGATCTATAAACAGACTGATAAAGAGATTTATAGATTCTGTACAATAAAGAGCGAAAATTCTATCCCAGGACCAGTTTGAATTTTAGTTAGTGCAAATAAGTGCAATAAAAACATCCTATAAAATATATTATCTATATAAATATATCAAGCGACGAATGACGTAACTTAATCAGCTAATCTGGTTAGTGGTTATAAATCAGTCTGGGCACTGTGGCAAACAGGTCCGATGATTAATGTGCTGCCATTCTTTAGACCAATTCAATATTGGTAACAGTACGGGTGAACTACCTGGCCATGACCAGGGTGGTTATAGGCTGGTGGAGTACTGCGTTCTAAAATGTTGAAGAGATACATTTAATTATTACAACTGTTCTGATAATTTCCAGTTCAGATGATTTCTAGCGAAGCAGATTATGGCAAATAATGGCAAGTAAAGATGAATACTGACTAAGAACTAAGTAGCTACTATACTCGATAAAATTCTAAGTCAACGATTACAAGTTGCATTGATTAAATCATTCTGAAATAACAGACAATCAAGAATCAAGACGGACGATGATATTGTTCATGTAAATTAGGGTGTGTAGTGTATAATGTGGACTGATAAATAGCCCACTGCAGCTCTATTCAAATACAAGAACTAGGAAATTCTTTCACCTTATCGCAGATACAGATTATACGATAAGGACTGTGATGTATAATCAACGCTTAAACGGATGTTCTATACATCATACATCTACAGTTTTAATGACTCCAAAAATATCTAATAGAAATAAAGTATTAGAATCACCAAACATCGATTGATTTGCAGGATGTAATAATTACGTATCAAACGCGCTCGTGGCGGAATATTCTAGACGCCAATAAGTACAAGTCCCATGGTCGATAAACATATTAATATTCAATGCACTACGTATCACTTATCTGTATAAAGCAAATTGGGCGCGGCATACAGCATTCACTGTGTCATAAATGTGATGAGCACGTAAGATCTTAATTGTACGTATTGTATCTTCGATATCTGAAATACTAACTCATGATCGAGAGCTATATATAGCTTGGACATTATAAACATAAATAAGTTCGACATGTCTAGTTTGCTTTGGCGAGATTTATAACTAACGTTTGATCAAATTCTGCTTTCCCGGCCAAATTTGGCTCCAAATAATGGCAAATAATGGCAAGTAAAGATGAATACTGACTAAGAACTAAGTAGCTACTATACTCGATAAAATTTTAAGTCAACGATTACAAGTTGCATTAATTAAATCATTCTGAAATAACAGACAGTCAAGAATCAAAACGGACGATAACATTTTTGATGTGAATTAGGGCGTGTGGTGTATAATGTGGACTGATAGATTATAGACACTAATTATAGCTCCACAACTCTATTTAAATACAAGAACTAGGAAATACTTTCACCTTATCGCAGATACAGATTATACGATAAGGACTGTGATGTATAATCAACGCTTAAACGGATGTTCTATACATCATACATCTACAGTTTTAATGACTCCAAAAATATCTAATAGAAATAAAGTATTAGAATCACCAAACATCGATTGATTTGCAGGATGTAATAATTACGTATCAAACGCGCTCGTGGCGGAATATTCTAGACGCCAATAAGTACAAGTCCCATGGTCGATAAACATATTAATATTCAATGCACTACGTATCACTTATCTGTATAAAGCAAATTGGGCGCGGCATACAGCATTCACTGTGTCATAAATGTGATGAGCACGTGAGATCTTAATTGTACGTATTGTATCTTCGATATCTGAAATAATAACTCATCGAGAGCTATATATAGCTTGGACATTATAAACATAAATTATAAGTTCGACATGTCTAGTTTGCTTTGGTGAGATTTATAACTAACGTTTGATCAAATTCTGCTTTCCGGCCAAATTTGGCTCCAAAGAAAGTGTGATAAAACATTAATCACATGCCTTCTCATGCGATATCAACATTTTCAAAACTCGGCAAGCCTCGTGATTGAAAATGTCGATATAACCCTCGGCAAGCCTCGGGAAATATCGAAACTTTCGCTAACTCGGCAAGCCTCGTGGGCGAAAGTTTTGATATCGCATGAGAAGGCATGTGATAAATGTATAATATAACAGTACATACTTGTTAGCCATACTGGAGTTGCAGATGTAGATATGTAATAATATTGCAGTACATACTTGTTAGCCATACTGGAGTTGCAGATGTAGATATGTAATAATATATCAGTACATACTTGTTAGCCATACTGGAGTTGCAGATGTAGATATGTAATAATATATCAGTACATACTTGTTAGCCATACTGGAGTTGCAGATGTAGATATGTAATAATATAACAGTACATACTTGTTAGCCATACTGGAGTTGCAGATGTAGATATGTAATATTATATCAGTACATACTTGTTAGCCATACTGGAGTTGCAGATGTAGATATGTAATAATATATCAGTACATACTTGTTAGCCATACTGGAGTTGCAGATGTAGATATGTAATAATATAACAGTACATACTTGTTAGCCATACTGGAGTTGCAGATGTAGATATGTAATAATATAACAGTACATACTTGTTAGCCATACTGGAGTTGCAGATGTAGATATGTAATAATATATCAGTACAACGTATCTAGTATAACATAGCACTAGGTATAGTACATAATATATTGCAGTAGAATGTATCTAGTATAACATAGCACTAGGTATAGTACATAATAATATATCAGTACAATGTACATACTTGTTAGCCATACTGGAGTTGCAGGTGTAGATATGTATAGCAGCCCCGTATCGAGTACACGGGTCCCCAGCCCCTCCCAACGTGTGTATACCCTGGGGTTATAACTGTTAAATGTTTGGATACCTAAAGTATAAACAATTCACGGGTGAGTGTTACTTTAGAGTCAACCTACTTTAAATATAATAGAGGTTCAGCTCTCGACTGAGTTAACCTACTTTAAATATAATAGAGGTTCAGCTCTCGACTGAGTCAACCTATTTTAAATATAATAGAGGTTCAGCTCTCGACTGAGTCAACCTACTTTAAATATAATAGAGGTTCAGCTCTCGACTGAGTTAACCTACTTTAAATATAATAGAGGTTCAGCTCTCGACTGAGTCAACCTACTTTAAATATAATAGAGGTTCAGCTCTCGACTGAGTCAACCTACTTTAAATATAATAGAGGTTCAGCTCTCGACTGAGTTAACCTACTTTAAATATAATAGAGGTTCAGCTCTCGACTGAGTCAACCTACTTTAAATATAATAGAGGTTCAGCTCTCGACTGAGTCAACCTACTTTAAATATAATAGAGGTTGAGCTCTCGACTGAGTTAACCTACTTTAAATATAATAGAGGTTCAGCTCTCGACTGAGTCAACCTACTTTAAATATAATAGAGGTTCAGCTCTCGAGTCTCGACTGAGTCAACCTACTTTAAATATAATAGAGGTTCAGCTCTCGACTGAGTCAACCTACTTTAAATATAATAGAGGTTCAGCTCTCGACTGAGTCAACCTACTTTAAATATAATAGAGGTTCAGCTCTCGACTGAGTCAACCTACTTTAAATATAATAGAGGTTCAGCTCTCGACTGAGTCAACCTACTTTATATAGAGGTTCAGCTCTCACCTGATGTATTGACATTTGACATTGTAGTATAAGGGAAACAGAACATAAAATAGACATTTTATAGGATATAGAGATATAAGAGCCGTTTACATATTCTGTAGAAGAAACTTCTTATTATACCACAGTTGAGAAAAGCAGGCCTAGTATAGCTTTCTAGTATAACTGTCTTGTAATGTCAAGCAGCCAGCTTTTCACAGTGTGCTTTATATTATTATAATATTATAATATTATAATATTATAATATTATAATATTATAATATTATAATATTATAATATTATAATATTATAATATTATAATATTATAATATTATAATATTATAATATTATAATATTATAATATTATAATATTATAATATTATAATATTATAATATTATAATATTATAATATTATAATATATATTATTATTTGCACTGTTTTAAACCCCACATTCCCAGTGCTTGCTTCTCTTGTTATATTTATACCTTTAGTGCAACTTTTATTGCATTCCTTTTACTTTTCACCCAACAAGCTTAGTAAAAGGATAATAGCTCTATATAATATAGTTTATTGTTCGACTCCATGAAATTCTCTATGATTATTGACAGTACACTATATAGATAAAACATCGCCTACCTTCACGAAATCAACTCGGTCAGCAGCAGGCAAATCGAACGGTTTCCATCGCAGCTGAAATTGAAAAAGTATTTCCAAACTTCATCAAACAATTATTTCAAGTATTCAGTATTAGAATTGACGCTATGACTGGGAATTTGGTCACATAAAGTAACATGCCCTACCGTGCCCGAATAAACGCACTGTTTAGTCTGTACTGCTGAATTGTCTACATAATATTCCATAATGCTAAACTTTTACGTCTGGACTTTATTTTGACATCAAATTTTCTAGAGCCATAATGTCTACTTGTCTATTTTTTATTCTGATTCGAAGAAACTTAATTATTTACTATTTGCAAGACCACAAATCTTGATGCTTAATCCTGAGTTTTGACATATGCTTGCACGCATGTGGCAAAGCATAGCTGGCAAAGTATCAGGACCGTAATTTTAACATAAGGTACCGAAGATTATCCGGGTCAATAAGAAAGCATCATCTTTAACACCTGTGTAAACAACACTAAACAACACTAAACAACACTAAACAACACTAAACAACACTAAACAACACCAAACAACACTAAACAACACTAAACAACACCAAACAACACTAAACAAAACTAAACAACACTAAACAAAACTTAACAAAACTAAACAACACTAAACAACACTAAACAACACTAAACAACACTAAACAACACTAAACAACACTAAACAACACTAAACAACACCAAACAACACTAAACAACACTAAACAACACCAAACAACACTAAACAACACTAAACAACACCAAACAACACTAAACAAAACTAAACAACACTAAACAAAACTTAACAAAACTAAACAACACTAAACAACACTAAACAACACTAAACAACACTAAACAACACTAAACAACACCAAACAACACTAAACAAAACTAAACAACACTAAACAAAACTTAACAAAACTAAACAACACTAAACAACACTAAACAACACTAAACAACACCAAACAACACTAAACAAAACTAAACAACACTAAACAAAACTTAACAAAACTAAACAACACTAAACAACACTAAACAACACTAAACAACACTAAGCAACACTAAACAACACTAAACAACACTACAACACTAAACAACACTACAACACTAAACAACACCAAACAACACTAAACAACACTAAACAACACTAAACAACACTAAGCAACACTAAACAACACTAAACAACACTACACCTGTTTGGGAGTGACAGGTACGTCCTTAAAGTCGCTGGTGAAGTGTCCCGCCTCCTCCTCTTGGTACGGGTAGTGCTTTACTGAAGGTCTTATTCTATACAACCACCTGTCATGTTGTAAGATTGCAATAAATTACAGGCAAAAGTTGTGACAATATCTTATTGATTCGCTCGACTAATTACCCTAATAATGCCATTGTTTTATGATAAAATTATAATAAAGTAACCGTTTTATGGCCATACATGCAGAACAACATCTTCCGAACGACAAACGGATATAATAAAATGAAGTAGCTTATTCTTACGAACAAACCTCAAACAAAATAAAAATAGCAACATAATGACAAGCCTGGTAGACTCACGTGCGTTGGTTGGTCTCACGAGGTGCAGTGAATGCAGTTCCGGACAGCTGCTCAGCGTACAGCCCGTACGGACAGCGCTGAGGGTTGTTCTGTCCCTCCGGCAGTGCTCCTGGTAAACACTCTGACGCAAACTCGTTCCCAAACCCGCTCATGTACTCGTACCCTCCCTGGCAAGGTACTGTTAGCTATGTTTACTGTGTACTCGTACCCTCCCTGGCAAGGTACTGTTAGCTATGTTTACTGTGTACTCGTACCCTCCCTGGCAAGGTACTGTTAGCTATGTTTACTGTGTACTCGTACCCTCCCTGGCAAGGTACTGTTAGCTATGTTTACTGTGTACTCGTACCCTCCCTGGCAAGGTACTGTTAGCTATGTTTACTGTGTACTCGTACCCTCACTGGCAAAGTACTGTTAGCTATGTTTAGTGTGTACTCTTACCCTCCCTGGCAAGGTACTGTTAGCTATGTTTACTGTGTACTCGTACCCTCCCTGGCAAGGTACTGTTAGCTATGTTTACTGTGTACTCGTACCCTCCCTGGCAAGGTACTGTTAGCTATGTTTACTGTGTACTCGACACTCGTACCCTCCCTGGCAATGTACTGTTAGCTATAATAATAATAATAATAATAGGATTATGGCCACATAGCCATCTCGACAAAACTTGAAACCCAACTGCACTCTACGCTATTGCAGTTCGCACAATATTTTCAAAAAGAAAAATGTTCCTATCCGGAACATGTAATGATTAATTATTTTAAGGACGTTAACATGTAGTTCTGAATTTATTAATCAAGATACATTGATTCCTCGGTATTTAGCAATCAATGGGTTATTAGACATGAAATATGCATATGAATCATGCTCACATGTATTTATTTTTGACATCAAGGTTTCGCTGAGATCCCAGAAGTGACCCTTTGACGATGCTCCACTCGCTATCAGTTCAGTTTTATAACATTGAAGTCGAGCTTTGAATGCGTCTACTGAACTGGCTTCTTTAACCGAACTTGGTACTTTGTTCCAGTAATTGGCAACCCGGTTACTGAGGACCTGATTTCCTCTTTTATCTTTTAGGATCTTGGTACCACTACGTGATATCCTGAAAAGATCTTGTCCATAGTCCACTTTACCCGTCGTTATTTTAAAGGTTTCAATAAGATCACCCCTCATACGGCGCTCCAGTAGTGTTGTTAACTGGAGGATTCTCAGTCTCTCGTCGTATGGTAGGATACCAATCCCGTCGATTATTCGTGTAAATTCTCTTTGAACATCTTCTATCTTCTTAATAGTCCTCCAGTTTCCGTGCTCTGCTGGTAGATTCCACACTTGCACAGCGTATTCGATGTGAGGTCGAACTAGAGTTCTGTAGACATTTAGCATAACAAATTTGTTACGGCAGATCAAGCTTCGTTTGATCCAGCCTATAACAGACTTTGCTTTTTTCACGGACTTATCTATATGGTCACTCCAGTCCAGGTTTCTGGTAGTTAGAACTCCAAGATCCTTTTCTGACTTCACTTGGGGGAGGCATTCCCCATTCATGAAGTACTCATGCATTGGATTGTTACGCCCAATATGTAGAACCTTACACTTGCCATCCTTCACATTGAATCTTAGGAGCCATTCCTTCTCCCACGCATTGAGTTTCAGTATATCATCTTGTGCAACACTGTGCTTAGCTGTGCTCGTTACTAGCTTAAGATCGTCAGCAAAGAGTGATACGAAGCTCTCAATTCCATCAGGGAGATCATTTATGAAGAGCAGGAAGAGCAGGGGGCCCAGCACGGTTCCTTGAGGGACCCCGGATGTTACAGCAAAGACTCTAGAAAATGATGATCCAACCCTGACGCGAAATGTTCTTCCTGTTAGAAAGTCTAGTGTGTACTAAGTCTAGTCTAAGTTTAGTGTGTACTCTTACCCTCCCTGGCAAGGTACTGTTAGCTATGTTTACTGTGTACTCGTACCCTCCCTGGCAAGGTACTGTTAGCTATGTTTAGTGTGTACTCGTACCCTCCCTGGCAAGGTACTGTTAGCTATGTTTACTGTGTACTCGACACTCGTACCCTCCCTGGCAATGTACTGTTAGCTATGTTTAGTGTGTACTCGTACCCTCCCTGGCAAGGTACTGTTAGCTATGTTTATTGTGTGACACATGTTTACTGTTGACTGTTTAAAAGTTACAGTGTTATATTATTATATACATAATATATATATTATATAAACGTGATGAAGCGAAGGTGTTTTACTTCATCACTTTAAATATTTTCGACGTATTTTGTTGTTTGAGCCTTGCATCAGTAATATTTTGCATAAATTTAGGGATTATTGAATATTTGGGTGTTATTGTTCAGCAGGGCTATATTAGATAATGTTATATTGTATTAGATAGGGTACCCTGCTAGATAATGTTATATTGTATTAGATAGGGTACCCTGCTAGATAATGTTATATTGTATTAGATAGGGTACCCTGCTAGATAATGTTATATTGTATTAGATAGGGTACCCTGCTAGATAATGTTATATTGTATTAGATAGGGTACCCTGCTAGATAATGTTATATTGTATTAGATAGGGTACCCTGCTAGATAATGTTATATTGTATTAGATAGGGTACCCTGCTAGATAATGTTATATTGTATTAGATAGGGTACCCTGCTAGATAATGTTATATTGTATTAGATAGGGTACCCTGCTAGATAATGTTATATTGTATTAGATAGGGTACCCCGCTAGATAATGTTATATTGTATTAGATAGGGTACCCTGCTAGATAATGTTATATTGTATTAGATAGGGTACCCTGCTAGATAATGTTATATTGTATTAGATAGGGTACCCTGCTAGATAATGTTATATTGTATTAGATAGGGTACCCTGCTAGATAATGTTATATTGTATTAGATAGGGTACCCTGCTAGATAATGTTATATTGTATTAGATAGGGTACCCTGCTAGATAATGTTATATTGTATTAGATAGGGTACCCTGCTAGATAATGTTATATTGTATTAGATAGGGTACCCTGCTAGATAATGTTATATTGTATTAGATAGGGTACCCTGCTAGATAATGTTATATTGTATTAGATAGGGTACCCTGCTAGATAATGTTATATTGTATTAGATAGGGTACCCTGCTAGATAATGTTATATTGTATTAGATAGGGTACCCTGCTAGATAATGTTATATTGTATTAGATAGGGTACCCTGCTAGATAATGTTATATTGTATTAGATAGGGTACCCTGCTAGATAATGTTATATTGTATTAGATAGGGTACCCTGCTAGATAATGTTATATTGTATTAGATAGGGTACCCTGCTAGATAATGTTATATTGTATTAGATAGGGTACCCTGCTAGATAATGTTATATTGTATTAGATAGGGTACCCTGCTAGATAATGTTATATTGTATTAGATAGGGTACCCTGCTAGATAATGTTATATTGTATTAGATAGGGTACCCTGCTAGATAATGTTATATTGTATTAGATAGGGTACCCTGCTAGATAATGTTATATTGTATTAGATAGGGTACCCTGCTAGATAATGTTATATTGTATTAGATAGGGTACCCTGCTAGATAATGTTATATTGTATTAGATAGGGTACCCTGCTAGATAATGTTATATTGTATTAGATAGGGTACCCTGCTAGATAATGTTATATTGTATTAGATAGGGTACCCTGCTAGATAATGTTATATTGTATTAGATAGGGTACCCTGCTAGATAATGTTATATTGTATTAGATAGGGTACCCTGCTAGATAATGTTATATTGTATTAGATAGGGTACCCTGCTAGATAATGTTATATTGTATTAGATAGGGTACCCTGCTAGATAATGTTATATTGTATTAGATAGGGTACCCTGCTAGATAATGTTATATTGTATTAGATAGGGTACCCTGCTAGATAATGTTATATTGTATTAGATAGGGTACCCTGCTAGATAATGTTATATTGTATTAGATAGGGTACCCTGCTAGATAATGTTATATTGTATTAGATAGGGTACCCTGCTAGATAATGTTATATTGTATTAGATAGGGTACCCTGCTAGATAATGTTATATTGTATTAGATAGGGTACCCTGCTAGATAATGTTATATTGTATTAGATAGGGTACCCTGCTAGATAATGTTATATTGTATTAGATAGGGTACCCTGCTAGATAATGTTATATTGTATTAGATAGGGTACCCTGCTAGATAATGTTATATTGTATTAGATAGGGTACCCTGCTAGATAATGTTATATTGTATTAGATAGGGTACCCTGCTAGATAATGTTATATTGTATTAGATAGGGTACCCTGCTAGATAATGTTATATTGTATTAGATAGGGTACCCTGCTAGATAATGTTATATTGTATTAGATAGGGTACCCTGCTAGATAATGTTATATTGTATTAGATAGGGTACCCTGCTAGATAATGTTATATTGTATTAGATAGGGTACCCTGCTAGATAATGTTATATTGTATTAGATAGGGTACCCTGCTAGATAATGTTATATTGTATTAGATAGGGTACCCTGCTAGATAATGTTATATTGTATTAGATAGGGTACCCTGCTAGATAATGTTATATTGTATTAGATAGGGTACCCTGCTAGATAATGTTATATTGTATTAGATAGGGTACCCTGCTAGATAATGTTATATTGTATTAGATAGGGTACCCTGCTAGATAATGTTATATTGTATTAGATAGGGTACCCTGCTAGATAATGTTATATTGTATTAGATAGGGTACCCTGCTAGATAATGTTATATTGTATTAGATAGGGTACCCTGCTAGATAATGTTATATTGTATTAGATAGGGTACCCTGCTAGATAATGTTATATTGTATTAGATAGGGTACCCTGCTAGATAATGTTATATTGTATTAGATAGGGTACCCTGCTAGATAATGTTATATTGTATTAGATAGGGTACCCTGCTAGATAATGTTATATTGTATTAGATAGGGTACCCTGCTAGATAATGTTATATTGTATTAGATAGGGTACCCTGCTAGATAATGTTATATTGTATTAGATAGGGTACCCTGCTAGATAATGTTATATTGTATTAGATAGGGTACCCTGCTAGATAATGTTATATTGTATTAGATAGGGTACCCTGCTAGATAATGTTATATTGTATTAGATAGGGTACCCTGCTAGATAATGTTATATTGTATTAGATAGGGTACCCTGCTAGATAATGTTATATTGTATTAGATAGGGTACCCTGCTAGATAATGTTATATTGTATTAGATAGGGTACCCTGCTAGATAATGTTATATTGTATTAGATAGGGTACCCTGCTAGATAATGTTATATTGTATTAGATAGGGTACCCTGCTAGATAATGTTATATTGTATTAGATAGGGTACCCTGCTAGATAATGTTATATTGTATTAGATAGGGTACCCTGCTAGATAATGTTATATTGTATTAGATAGGGTACCCTGCTAGATAATGTTATATTGTATTAGATAGGGTACCCTGCTAGATAATGTTATATTGTATTAGATAGGGTACCCTGCTAGATAATGTTATATTGTATTAGATAGGGTACCCTGCTAGATAATGTTATATTGTATTAGATAGGGTACCCTGCTAGATAATGTTATATTGTATTAGATAGGGTACCCTGCTAGATAATGTTATATTGTATTAGATAGGGTACCCTGCTAGATAATGTTATATTGTATTAGATAGGGTACCCTGCTAGATAATGTTATATTGTATTAGATAGGGTACCCTGCTAGATAATGTTATATTGTATTAGATAGGGTACCCTGCTAGATAATGTTATATTGTATTAGATAGGGTACCCTGCTAGATAATGTTATATTGTATTAGATAGGGTACCCTGCTAGATAATGTTATATTGTATTAGATAGGGTACCCTGCTAGATAATGTTATATTGTATTAGATAGGGTACCCTGCTAGATAATGTTATATTGTATTAGATAGGGTACCCTGCTAGATAATGTTATATTGTATTAGATAGGGTACCCTGCTAGATAATGTTATATTGTATTAGATAGGGTACCCTGCTAGATAATGTTATATTGTATTAGATAGGGTACCCTGCTAGATAATGTTATATTGTATTAGATAGGGTACCCTGCTAGATAATGTTATATTGTATTAGATAGGGTACCCTGCTAGATAATGTTATATTGTATTAGATAGGGTACCCTGCTAGATAATGTTATATTGTATTAGATAGGGTACCCTGCTAGATAATGTTATATTGTATTAGATAGGGTACCCTGCTAGATAATGTTATATTGTATTAGATAGGGTACCCTGCTAGATAATGTTATATTGTATTAGATAGGGTACCCTGCTAGATAATGTTATATTGTATTAGATAGGGTACCCTGCTAGATAATGTTATATTGTATTAGATAGGGTACCCTGCTAGATAATGTTATATTGTATTAGATAGGGTACCCTGCTAGATAATGTTATATTGTATTAGATAGGGTACCCTGCTAGATAATGTTATATTGTATTAGATAGGGTACCCTGCTAGATAATGTTATATTGTATTAGATAGGGTACCCTGCTAGATAATGTTATATTGTATTAGATAGGGTACCCTGCTAGATAATGTTATATTGTATTAGATAGGGTACCCTGCTAGATAATGTTATATTGTATTAGATAGGGTACCCTGCTAGATAATGTTATATTGTATTAGATAGGGTACCCTGCTAGATAATGTTATATTGTATTAGATAGGGTACCCTGCTAGATAATGTTATATTGTATTAGATAGGGTACCCTGCTAGATAATGTTATATTGTATTAGATAGGGTACCCTGCTAGATAATGTTATATTGTATTAGATAGGGTACCCTGCTAGATAATGTTATATTGTATTAGATAGGGTACCCTGCTAGATAATGTTATATTGTATTAGATAGGGTACCCTGCTAGATAATGTTATATTGTATTAGATAGGGTACCCTGCTAGATAATGTTATATTGTATTAGATAGGGTACCCTGCTAGATAATGTTATATTGTATTAGATAGGGTACCCTGCTAGATAATGTTATATTGTATTAGATAGGGTACCCTGCTAGATAATGTTATATTGTATTAGATAGGGTACCCTGCTAGATAATGTTATATTGTATTAGATAGGGTACCCTGCTAGATAATGTTATATTGTATTAGATAGGGTACCCTGCTAGATAATGTTATATTGTATTAGATAGGGTACCCTGCTAGATAATGTTATATTGTATTAGATAGGGTACCCTGCTAGATAATGTTATATTGTATTAGATAGGGTACCCTGCTAGATAATGTTATATTGTATTAGATAGGGTACCCTGCTAGATAATGTTATATTGTATTAGATAGGGTACCCTGCTAGATAATGTTATATTGTATTAGATAGGGTACCCTGCTAGATAATGTTATATTGTATTAGATAGGGTACCCTGCTAGATAATGTTATATTGTATTAGATAGGGTACCCTGCTAGATAATGTTATATTGTATTAGATAGGGTACCCTGCTAGATAATGTTATATTGTATTAGATAGGGTACCCTGCTAGATAATGTTATATTGTATTAGATAGGGTACCCTGCTAGATAATGTTATATTGTATTAGATAGGGTACCCTGCTAGATAATGTTATATTGTATTAGATAGGGTACCCTGCTAGATAATGTTATATTGTATTAGATAGGGTACCCTGCTAGATAATGTTATATTGTATTAGATAGGGTACCCTGCTAGATAATGTTATATTGTATTAGATAGGGTACCCTGCTAGATAATGTTATATTGTATTAGATAGGGTACCCTGCTAGATAATGTTATATTGTATTAGATAGGGTACCCTGCTAGATAATGTTATATTGTATTAGATAGGGTACCCTGCTAGATAATGTTATATTGTATTAGATAGGGTACCCTGCTAGATAATGTTATATTGTATTAGATAGGGTACCCTGCTAGATAATGTTATATTGTATTAGATAGGGTACCCTGCTAGATAATGTTATATTGTATTAGATAGGGTACCCTGCTAGATAATGTTATATTGTATTAGATAGGGTACCCTGCTAGATAATGTTATATTGTATTAGATAGGGTACCCTGCTAGATAATGTTATATTGTATTAGATAGGGTACCCTGCTAGATAATGTTATATTGTATTAGATAGGGTACCCTGCTAGATAATGCATGACATCACGTGACATCACGTGACATATATGATCATCATATCCTATCCTTCAACCTTATCATTAGACAATACCTATTACTTATGTGCAATGTGCATCTGTGATCCGTATCTACTCTTCTTTATTATTTGCGCTATTTGGTGCTGTAGCCTGTAATCTGTCTAGGTATTACAAATATTGGATGAAATCACATATTCATTACTCCATTGGCGCTCAATCAAAATCTGATTTACGGTTACATAAGTCTGTATTTGTACCTCCTTTTTTATTTGTGATACTCGGTATAGAGAGGTGGCCCTTGTTTCTATATATATAGAATACTATACTATAACTAATTTAATCGGTGAAATACGTTCTACAACTATTTCTAACTCTCAATCAACAACTTCATTCGGTAAACGATTTCAAGACCCGTCAGGGGATCTACTTTGCGGCTGATAAATTTAACTGCTTCCGATAGAAACTTCAGGGTAAATTGCACAGGAATTGCGAGGGAAATGTCACTAAAGACTAAAAAACTTACTGCTACTGTAACTTACTGACGACTTCGCTATAAGGTGTTAAAATTCCTAATATAACTATTCTCGTGAAACGCACTCTTATTTTGTATCGGAAGTTTGATTAGAAGTTTCCAGAATGTATTCAGTTTTCAGGCAGTTTATTTTGAGATAGGCTGTATTGAGCGTGATCAAGCAAATCTAGTGCGTGATGTTACGAGAGGGCCAGACTTCAGAACTTTCTGGTCAGTTCTGTAGGAATCAGTGGATTACTAAGCCTGTACTTCTATTTTACCGAATGTTAGAGATATTTTATTAGAGATATTTAATTAGATGTATTTAATTAGAGATATTTAATTAGAGATATTTAATTAGAGATATTTAATTAGAGATATTTAATTAGAGATATTTAGTTCAAATGAGACACTTTTTGTCATAGTTTGGTGTGCCTAGTTACTTAGTTACTCCATAAAACGTATACTATTAGCACTCTAGTTAGCACTCTAGTCAGCACTCTAGTTAGCACTCTAGCTAGCACTCTAGTTAGCACTATAGTTAGCACTCTAGTTAGCACTATAGTTAGCACTCTAGCTAGCACTCTAGTTAGCACTGTAGTTAGCACTCGAGTTAAAGAGTTTAGTTTAGCCTTCTTAAACTAGGGAGTTGACTGACAGGTGCTTTAACTTTTACAATGTCCTAGTCTAGTGCAAAGCTATGTTATACAATGTTAACTTAATAACCATATCATTGAAGCTTTAAGGCACTACGCTAGGTAATGTTAATTTGAAGGTAACTTTGAAGCTTCAAACAAGGTTAAAAGCTTTGGACGGTTTATTTGTGATCATTCTCGTTCTTTCTTAATCCGATTTGGGCTTACAAGATTCAATGTTCGTGATTGTTGACGAATTACGTCTTTACTTAAAATGTCTTGTAAGATGATATGAATTATGATATGGATTTCCAACGGAATTCCTACTGAATTCACTTTAAAATGAACTAGAAGTAATTAGAGCAAGGTATTTGGCACAACAGTCCAGTTGAACTGATGTGTCAGTTGATATTGTTTACCGGCAGAATTTATTATTATTGTTATTTTGTTGAGGGAGTTAAGATTGCGAGTATAAAGTATAAACAACATGTTGTTGTGTGTTGTTGTAAATCAGTTTATTTGAGAACTAGAATATTCTCATCTTTTCAGTTTTATAATTTCAAAGTTTTATTTTGACAAATTATTGAGTACAGATGATGGTTAGAGAGTTAGAATGCAATGGAACTTACCCGATACTCAAACTATACTATTTCTTTGGTATCAGTTCAACTATTCTCAGCGTGCTTACGATCATAGGTGGGTAACAATTTAGTAACCAGTAATAAGCCAGTTAGTAACCAGTTGGTAACTCGTTTGTAACTAGTTATTAACAAATTGGTAACTAGTTGGTAACTTGTTGGTAACTTGTTGGTAACTAGTGAATAACTGGTAATTTGCTAATTAACCGACACTAAAGCAGCCCTTCAAGGGTCCTCTCTCTTGGGACCTGGTTAAATGTTGTGACTACACTGCATTTAATACACACCATATAATAGTTAACCGTTCCCAGGCAACGTGACACTAGTGTGGTACTATAGACCCAGTTACACTAAACGCTACAACACTCTTATATTTGGAATAGGAGTAGTTGACATTGTCACTGCAGTGGCCTGTCTTATTCAGGTCAGTTATTTACTCTACTTTCTCGGAATCAAATGATCGCATTTTAGGATTAGAGAACCGTCTAGCCCTGGCTGGCCCGGTCGAGACTACATGTTGTTTGATAGAGAGGCCGCCCCCCCCCCCCCCCCCCCCCGTAAAGAACAAAGTTAAGGAAAATCTGATTATCTTAATGAACCAATATGTTGTGGAAATATTATGCTATGATATCAAATTAACTCAACATTTTGCAGCCCAATGTATAGGTTAATGTGATGTAATGATTATGGAAACTTCTAGAACACTATAAATAATCTGGCCCTCAATCTGGGAATGTTCGTACAACGATGTAATAAATGTAATGACACGTATTAATGACAAACGTTGGATAGATTTCCCTTACAAAGCTACCCCATCAGGTGGTAAACATGTGGACAGTAGGGCGCTGTGAAGGTACCCACCTCCCCTTCGCTTACACCACAGACCAACTGGCTATATTCCACAACTCCCAATATGACGAGCAGATAACGATTTCCACTCTTCTCTACGAGATCTCCATCACCACAACCGTGGGGTTCACTGCACTTCTCATCATCACGTGGCTGGTGGACACAGCTGTCTCCGCAGCCACACACAGCTGTGTTAGCACCGTCTTTATTGTGGGCTATCCTACGCTGTGGACTGTTGTTAAGATGCATGGTCTGCAGGCTGAGCAGAGCGAGGCGGCGAAGGTTTTATGGTTTTTGCTGCCGATATGTATCCCAGTTATGATATCTAGTGGAGTACTGTTCTATGTGAAGTACAGGGTTAGGGTGTTTCCGAGACGAGAACTTTCCAGAGCGTGTATAACGAAGGTGGGGCTTATGGTTAACATTGTGTACTTTCTGTTGATTGTCATGAACTTGATAGCAAAACAAGAGCCCCAGATGCTCCAACAGTTTTATTTAACTTTGTACTACACAACCACAAGAACTCTTCCTCTAGTATGTGCTGGGAAAACTATTATCTTTGTGTGCGAGGAGCGATCGTTTGCAAAGGATTTGCAGGCACGGATTAAAAACAGTTTTTGGAAACCGTGTCTTTGTTCAGAGGGTGTTTATTTGGATCAAGGGTAATTTCCTTTATGATTTTAAATTTTAATCACGATATCTATTTTTGTATTGGATTGTTAAATTATTCATTTGATTTACAGCATTTACAATTTAAAATTTCATTTCATATGAGCAACAAGCGCCTTCAAATTTTTTTGAAACTTTGGTTTCTATCTTTCTGGGTTATTACAATTTAAAACGCTAAGGCAACCTTCAATACGGCTGTTAGTGTTTTACAAAGCTCTGACATTTTTGAACATAATTAAAAATTGATATCAGCTAGAATAATCATATGCTTATATTTTCAGAATTACCTCGCTTTTCTTTGCAGGAAGTCCATCGCTTAAATTCTGCCTTCTTTTTCTATCCTGTAAAGGAGGGTACATTATGAGAGATTGTAATATCTTTGGGTATAATTTTGTATACGTTTTAATTTAATCGGATTAATTAGTAGTTTGATTTTTAAAGCAGAAACCCCGGAAGGGATCATGTTTTACATAATATTATATAACAACGTAAGCTAGATTACGTACAGATCAAAAATAAAACTCCAAAACAATAAATCAATAAAACATAATTAAATAACACATAATAAATACTCACCAGCAGACTCATTGTAACAAGGTTTACAAGGTTTGTAATGAGTTACAATTCAGCTAATAAATATTGTACGTTAGAGAAATAATAACGCAGGATATTACATTATCTGATTATAAACTGTAAAGAGTGAAGAATGGGGGAAAGAATATTAATTGGGTTAAATAAGGATCTCACAATAATAACTTAATAAGGTTATTAATTATATAACAGTACACGTTGTTGCCAAAAATATATTATATATTGTCCCTATCATCAAACATTGTCAGCCAAACCAAGCGACTGAAACTTTGTTTCTTTCTTTAGACTCCACCCACAATTTCACTACAACAATCTTACATTTTTAGGGTCCTTCATTAGTATGAATAGACAAACTATCAGCTGTGACAGCTGGTTCCTTCCTTTTCCTCCCTGCCACACAAGTCACCTCTGTCTTTTCTTTTCTTCCCTGCCACACAAGTCACCTCTGTCCTTCCTTTTCCTCCCTGACACACAAGTCACCTCTGTCCTTCCTTTTCCTCCCTGACACACAAGTCACCTCTGTCCTTCCTTTTCCTCCCTGACACACAAGTCACCTCTGTCCTTCCTTTTCTTCCCTGCCACACAAGTCACCTCTGTCCCTCCAACATGACATCGAACGATTCAAAATTGATATCGTCTGTATGTAAAAAATGTCCCTAATTTTGGTTTATCTTGGAATGTGAACAAAAAACCATTTTCTACGCATGTGTCATTAATATTTCAATTATACATATTTGAACAATCGAATTGATCGGCATTCAGCTTGTTTCGATTCTTTCTAGCAGGTAAATTCAACGGCCTGCCAGTCAATTCTTCACTTGTAGGTTGGAGCATAAAATTACAAATCCTCCATTTTTTCCATTCACACCTTTTTGTTAAAAGGCAATAGTATAGAGCAATAGTGAAAGGTTACGAATGGTCGTTTTTGAAGAAAAAGAGGGATTTTGGAGAACGATGTAGGTGGGTTCAAATGTGTCGTCATTCCTTACTTCCGTCCGTTACCATGACAGGTTGCAGAGATGTGATATATATAGCCTGTGGTCAGTGAATGCGCGGCGCGAGTGTATTTTAATGTATAGTATGCAGTAATATATAGTATTAGGTAATAAGCCCAATTTGTACATGACACTCGCAGTGTTCTGATGTGTATAAAACATGAGTATAGTTTACTTTTTGCTTACAATTCCTTAAATTACAGATACAAGTTCAGTTCTACGGCAATTGAATTGAATCACAAGTATTTCCCGTATTTAAAGCATAATATTATTATTATGAAGTCAGCTGATTAGAGCTTATAGTTATAGTGAATGGAAATCTAGCGTCCGCCAAAACAAAACAACGGGCGCAATTCTTGATTATCAAAATGGGGAATTAAAATACATAAAAACAGAGTTGCTATAAAAACATAGTTGCTATAACTTGACACCGTGTCGAGGAGAGCTTTGTGTGATGTTATCCCCCATAATATGTTATTATGGGGGGTAACCATTAGAAACCCCCACATCTTATGGGGGGGGGTAACCATTGGAAACCCCCTCCCCCATCTTATCACCAAGTTACTACTCTGATCTACCTATAGAGTGTATGGTGAGTACAACAGTAGCTGGAATCCTTTACTTGAGGTGATCTGCACAATTGGAAATAAAGGAAGGCGTATCCTTGAATAGTATATATATATTATATATCCTTGAATGAAATTGAATGAAATTGAATTGAATGTGCTTTTTCTTGAATGAGCTTCCTCAGAGAATCTTTTTATTTTTTCGAGGACAAGGAGTCACTCTTTAAAGCGAACTTTGAAGCTAATTCAAAGTTAAAACAAATCTTACAACTTTACATAGAGCACAAATAAAACAAAAATTGAGCCTGAACGAAAATGTCATAATGCCATTACAGAATTAAGATGACTCGTTGTTGTTTCCCGACTAGTTGAATCCCAAATTTCTTTAGCAGGTATATCCAACAGCTTGCCAGTCTATTCTCCACTTTTTGGGCCCATAAATATCGTGTATATTTCCATATTTGATATCGTAAAAGACGTAAATCCTTGGGGAAATCGGTGTTACCAAAATAAAAAACTCTAAAAAGTTTTTGGTAATTTTTATTATTAATTTACTATCCAGCATTGAATTGATAAAGTAAAATAACCTGAACTTCTCAGCCGTAAGATAGTAGGGGTTAGAGCCCCCACTGGCAAGCCAGTGGTTCCCCTCCCCACTCAACGCTGATGTTACAATCGGTGTAATGTCAGTTCTGAAGTCACATGACGTCATATCAACATCTACACGCAGACCATCGTGATAATACTTCTCCCAGGTAGTAGTTCCTGATATAGTATACATGGTGCAATCTCATTTAGTAGGATGTTACCTAGTAATCCTACATGAGGTTCCTGATATAGTATACATGGTGCAATCTCATTTAGTAGGATGTTACCTAGTAATCCTACATGAGGTTCCTGATATAGTATACATGGCGCAATCTCATTGAGTAGGATGTTACCTAGTAATCCTACATGAGGTTCCTGATATAGTATACATGGTGCAATCTCATTGAGTAGGATGTTACCTAGTAATCCGACATGAGGTTCCTGATATAGTATACATGGTGCAATCTCATTTAGTAGGATGTTACCTAGTAATCCTACATGAGGTTCCTGATATAGTATACATGGTGCAATCTCATTTAGTAGGATGTTACCTAGTAATCCTACATGAGGTTCCTGATATAGTATACATGGCGCAATCTCATTGAGTAGGATGTTACCTAGTAATCCTACATGAGGTTCCTGATATGGTATACATGGCGCAATCTCATTGAGTAGGATGTTACCTAGTAATCCTACATGAGGTTCCTGATATGGTATACATGGTGCAATCTCATTGAGTAGGATGTTACCTAGTAATCCTTCATGAGGTTCCTGATATAGTATACATTGTGCAATCTCATTGAGTAGGATGTTACCTAGTAATCCTACATGAGGTTCCTGATATAGTATACATGGTGCAATCTCATTTAGTAGGATGTTACCTAGTAATCCTACATGAGGTTCCTGATATAGTATACATTGTGCAATCTCATTGAGTAGGATGTTACCTAGTAATCCTACATGAGGTTCCTGATATAGTATACATGGCGCAATCTCATTGAGTAGGATGTTACCTAGTAATCCTACATGAGGTTCCTGATATAGTATACATGGCGCAATCTCATTGAGTAGGATGTTACCTAGTAATCCTACATGAGGTTCCTGATATGGTATACATGGTGCAATCTCATTGAGTAGGATGTTACCTAGTAATCCTTCATGAGGTTCCTGATATAGTATACATTGTGCAATCTCATTGAGTAGGATGTTACCTAGTAATCCTACATGAGGTTCCTGATATAGTATACATGGTGCAATCTCATTTAGTAGGATGTTACCTAGTAATCCTACATGAGGTTCCTGATATAGTATACATTGTGCAATCTCATTGAGTAGGATGTTACCTAGTAATCCTACATGAGGTTCCTGATATGGTATACATGGCGCAATCTCATTGAGTAGGATGTTACCTAGTAATCCTTCATGAGGTTCCTGATATAGTATACATTGTGCAATCTCATTGAGTAGGATGTTACCTAGTAATCCTACATGAGGTTCCTGATATAGTATACATGGCGCAATCTCATTGAGTAGGATGTTACCTAGTAATCCTACATGAGGTTCCTGATATAGTATACATTGTGCAATCTCATTGAATAGGATGTTACCTAGTAATCCTACATGAGGTTCCTGATATAGTATACATGGCGCAATCTCATTGAGTAGGATGTTACCTAGTAATCCTACATGAGGTTCCTGATATAGTATACATGGCGCAATCTCATTGAGTAGCATGTTACCTAGTAATCCTACATGAGGTTCCTGATATAGTATACATGGCGCAATCTCATTGAGTAGCATGTTACCTAGTAATCCTACATGAGGTTTCATTGGGTATAGGTATAATGATGAAAATAATTGAAAAAAGATTAAATAAGCTCGATACCCTTTCCTGTAGTTCCGACACAAAGTCTGAGACAAGGCTCAGCTCCAGCGTTTCCAGGTTCATAAGGTGCCACCATTTTGATATCGGGTTTGGCAACGCCAAAACAAAGGGCTATCAACCAGATATGAGTCAAATTCATAGTGTTGTTCAACGTTGTAAACTGAGAGCAATGGCACCATTCACTCGGCCTTCAATTATTAAGTATATATTTATCACAGCTGGCTGCATATAACATAATTGTTGTGAATCTATTTTACAAGTCAAGACCTTACGAATTAGTTTACTCAGTAGTGAAAGTCCCCTAATGAGATCATTCTCATTGTATTAGCAGATGTTGAATTAATAAGTAGAGAACATGCGAATAAATTGAGCCTCTCTTTATAAATTAAACAGCAGTTCCATCCCCCCTCAGCAGTTCCACCCCCCCCCCCCTCAGCAGTTCCATCCCCCCTCAGCAGTTCCACCCCCCACGGCAGTTCCACCCCCCTCAGCAGTTCCACCCCCCCACAGCAGTTCCACCCCCCCCCCCCCCTCAGCAGTTCCACCCCCCTCAGCAGTTCCACCAGCGGCGTAACGAAGGCCCTGCCGACCCCGCTGTGTGGGGGGGGGGGGGGGGCCAAATCGTTGTTTGAATGTGGGACAATTTCGAAAATAACTACGGTACTAGCAAAACTAGCAAAACAATTTTAGGGAGGAGTACCAAAAGGGGAGGGGGCGCCAACAGGGCGCTTTTCCAGCCAACAGGCAACGTTACGCCACTGAGTTCCACCCCCTTCCCTCAGCAGTTACGCCACTGAGTTCCACCCCCTCCCCTCAGCAGTTACGCCACTGAGTTCCACCCCCTCCCCTCAGCAGTTACGCCACTGAGTTCCACCCCCTCCCCTCAGCAGTTACGCCACTGAGTTCCACCCCCTCCCCTCAGCAGTTACGCCACTGAGTTCCACCCCCTCCCCTCAGCAGTTACGCCACTGAGTTCCACCCCCTCCCCTCAGCAGGTGAGCCACTGAGTTCCACCCCCTCCCCTCAGCAGTTACGCCACTGAGTTCCACCCCCTCCCCTCAGCAGTTACGCCACTGAGTTCCACCCCCTCCCCTCAGCAGTTACGCCACTGAGTTCCACCCCCTCCCCTCAGCAGTTACTCCACTGAGTTCCACCCCCTCCCCTCAGCAGTTACGCCACTGAGTTCCACCCCCTTCCCTCAGCAGTTACGCCACTGAGTTCCACCCCCTCCCCTCAGCAGTTACACCACTGAGTTCCACCCCCTCCCCTCAGCAGTTACACCACTGAGTTCCACCCCCTCCCCTCAGCAGTTACGCCACTGAGTTCCACCCCCTCCCCTCAGCAGTTACGCCACTGAGTTCCACCCCCTCCCCTCAGCAGTTACACCACTGAGTTCCACCCCCTCCCCTCAGCAGTTACGCCACTGAGTTCCACCCCCTCCCCTCAGCAGTTACACCACTGAGTTCCACCCCCTCCCCTCAGCAGGTGAGCCACTGAGTTCCAACCCCTCCCCTCAGCAGTTACGCCACTGAGTTCCACCCCCTCCCCTCAGCAGTTACGCCACTGAGTTCCACCCCCTCCCCTCAGCAGTTACGCCACTGAGTTCCACCCCCTCCCCTCAGCAGTTACACCACTGAGTTCCACCCCCTCACCTCAGCAGTTACGCCACTGAGTTCCACCCCCTCCCCTCAGCAGGTGAGCCACTGAGTTCCACCCCCTCCCCTCAGCAGTTACGCCACTGAGTTCCACCCCCTCCCCTCAGCAGGTGAGCCACTGAGTTCCACCCCCTCCCCTCAGCAGGTGAGCCACTGAGTTCCACCCCCTCCCCTCAGCAGGTGAGCCACTGAGTTCCACCCCCTCCCCTCAGCAGTTACGCCACTGAGTTCCACCCCCTCCCCTCAGCAGTTACGCCACTGAGTTCCACCCCCTCCCCTCAGCAGTTACGCCACTGAGTTCCACCCCCTCCCCTCAGCAGGTGAGCCACTGAGTTCCACCCCCTCCCCTCAGCAGTTACGCCACTGAGTTCCACCCCCTCCCCTCAGCAGGTGAGCCACTGAGTTCCACCCCCTCCCCTCAGCAGTTACGCCACTGAGTTCCACCCCCTCCCCTCAGCAGGTGAGCCACTGAGTTCCACCCCCTCCCCTCAGCAGTTACACCACTGAGTTCCACCCCCTCCCCTCAGCAGGTGAGCCACTGAGTTCCACCCCCTCCCCTCAGCAGTTACGCCACTGAGTTCCACCCCCTCCCCTCAGCAGGTGAGCCACTGAGTTCCACCCCCTCCCCTCAGCAGGTGAGCCACTGAGTTCCACCCCCTCCCCTCAGCAGGTGAGCCACTGAGTTCCACCCCCTCCCCTCAGCAGTTACGCCACTGAGTTCCACCCCCTCCCCTCAGCAGTTGCTCCACTGAGTTCCACCCCCTCCCCTCAGCAGTTACGCCACTGAGTTCCACCCCCTCCCCTCAGCAGGTGAGCCACTGAGTTCCACCCCCTCCCCTCAGCAGTTACACCACTGAGTTCCACCCCCTCCCCTCAGCAGGTGAGCCACTGAGTTCCACCCCCTCCCCTCAGCAGGTGAGCCACTGAGTTCCACCCCCTCCCCTCAGCAGTTGCTCCACTGAGTTCCACCCCCTCCCCTCAGCAGGTGAGCCACTGAGTTCCACCCCCTCCCCTCCGCAGTTGCTCCACTGAGTTCCACCCCCTCCCCTCAGCAGTTGCTCCACTGAGTTCCACCCCCTCCCCTCAGCAGTTACTCCACTGAGTTCCACCCCCTCCCCTCAGCAGTTACACCACTGAGTTCCACCCCCTCCCCTCAGCAGTTACACCACTGAGTTCCACCCCCTCCCCTCAGCAGTTACACCACTGAGTTCCACCCCCTCCCCTCAGCAGTTGCTCCACTGAGTTCCACCCCCTCCCCTCAGCAGTTACACCACTGAGTTCCACCCCCTCCCCTCAGCAGGTGAGCCACTGAGTTCCACCCCCTCCCCTCAGCAGGTGAGCCACTGAGTTCCACCCCCTCCCCTCAGCAGTTACGCCACTGAGTTCCACCCCCTCCCCTCAGCAGTTGCTCCACTGAGTTCCACCCCCTCCCCTCAGCAGTTACTCCACTGAGTTCCACCCCCTCCCCTCAGCAGTTACACCACTGAGTTCCACCCCCTCCCCTCAGCAGTTGCTCCACTGAGTTCCACCCCCTCCCCTCAGCAGTTGCTCCACTGAGTTCCACCCCCTCCCCTCAGCAGTTACTCCACTGAGTTCCACCCCCTCCCCTCAGCAGTTACACCACTGAGTTCCACCCCCTCCCCTCAGCAGGTGAGCCACTGAGTTCCACCCCCTCCCCTCAGCAGTTACGCCACTGAGTTCCACCCCCTCCCCTCAGCAGTTACGCCACTGAGTTCCACCCCCTCCCCTCAGCAGTTACACCACTGAGTTCCACCCCCTCCCCTCAGCAGTTACACCACTGAGTTCCACCCCCTCCCCTCAGCAGTTACACCACTGAGTTCCACCCCCTCCCCTCAGCAGTTACGCCACTGAGTTCCACCCCCTCCCCTCAGCAGTTACGCCACTGAGTTCCACCCCCTCCCCTCAGCAGGTGAGCCACTGAGTTCCACCCCCTCCCCTCAGCAGTTGCTCCACTGAGTTCCACCCCCTCCCCTCAGCAGTTACACCACTGAGTTCCACCCCCTCCCCTCAGCAGGTGAGCCACTGAGTTCCACCCCCTCCCCTCAGCAGGTGAGCCACTGAGTTCCACCCCCTCCCCTCAGCAGGTGAGCCACTGAGTTCCACCCCCTCCCCTCAGCAGTTACACCACTGAGTTCCACCCCCTCCCCTCAGCAGTTACGCCACTGAGTTCCACCCCCTCCCCTCAGCAGGTGAGCCACTGAGTTCCACCCCCTCCCCTCAGCAGTTACACCACTGAGTTCCACCCCCTCCCCTCAGCAGTTACGCCACTGAGTTCCACCCCCTCCCCTCAGCAGTTACACCACTGAGTTCCACCCCCTCCCCTCAGCAGGTGAGCCACTGAGTTCCACCCCCTCCCCTCAGCAGGTGAGCCACTGAGTTCCACCCCCTCCCCTCAGCAGTTACTCCACTGAGTTCCACCCCCTCCCCTCAGCAGTTACGCCACTGAGTTCCACCCCCTCCCCTCAGCAGTTACTCCACTGAGTTCCACCCCCTCCCCTCAGCAGTTACGCCACTGAGTTCCACCCCCTCCCCTCAGCAGTTACGCCACTGAGTTCCACCCCCTCCCCTCAGCAGGTGAGCCACTGAGTTCCACCCCCTCCCCTCAGCAGTTACGCCACTGAGTTCCAACCCCTCCCCTCAGCAGTTGCTCCACTGAGTTCCACCCCCTCCCCTCAGCAGGTGAGCCACTGAGTTCCACCCCCTCCCCTCAGCAGTTACACCACTGAGTTCCACCCCCTCCCCTCAGCAGTTACGCCACTGAGTTCCACCCCCTCCCCTCAGCAGGTGAGCCACTGAGTTCCACCCCCTCCCCTCAGCAGTTACGCCACTGAGTTCCACCCCCTCCCCTCAGCAGTTACGCCACTGAGTTCCACCCCCTCCCCTCAGCAGGTGCGCCACTGAGTTCCACCCCCTCCCCTCAGCAGGTGAGCCACTGAGTTCCACCCCCTCCCCTCAGCAGTTACGCCACTGAGTTCCACCCCCTCCCCTCAGCAGTTACACCACTGAGTTCCACCCCCTCCCCTCAGCAGTTACACCACTGAGTTCCACCCCCTCCCCTCAGCAGGTGAGCCACTGAGTTCCACCCCCTCCCCTCAGCAGGTGAGCCACTGAGTTCCACCCCCTCCCCTCAGCAGTTGCTCCACTGAGTTCCACCCCCTCCCCTCAGCAGTTACGCCACTGAGTTCCACCCCCTCCCCTCAGCAGTTACACCACTGAGTTCCACCCCCTCCCCTCAGCAGTTGCTCCACTGAGTTCCACCCCCTCCCCTCAGCAGTTACACCACTGAGTTCCACCCCCTCCCCTCAGCAGGTGAGCCACTGAGTTCCACCCCCTCCCCTCAGCAGTTGCTTTAACGTGGCGGGGAGGAGATTGACGAAGGTATCTGAAATTACCGTTCTTCAAACCAAGAGACCGCATAAACAGTCATCAAATTTAATTAAGGGGTAATAGCCTTTCCATGTTCGTTATGCGAGGGCTGTTTAGTCATTCAAACAAGGATTTGCACGAGACATTATTTCGACACTGATAATGAGCAAATAATACACGTTTTATTGCTTCTTCAAAGTTGTAATTAACTGATATTTGCTAAGTTATGACAATGTTCAATCTGATACATCATGAGGTTGCTAACAAGCGTAACCAATGGCTTGCCAGTCAATTCTCCACTTGTCAGCCTTGTAAAAACTGTGGATGTTGCCGTATTCTGCTCGCATATGAACGTAGTTCCTGTAAAGTTATGGTTCAAGATAGGGAAGATAATATGATGAAAACCTAAACTCCCTAGTTAATTCAACACATTAACACGGCATGTATAGTGTATAGTGTATAGTGTATAGTATATAGTGTATAGTGTATAGTGTATAGTTTATAGTGTATAGTGTATAGTGTATAGTGTATAGTGTATAGTGTATTATAGTGTATAGTGTATAGTGTATAGTGTATAGTGTATAGTGTATAGTATATATAGTGTATAGTGTATAGTATATAGTGTATAGTGTATAGTATATATAGTGTATAGTGTATAGTATATAGTGTATAGTGTATAGTATATAGTGTATAGTTTATCGTGTATAGTGAATAGTGTATAGTGTATAGTATATAGTGTATAGTGTATAGTGTATAGTATATAGTGTATAGTGTATAGTGTATAATAGTGTATAGTGTATAGTGTATAGTGTATAGTGTATAGTGTATAGTTTATCGTGTATAGTGTATTATATACGTAATTACAAATAAATGTAGTAAATTGTACTTACACGAAACTGGATGATGTGAGGGAGTATATTTCTGATCCACCAGTAGTCACCCAAAGGTGACTTTCTCCAGCCAATACAGATGTTACTATTGGAGTCAAACCAGGTTTGAAGTCGCAGTTTGTCATGTCTACTTTAACATAGATTCCATCAGTACTGTAATATTTCCAGGGTGTCGAGCCTGCATTAGATCGAGAATGTTAATTTTACTCTCACATCTAATTCCTACTCAACTAAGGCTAGTTGAAAATTATTACAGTAAAAACTAAAAAACAATGGTCCTATAATTTTTCCTGAAAGAAAGGTGAATCAGGTAAATTAGCCATCATATAATAATAGGGGCTAGTTGGCCTAGTGGTTACAACCACTACAATATATATAAAATATATATACAAGTTATAATAATGGGGGGGGGGGGGGGGGGGGGGTGGTGACATGAAAAAGTTATAATACAATATATATATAATATACAAGTTATAATAATTGGGGGGGGGGGGGGGGGGGGTGATATGACAAAGTTATAATAATGGGGGGGGGGGGGGGGTGATATAGAAAGTTATAATAATATGATACCTTTTCCTGTTGTCCCAGTGCAAAGTCTGAGACAAGGCTCATCTCCACCTTCTTCATAAGGGGCCGCCACTTTGATGTCGATACATTCGAGAAGGCCAAAACTAAGAACAAAAAAGAAGATACTGGCAAAGATCATAGTGTTATCGGAAAAAGGGACCTGCTGATAATGCCCGATTATTCAAGTGTTCCCCATTTATACTATTAAAGCGGCTTTCTTCTCACTTTGAAGATATGAAGGACAAGGTGTTATTAAACCAGAGAATAATACAACAAAGCTCAGAATCCATCTGTTGAGTTCTTCCAGAGCTAGAGGTGTGATAAATTCGAAATAACTGACAAAAACAACACTCTTCTCTCTTTGCTGATATAATAGAAAAATATAGCGAACTATAAAGTCTTAAGAAAATCGATGTTTCAGAAAGATATTAAAGTTTAACAATACTTGTCAAAATATGATAAACAATCGAAAATTCGGCGGAGGAAGAAGAAAGTTCTTTCTTTTGTACGATTAATTCGACCTGAAAATTGTAATTAGTAACACTATTCTCTTTCTTTGCTAGAAAAACAAGTAAACCGTATGATAACGATTCAGTGCATTGTTGTTATTGATAGATACTTCAGCAGAGGGAGAAGCTGGCGCAGAAAGTAGTGAGGCAGGTGAAATTCTTAGCTGTCTGATAGTTACAGAGTCTGCGGCAATAACTTGTTTGTGAGAATCATAGAACTGTATTTCGGCTCATAATAAAGATAATGTCATAATATTGCCACCAATTTTGGCTAACTGAGTTCATTTTAATTTTGCTACGAGTTACTGTAAACCTGCTTACTGGGTAAAAGTGGCCACAAATCATAAAACCACAGATTTACCACGGCTATTTCCTTTCCTCCAAATAGGGCTGAATATACATAGATTGTCACTATGTAACATAGTGACAGTGTAAACACTTAAAACCCTGATTTACTGTGTTACTGTACAACCATGCAGTGGAATGAGTTCCGTCTGAACAGCAGTAATCACATAGTCAAGTACAGACAATTCCAAGGCCATCTGCTGAAGATATTTGACTGTATTATATTATAACTAATAACCATAATATCATAAGTTGGTGACTTAAAAATAGTTCTTACAAATTTGTTGTTAATGATACGCTTTTTAGAATCTCAAAAATAATAAAACTGAACTTCATTGGTAGTTGATTTAACAAATGTAACCAATGGCTTGCCAGTCAATCCTCCGCTTGTCACGTTTATAATAACTTTTGATCCCACTCTGTCCTCAAATTAATGTAGTTCCTGTAAGGTAAGGGCACATTAAAAATACCTTTTACTGCAGCCAAATTATTATTATTTAATATAGGGATAAAGACAGTACACAAACATAGAATCTTATAACATAGCCATGTTTCATATTTGAGACTTGTAACTTTGCATGTTACATACTGTAACTAATGAACTACTGAATGAGAATTCTGCCGTCAACATTTAAATATTCAAATATTTAAAATCACGCTCATTCAATATTGAATTGCTCATACAGATTTAACCACATTACTCTAGTAGCAGAGAGGAGTTGAGTGTGCACTTCAATGTCCACAATTTTTGACCATACAGGGTCTTTCATTAGGTCATTCCAAACCAAAATCATCTAGGTAGCAATTTTGTGTCGCTAGTCCCAGTCCTACAGGGCGAAATTTCTAAATTGCCCTCAGGCGCCAATTTGGGATTTTTGTATCTCTGCTTCTAAAAGACTTAGAGACTTGAATATTGGCTTAAAATAACGGCAATACCCTTATTTATATACAAGTTATGAAGCAATATAAGGTCTCAAGTGCCTAGTTTTAAAGATATTTACGAAAAACTGTTTTTTGGCTCATCGCAGCCGGAATTATCGGATTATTTTTATATCTCGAGCTAGAAAGGTCGTAGAAACTTCTCCGATATTGAAAAATATTTGCAATGAGCACATTTATATAAGACTTATGAATCATTGTATGCTCTAAAATGCTTATTTGTAGAGATATTAGCAAAAATCGGTAATTTTGGCTACACCAATACAAATTTGGTAATTCGTTTTGTCTTTTTTTTGCAAATTTTCACGTTGCAATTTTCAAGATGCGGTTTGTGGCTATCGATAGGGCTTTATATGCTATTGTATGGTTTTGATACAATCCTTCAGCACCTAGGACATAGGCAATAGGGGTCACAAACCCTGAAATGTCAGGAACTGGGCAGTGGCCGAGATAAATATTTGATAATTACTTGGACTCTTGACTCACATTCATCTTTTCAACGGTTAGTTAGACATCTTAAACCAGTATTGAACGTTGAGTAAAACTTCTAATCCATTAGTACTTTGTAGCTCAGGTCATGTGCCCCAGAAAAACACGCCTGAGTGACAGTGGGCCTTATCGATCATGAGCCGCAAATCACAAGGGCATTCGTACTCTTGGCTTAAATTGGCTCTTCGTTAGTATCATCAATTAGGTTTCTAACTTCTATTATATCATCTGCCTGTCCAGTGTCCAATGTCCATCCGTCTCTTTGAGATTCATTATTAATTCAAGTTCAGTCATTTCGTTTCTGTTCAACTGTAGGCGCAATGAGGGACTTCAGTCCAGCAATAAAGTCAATATCTCTAGATTTAGCAATATTTGGTTTCGCTACTTTTAAGGTAATTGTGTTCAGCAAGCAAGGTTGTAAGTTTTCAGCCCTACGCCCCTACTGTAATGCACATGGTATAATGCTGATTTTTTGCTTAACATAGCTCATTTTAAAGTTCCTTTTTCAGCAGTCTTCCCTATCATAATTCATACTGGCATAAAAACAGATTCACCTCCTTTATCTCTAGATATAATCTTGAACCTGGGCTCTACAGGTTATTGAATATCCACCAACCTCTTGCCCCAATTGTCAGCCTAAGGACCGCTGCCACCTGCAACTTTGGGTCCCAGAACTTCGGGCCCAACGATACCTGTCCCTCAGTGACTTTGTGCCCCACATAATTCTAATTTATGACTCAATGTAAATTGTAAATGCTGAGATGGACATTAGATAACCTGTATCTATCGCTAAATTATTTACTATTATTATTGTATTGCTGTGTAAATTTTATTCTAATTCTAATTTTAATTCTGTAGAGCCCAGGTTTAAGATTATATTTAGAGATAAAGGAGGTGAATCTGTTTTTATGACAGTATGATATGGTACACTGCTGAAAAAGGAACTTAAAAATGAGCTATGTTAAGCAAAAAATCAGCATTATACCATGTGCATTACCAGTGCTCCAGTATAACTAGTGCCCCGGGGGTGGGGGGGGGGGCAATATTTTGAGGCAGTAGGGGCGTAGGGCTGAAAACTTACAACCTTGCTTGCTGAACACAATTACCTTAAAAGTAGCGAAACCAAATATTGCTAAATCTAGAGATATTGACTTTATTGCTGGACTGAAGTCCCTCATTGCGCCTACAGTTGAACAGAAACGAAATGACTGAACTTGAATTAATAATGAATCTCAAAGAGACGGATGGACACTGGACAGGCAGATGATATAATAGAAGTTAGAAACCTAATTGATGATACTAACGAAGAGCCAATTTAAGCCAAGAGTACGAATGCCCTTGTGATTTGCGGCTCATGATCGATAAGGCCCACTGTCACTCAGGCGTGTTTTTCTGGGGCACATGACCTGAGCTACAAAGTACTAATGGATTAGAAGTTTTACTCAACGTTCAATACTGGTTTAAGATGTCTAACTAACCGTTGAAAAGATGAATGTGAGTCAAGAGTCCAAGTAATTATCAAATATTTATCTCGGCCACTGCCCAGTTCCTGACATTTCAGGGTTTGTGACCCCTATTGCCTATGTCCTAGGTGCTGAAGGATTGTATCAAAACCATACAATAGCATATAAAGCCCTATCGATAGCCACAAACCGCATCTTGAAAATTGCAACGTGAAAATTTGCAAAAAAAAGACAAAACGAATTACCAAATTTGTATTGGTGTAGCCAAAATTACCGATTTTTGCTAATATCTCTACAAATAAGCATTTTAGAGCATACAATGATTCATAAGTCTTATATAAATGTGCTCATTGCGAATATTTTTCAATATCGGAGAAGTTTCTACGACCTTTCTAGCTCGAGATATAAAAATAATCCGATAATTCCGGCTGCGATGAGCCAAAAAACAGTTTTTCGTAAATATCTTTAAAACTAGGCACTTGAGACCTTATATTGCTTCATAACTTGTATATAAATAAGGGTATTGCCGTTATTTTAAGCCAATATTCAAGTCTCTAAGTCTTTTAGAAGCAGAGATACAAAAATCCCAAATTGGCGCCTGAGGGCAATTTAGAAATTTCGCCCTGTAGGACTGGGACTAGCGATACAAAATTGCTACCTAGATGATTTTGGTTTGGAATGACCTAATGAAAGACCCTGTGTGGTCAAAAATTGTGGACATTGAAGTGCACACTCAACTCCTCTCTGCTACTAGAGTACATAGTTTGGGGGAAGGGAAACATCTGCGGTAAATCGGGATGGCCGCAGTTTTACTGTTCTGCTCTTGAGAACATGCTAGACATTTTGTATTATATTGCAATCGATCATGAACTGTTGCATCTGCTCTAAAAAATGATATTTGAAATGAACAAAAATGTTGTTAAAATTAAGCAGATGTTAATATAAGATACAGCAATCAAAATGTACAGGGCGGGCCAAAAGTCAGTGTGCAAACGTTGGCCTTAATAGCTCAGTCACTGAGCGCCCAACTGAAATAATTCTTTCTGGTATGACTTAATACTTTTAACACTTCTTCTTCGTAGGGGGCTGTGGTCATTATCACTAATGGAAAGATCGTGACCACTGTAAGATAGAGCATTGGAGCCCTGTGCTTACCCTGGTAAAATATTAATTAGTGGAGAAAAAGTTAAACTTTGTTTTCTCCACATTTAGTAAATCATTTTGTTGCTTGTATGAAGCCAATGATCCTTGGTAGTGAGAACTTGTCCACTATGTCTGTCACACTAAGATAGAATGAGTCAAAGTATCCTCCTCATTGGTAAGACCATTTCGGGCACTGACCAATAAAGTGGTCTCCTCTTCCATAAGACAGTGTGGACAAGTTTTGGGGACTGTTGTCGGCTTGAACTTATTAATGTGGTAGTTTAGTTCACAATGTCCAGTAAGGAATTGTGTTGCTGTTCTTGTGCTCTCTTTGCCAAGTTTCGGGATTGATCTGGCAAACTTATGTCTCCATAATCGTTTGAAGTGAGTGTTGGCCAACGTTCTCCATCTTTCCCTCATTTTCGATGATTTCCATAATACTTTTGGTATTGGTAGTAGCACTTAGGCAGAGTCTAAGTTATCAGAGCCTTTTTTGGCAAGAGAGTCTGCCTTTTCGTTACCACCATAGACTTTATGAGCTGGTATCCATCGTAGTAAGTTGCTAGTTGGTTCAGCTCACTTATTGCTGTGCTGATGCTTTTTGATTTGACTTTGATATTGCTCATTGCCATTATTGTTGCCTGGCTATAACAGTTTATGATGATTTTTCTAGTGTTGGTTCCAGATTCCCGTAGTATTTTTGCTGCTGTGCCTACGGCAAAGGTATCGGCCTGGAAGACGGTTTAGTTGGTTCCTAGGTGGTAGGACTCCTCACATGGCCTGGAGGGGTGCAGTGGCGTAACGTTGCCTGTTGGCGCCCCCCCACCCCCCCCCCCCCCCCCCCCCCGCCGAAGAAGCGCCCCCCTGTTGGCGCCCCCTCCCCTTTTGGTTCCCCTCCCTAAAATTGAACAAATTAGATGATTTTAGAGGATACGCCCGTAAATCTCTAAAAAAGTGTGTATCTAGAGCAAAACGTGCAGTTTTGCTAGTACTTTAGTTAAGTTTTCGAAATTGTCCCACATTCAAACGACGATTTGGCGCCCCCCCTAAGACGGCGCCCTCGCTGTGCGGGATCAGCGGGCCCTTCGTTACGCCACTGGAGGGGTGTCGTTATCCACAACGTACACTCCAGCTCCAACTTGTTCATTCATTTTGGAGCCATCTGTGTAGCATTTTTTTTTATTTGAAAATTCAATTAATTATTATATATATACAGGGTGGGCCAAAAGTCAGTACCCATACGTTGGCCTTTATAGCTCAGTCACTGAGTGCCCAATTTAAATACTTCTTTCTGGTATGACTTAGTACCACCACTGGTTCGAGGAATTTGTCAACTCGAAAAATATTCGCGTTCATTTTTTTCAAATGGAGGTTCATTTTCACATTTATTTGATAGTTTGGATAGTCGGATCAAGCTAAATATTATTGAATTGTGTTTGGCCATTCGAATTACGTTTGTCCTGAAAGAATTAGAACTGTAGCTTCTCAGATGACCGAGATATGAAGCATAACGAGTTTATTCATTACGTGTGATCAGGTGATTGGTTTACCTAATCACGTGATAAGGTGCCCCCGTTAACTACCCCTTTAAACATTATGGGAATTGTTAAGGGTGCCCAATTAAGGTGTCGTGTCACGGTGTCACATAATCACCCAGTCAATATTGTTAACGAGATACAGAAAATGCTTGATAACTTCGTCATTTCTAATCCGTTTTGCCTCATGTTTTCAGATCATATGCAACATTTGATAATCTACCGTCTCTGAAAAAATTAGGCGTTCAGCATGTTCAGAAAAAACAATATAGGTGTTTTAATATTGAATGGGCGTGGTCTAAAATATTCGAATTTTCAAATTTTGACGACGGAATCCTCGAACCAGTAAGTACAGTATGCCATCTGCAAAGCAACAGCTCTCAAATATAAAACACGACGGAGCTATTAAGGCCAACGTATGGGTACTGACTTTTGGCCCACCCTGTATAAATCAAGCGTTACATTTCAGCCATGCAAAATTACAATGACATATTTTGATAAACTAATTGATAAATGGTACTGCAATATAAGTTGCTTAATGTTTGGCCGGATGACAACTAACTAAAAGAGAAAAATAAACTTGATTACATAATAATTAATTCGGCTGAACCAACACATAGCAAGAGCCACATTAACGTTGGGGCCGTCATGGGGGCATTGTATGGTGTTGGTATCGTTATCGATTTCCTCATACGTTCAACACTACTATGTAACAAATAGTTTTATGCATGACTACCGATGAGTAATTATACCTTGGAGTAAAGACTGCCGGTGTCCTGGGTGTGATGGATCTGAGTTTGATGGCAGGTTGTGGAGGTGGCAATCGTTTCTTGTACTGCCGGGGCTCCTGCGGTCTGCAGTCTGGTACGAGGTTAGTTTCCATGTTAGAGATCTATTGATGATTCAAATTTATTAACTCCTGTTTAGCTACCCCTCCTTACATTAAGTAGTGCATTCTTTGTTTTGCTTTACAGTTCATTACTGATAGTTGGATAATATCCGGTTAGAAGAGACAAGGACTAATGAAACAGGAAGTTAGGAATGTAGGCAAATTTTTATTAAAATACTTTCAACACCAATATATAAAAAATAATTTGAGCCTGAAGATGTGCCTACATTTGACATTCCTAATTTCCTGTTTCATTTGTCCTTGACCCTTGTCTCTTCCAACTGGATATTATCCAACTATCAGTATTTCAATACTGATAGTTGATGATGACAGGGGTGATGATGAAGATGAGGAAGTTGATGATGAGGTTGATAATGTAGAGGAAGAGGTTGCAGAAGAGTGAGCTGAAAAGAAGACTAGATTCTATTCTAATTTATTGATTATCATATTTATTGAAATAAACATATAATATCCATTACTCCAGGAGTGATGACAGGATATAAGAAAAAATCAGTATTTCAATCATGAGACTAATAAACAGCTAAGCGTACTACTTCATCATTTGACAGTCCATTACCCTTTGTACATTAAAATTTAAGATTTTTCATTCTGAACTATAAATTTTTGGCTTCTTAACTGTTTCAGACCCGAATTGCCGGAATTATATCGATGCCACTAAAACATCCTGCTGTTGATATTTATCTGGGTCTCTCTTTGTTCCAAAAAAAAGGAAAATGCTTTTCCAAAAAAGTTGGATATTTGAAGCAATATCTTATTACCTCTCTCTCTCTCTTGGTAAACTGTACAACTTGGTAAACTGTACAACTTTAATAGTAGATTGTTCTAACCAGAGCACTCTCACTTGCACTAGCGCGGCGCGCGATCACCACCGAAGGCATCACGCAGTACGGTCCTGTCGACGAGGATATCCTAGTTTGGAGCAAATATTTTACGAGTATCACCCCGTCACCCGTTAAGTTAATTGTTTGAAACAGATATTTTACGAGTATTACCCGTTAAATAATTTATTGTTCAATGCAATTGTATAGTTCTTTGGAGGGCTTCTTATTTAATGATGCGCGGCTTTTTGAGCAAAAAAGCAGCTTATTTGAGCATTGATTCACGATGTCAATCGGCCTTCCCAGCTCGGCGAGGCCCAGTGGTGCATCTCGCCAATCTACGGAAGGTTGCGCGGCGCGGCCCAGTAGTGCATTGCGCTATAAATTTGAGCAATAACATAATGTCTGACAATTGGATATGCTCCAACCCTTTCGGAAAGTTTCCTTTTAAATATATTTAAAGGTTTCCGAAAATGTTTGTTAGGATTATATATTACTTGTCATACGTTGTACATTGTATGACCCGCCGCGCACGAGTGCGCGGCTCCCCCTGTATCGTAGAAAATCTACAGGGGTCACCATAGTGGGGGTCACGACATGATACAAAGGATTACTAGACTGATGGAAGTTTATTAAATATTTACTTTTTGCTTGCCGAAATTAGCGCTAAACAACCATCCTACACTTACAGACACAGTCAGTTTGCGCGGCTCATTGTCGATGACATACACTTGGTCCGGCTGCAAATATAATAGCCACACGACTCCTGGAGCTGGACATATACAAGAGAGAAGCGAGTAATATAGGCTAACAAGCTAGGTAAATTGCTCTAACCTGAACCAGAGCCCTCGCGCTTGCAGTAGCCCGCGAAGACCCACGGTTAGTTGAACTAGGTAAAGCAGACCCACAACTGTCTACCGTAATTTTTGTGTTTAGTAATTAAACAGATCAATTTTCGGAAGAAAATGGAAAATTACCACTGCTTTATTGGTTCAGGAAAGATACAAACCAAAAACACGCGACCGCAACCAGCTAAGTTAACTAATAGTAATATTATGGTGCAAGGAAAAAGTCATACGATAGGTTAAATATTAAATATTAAAAATCAAACCGAATTTTAAGCACTCTCACTTTCAATACTCAATACTTGATACCATGTATTATATAGTTGACACATAATTCTGACGCTTTACAACTTCTAGTTCTAGTTCACAGCCAATCTGCAAAAGTATGTTTTCTAATTGCTTAAATGTGTCAAGACGTATGAATTAATAATATCAATAAATAATTCAAATATCACTTCTCGCAGAGACTTCTCACTTCTGGCTATGCCTGATATAACATTAGTATAACAAACCTGATACCATTAGTATTACAAACTATAGAGGACGATTACCATGGAGAGTTGACTGAAACTTCCTATCAAAATTGCAATCTGGGATCCCGCATAGGGAAGCCCACAATGTGGTGCCACATTTTCGCAATTGCCACATTAGTTTAAGTTTTTGAGTTATTTCAGTTTTATGGCGCATCTCCTCATGATGACCGTCATCTTATAATTTAACCAAAAGACCAAATGTTAAATACTGAATACTGATTAACATATTGCTAATCTTAATCTCTGTAATTCAGAATCGTCAATCCTAAAAATGTCAAACATTTAATATCATTGAATTGCCAAATTAATTAAAATGCGTATTAGCACATAAAAAACAAATGATCAACATCAAATTTATTCCCTAACAACAGATGCTATTAAAGATTAATTGTCTTGATTTCTTATCAACACATATTGTGTCCGAACAGCCTGGCAACACGGGGTTCACACGTGCAGCACCAGACACTCGCCCACGTGCTGCAACACGGGGTCCACAACATTTCCAGCTCAATAATCATCCTCCTCATCAACTTGCTTCTTGTGCTCTTGCTTGTTGTCTTGTTTGTTGTACAACTCAGCCACCTGCTCCGCTGAGGTGGCCTCCTCTGCTGTTTTGTCATCTCTGATCCTTATAAAACGGGGGAACCTGAGAGAAATACCCTTATCCGGATCAACCTGCCCGACAGCAGCAGTATAAATAGGAGATATGGTCATGTCAGCACACTTCACCTCCCACACCAGAGCCGGCTCAAACCACACATCAGGAGCACTAGACTCCGGGAAGGAGTAGTAAGGTTTAGCTTGAGTAACTATGTGTTGAGCGAGGGCTGCGTGGTGTCCTGCCAGGTCCTCGTCAGTAAAACCCGTCCCTATCTTACAGATAGCTTGATACTGCTCACTGTCCGGGTCGTAGCAAGCTAACAAGTATCCACCATACGAACCTGATCTCTTACCCTTGCCGTTAAACGCTCCGATAACAACCAAATCTAGAGAATCACCACAGCCCTCCAGGTAGTCCTTCTTCACTTTCAGCCAGTTGTGTGATCGTTTAGCTATCTCATATGTCGCGTCCACGTCCAGTGTCTTGACCATGAGGCCCTCACACTGTCCTTTGATGGATTCTTCCAAAAAAATTTGGATCTCCTCCGTATCATTACAATCTTTGGCTGTAGCGAATATAAATTGTCCGGGTACTTCTTTAAAAGCGGAGTGGAGGAGTTCCCGTCTCTTCCTGAAGGGTTCTCTGATGAGACTTTCTCCGTTCAGATAGAGTAGATCAAACGCAAACAAACATACTATTACTTTGATCTCGTTGACGTCCGCATCTTTTCGTTTCCTTGTGGTCAGAATCTGAAGAAGATGATATAACATATCGTTTTCATTAGTGATATGATCACTTGATATAGCTAAATGGGCTGTTCTAAATAGAAACATAGGCTTAATTGTCGACTGCAAGAAAGCTTAAGTGTTAAATTAAAAGTACAAAACATAATTGAATTAATACGAATATAAACAAGTTGTTTAAAGGTTACCTGAAAAGGCAAGATTTGTTCCCTCTCCACATCCCACGCTACCACCTCACAGTCCAGCATGAAACTGTTGGTTCCCTCTGTCAAACAGCTTCCTATCCTACTGATAATATCCGGATATTTAGATGTGTTGTTCTCCTGGTTCCTGGAGAAGATACTGATCTCTCCGGTCTCACTGCACTGGATCTGGGCTCGCTCCCCGTCGTATTTATACTCGCACGTAAATTTAGATCCTTCAAATCTGGTTAGAACCTGAAATCAGATAGATAATAAAGTAAAGAAATGTCAGCAAGCTCACCGCCCAGAAGCAACATATGAGTGCAGCAAAATTTTGCAATCCTGCACTTGCATAAAATTGCTTTATGTATGGCAAATTTAAAAAATTGAGCGGGCGATTATTTGCAAAATGTGTGGCATGCGTGCGGATTCTACTGCAGTGAGTTTCCACAACCTCTGTAACCGCCTATATTGAGCTGCACTAACTGACGTAATTTATCACTGCATAAAAAACTACAAACATGATTTAACGAAACTACAAACGCCAAAAAAGGATCCTGACCTCTGAAATACCCTTAGTGGGATGGGCTAACATGGGCTTGACGGGAACTCCTGGTGTTAGTTTACAGTACGCAGCACTCTCCAGCACACCGTGTTCCCTGATCATCTCAATAATGTGCTCGAAGTTGGGGAACTCGCAGAACGACGTCTTTACCACCTCAGCAGCGTCCTCCTTGGCTGACACCATGTTTTTGGAGGACACGGCACAGTCCTCACTACCCCCAGGAGGGGTGAGGACAGTGGCGTGGCCTAGAGACACAAGGACCGTCTGGTCTGCTAGACCACACCGCAACTTGCCGAGAAGGGAGCGGGTTATGTAGCGAGCTTCGCTCCCTTGTGCAGACACCAGCATCTTCTTTATCAGTGCTATCTTCTGGGCTGAGGGGAGAAGTCATTTAAACACGTGTTATAAAAACAAGGCAATAAGTTTACTTGCATTGCGATGTTCCGCTTTAATATATAACTTTGAAAAGTTAGCTCATAATTAGCACACATCAAGTTTGTTCACAACTTACATTGTCCTTGATTACCGCTTATGGCAGTTATTTTGAGAAAAGTCTCGAACACCAGCTTTACGGTAAGAGGCTTCGGTTTAAACATCATCTTTTGGTTGGACCGGGAGGATTCTGCTACCAAGCCCAGGTCTCCTGTAAATAATGCTTACAACTATTGGAGTTCATAGTTTCAGCTCTTAAAAAGAAAATCCTACAATCAGGTGATAATGGACTGACTTCAGTTTGAATAGAACTACTACAAACTTACCGAGTTCACTCATTTTAGATTTCTGAGTCTTGATGTTTACCCCACATGCCTCAGCGACTGCCCTCATGACCACCGTCTCCCCCACACCTAGCTCCACTCCTTTATACGCTGGTGCTACCTGGTATGTTAATTAATTACCTGGTATGTTAATTAATTACCTGGTATGTTAATTAATTACCTGGTATGTTAACTAATTACCTGGTATGTACAAATATCCTTTGTAATATAATCCTGTGTATCTGAAGATTCAAGATATTTTGTGCAGTGTTCCACCTTATCTAACCCTTAAGGGATTGGTAGAATTAGCGAGGCTCGACCCTACAACCTATCCATTTTAAATTATCAAAGCTACCACTATACCACCAGCTCTTTAAAAAATTATTTCTGACAGAAGTGGGATTCGAACCCACGCTCTTTCGAACTGGTGCCTAAAACCAGCGCCTTAGACCGCTCGGCCATCCTGCCATGAAACAAATTTCCAAGATGTAGAAGATAACATGTCCACTGCACTGGACATTGTCCAGTAACGTGTTTAATTATGCACACTACAATTATCGTTAAAATAAGTCTTTTATTAAGTAAGAAGCAGACCTGGTTAGTACACAGATAGACACAGAGATGTAGATCATCAGGTGTCAAAATACACACGGACCGTAAGAAGTTACTCAGCAACATTGTCTTTTCTAGTCGCTTTGTCGTTCCTTCTATAACCTGTAATTTGAAAATTACGTGTTTTAATTTAACGTTTTCTTAATAATGGCAGCAATTTAAAAAATAAAGCGGGCTGGTTTATGAACCATTGTTCGATGTAAAAAATGGCGAATTTTCTTACGAAATACCAGTTTGGTTTGTGTTTTAAGTCAATCGAAATAGAGGATCAGATTTATCATATAATTTATCAATTTGCTGGCAGTATCGCACGATATAAAATGATTATAAAATGTTCTACAAAAGAATATAGATTAACAAACCTTAAGGTATCAGAAAGAGCTTTGTACGGTACATCCTGACCAGATTTCCAGATAGCATCCTTACTTGGAACGTAGCCAGATTTACCCGGATTATAACCACCTGTAGAGTTAGCTGACACAAGGGATACTCCTTTCGAACCCACACCAGGAGTTTCTATCTCTTTTTTCACAGGTTTAGATTCCGGAGTTTTTGTTTTGGACAATCGAGGCTTAGACTCCGGGGTTTTCGTTTTTGAGGCTGTGGGAGATTTTGTTTCTTTTTTTAGGACAGGAGACTTGCCTTTGCTTTTCGTGACAGAGGCCTCCTCGGAAGATTCGGGACATAAAGTTTCTTTAAGATTAACCTTCAGACTATTATCCTTAGTACTGTTGTCTGATTTATCAGCACAATTTTCAGAGCTCACTGCTCGTTTCTTGTAAGAGAAACTAGAGAGTTTAGAGGATACAGGAGATGGTCGGATGGCGGAGGATGGTGGAGGTGATGTTTCCATCTCCTCTGGAGATGAGATATCCTCAGGTATCTGCACTTTTAGTTTGTTAACATGGGGGGTCTGGACCCTGTTCTTAAGTTTAGATCTGAATTCTTTAGACAGTTTGGCAGTTTTACGTTTAGGTATAGAGGAAGGGGCGGCAGGGCTCGGTGTGCAAGGAGATGCTGGTTTAGTGGTTATTAAGGTGTTTTCAGTATCTGACCCACTTTCGTCGGACTCTAGTATTTGAACCCTTCTTCGTTTTCCTGATTTTATGGGAGAAGAGGTGGGTGAAGATTGCGGGTCCTCCCTCGGTTCCTCATCTGCTATTCTTACTTTTTTAACTTCCGTCACAGCTGCTTCAACCTCATCCCTTTTAACTCCTTTTGGCGAATTCTTTGATTTCCCGTTGTTTTTGCTTTTGAATTTTTAGTCTGGGGCTTTTCTTTCAAAACATTTGGAGATTTTGAAGATTTTGAAGAGGCGGAATTTGAAGAAGTGGTGGAATTTGACGGTGGAGATTTTAGTTGACTGAAAGGGCTTGAGGAAGAGGCCTTATTGGAGAAGAAGGAAGTGATGGACTTTTGATTCTCCGACATCTTGTAGACAGTCCCACGTCCTTTCCTAAAATAGATCCAATTTATAATAAGATTGAATTTCATGTTCTTTGTCTGAAGGTTTAAGCTGAGTGCGAGAAACAAGATATGGTAGATATTTCATATGTATTTTGAAAGTTCAGAAAAATTGTCAGCAGAAGATTCGACAACTTGAGACTTCTACTTTAGTGCTTTTGAATACAAGTTTACAGAACATTTTAGCTCTGAATGGTGAATGAGTCCACTTTTAACAATTTTCATAAACAAAACAAAAGTGACACGGTTGTTGGTGCAGAAAATATCCCGAATTTTTACAACAAAAATACTATGATACATCAATACTCAAACATGAACAGGTAAACACAATTATTCCATATAAACAATATTAAAATGAATCGATATGATTGATGCTTACAAATGTCACAAGTGTTCAAAAAAGATTAATACACAAACTGTACACAGCCCAGTCTATTTTGTTATCATGATGGTGCAACAGTAAGATATGTACGGCCCGGAAGTAGTTGATGCAGAGTACAAACCTTATAAGACATAACTGTCATGAAGATGTAACTAGGTGAGACCGAGCTAATAGGTGAGACCGAGCTAATAGGTGAGACCGAGCTAATAGGTGAGACCGAGCTAATAGGTGAGACCGAGCTAATAGGTGAGACCGAGCTAATAGGTGAGACCGAGCTAATAGGTGAGACCGAGCTAATAGGTGAGACCGAGCTAATAGGTGAGACCGAGCTAATAGGTGATACCGAGCTAATAGTGATACCGAGCTAATAGGTGAGACCGAGCTAATAGGTGAGACCGAGCTTATAGGTGAGACCGGGCTAATAGGTGAGACCGAGCTAATAGGTGAGACCGAGCTAATAGGTGATACCGAGCTAATAGGTGAGACCGAGCTAATAGGTGATACCGAGCTAATAGGTGATACCGAGCTAATAGGTGAGACCGAGCTAATAGTCGTTACCAGTGCGTGGCTTTACTTGAACAGTAATAGTTCATTATATATTGTTGCCTAAATCTTGCTAATATCTTAATTACAAGTATTCTTAACTGCGAGTGTATCTCAACTAAAAAATATATAATACAAACATTTATAAACTATTCACTATTCTAGTATTCTATACACAACCCCTTATATGTCAACCGTGGGCCCTCCACCCTAGTTGGGAGGCCGCGTCGTTGCCATTTTCACAATGAGATAGGTCAGATAAATTAAGTTGGGGGTAACTCCTTGCAAGTCCGTTAATAATGATGCGCGTTTAAAAGAGGTCTGGCTGTGTTGATAAAAATAATAAATCATGAAATATAACAATGAAAAATTTAAGGCACCTACTTCTTATCAACAAGTTTCCAAAGTAATAATAAAATATGTGTGTTTTTAAGATTCTCCGCAGAATTCTACTCATTTGTGTGAGCTCAAAAGGGGGGGAGGGGGGGGGGGGGCGCTCAAAATATACTTAAAACTTCACGTTTACTAGTCAGTTCGCTACATGAAAAAAAACAGTAGTTTTTATGCATCTTAACTTTTTAAGACGATTCCTTTTCAACGATGCCAAGTTTGTTTATTTCGTCCTGCAAAGTCTCTCGGGCGTTCCGATGATATTGAGCGCTTTTACAGCAGCAGAGCGAACATCGCTGATCATGTCATTCCTCCAGGTGTCCAGCAACGCGGTCACAGAACCAGGACTCTGAAACTTACCTAGAGCCACACACGCGCTCTCACGCACCAACCTGTCTACATCTTTCAGCAGCTTGCTAACTTTATCAATAGTAGCAGGGCTGGAGTTACCGGTGTACGAGAGGGAAATACAGGCTACCGCACGTATGTTAGGGTCGTGGTCTCTCAGCAACTTACACAAGGCAGTCACAACCCGCTTGTTTTTAATTTGCCTTAAATTCTGAATACTATCATATCTCACTGAACTCTGAGCATTGAACACCTCCTGCATGCTCAGTCGGACACTGAACCCGTCCTTACAGCGAACCCAAAAGCTATCTGGCATCTCCCTCTGTTCCTCAGATTTCCCATTAGGGAAGACAAACTGGTCATACTGTTCACGGGTTATTGAAGTGGCACTGCGCTCCAAATCAAAACACCAGAATGTCAGAGCTTTTAGAGCCCATGCCTCTTCAAATTGCAACCGACTGTAGTCGTAAGTGTAGTCAGCTTCGATACGTGCTAACACTTTCTTTAATTCAACTCTCTTTTCACTGTCGCCGAAGTTACGGGTCCAAAATCCAACTAGGTGTAGGGAATTGGTTCGACGCAGAAACTTAGATTTAGACCTGGGAAAGGAAACAGATTCCTCCTCCGAGAAGAAAATGTCGTAGTTGGCTAATCTGGAGTCGTCAGATAGGTCCGATTGTAGGGTTTCATTCAAACTCTGGACTATTTGTCGATCATTTTCTTCATCGTCTAGTTTAGGATCAAGGCATATCCATTGCACACAACTCAAAATCAAGCGGAGACCCGCATCCATTTCAGGAGCAACGTCCTTGGGATCACAATAGGTGACAGGAAGTATTTTCTTGTTAGAAATCCGAGCTAACGACACCTCATCTTGGCAAAACTTGGAGGCTACAGAGTGCTCAGTCAAAATGTAAAAGAAAATGTCACATCCAATAACAGCACTACCAATATTCTTGAAGAAGTTACTGCCACCCTTTAATTTCGTGTCCACCCAGACGTCAAAACCGTTAGCTGTTAGAAGATCTCTGATTCTCAACATTAGTTCGGAATCTTGGTGGGAGTAGCTGATCATGACATTGAACTTTGTTGAGTCTGTGAACGGAACAGTCATCTTGGAGCTATTGGAAAAATAATTGTTATGTGGATTTTGAAGGCAATGTTCTCTATTACGTAATAATTGTTCTAAAGAAGATTCTAAACATTTTCACAACAGTCTGTATACTCTGTAAAGACCTATATTCAATTCAAATAAACGTTTGGTGAAGGAAATGACAACGTTAGCCACGAAAATAGGAACAACAGTCAACAGATGCGACGAGAACTCAAATAAAACATACCTATAAATGTAAACAGTAGGATTTCAAATAACAATGAGTTTACGGTCACTTTTTGTTTTGATAGATCATAGAAGTTACATTAGCAGTAAGAGTTGAAATAATATCCCGAGTACTTAAGTCTTAATTATGTTGAGCTGCACTTGTCCGCAATTGATGGACCATATTACGGTGGTCACGTGCTATTTTGGTCCGGTATTGGCTGATCCAGAGTTTCATGTTTCGCTGTATCAATTATGAGAGTGAAAATTGGAAATGTGTACTCGGAAATTATCTCGTAAACCTGTCAAAATCAAATCAAATAAAACTTGAATTGGCGCGATTTGAATAAATGCGCGCGAATTCGATAAATGAGCCAAAGCATATTGCTAGCAATAAGTAAAATGTAGACCCTCTCGATATTCTGGCCATACTCGGATCTGTGGTAGTGTGGCAGAAACTATAAATAGTGGCAAGAAGTTAAGTTGTTCAGTCACGTATCGTTGACAAACAACAGTTTAACATCAACCACCGAGACCTAACAGTTAAAATATTCACAAAGACTCTCGTTAATCATTTTTTTCGTCCTAAGATCAGAGATGTATTACTGGTCATTGGATTGGCCACGCTCAATTTAACATCTATATAAAAAGCCTTGCTGTTGATATGAGATAGTTTAAGCGGTTTCAACTTGTAAATTGTAAGTATTCCGATCCAGAAACCTGTGTGATTACTAGAGAGTAGGGGGGGATGGAACCATATTAAAGTACAGTAGACGACTAACAACTTTATTCGCAGTTGTTTTCCAAACTTAGCGAATACAAAGCAAAAAAACAATGGCATGTAAAGAAACACAAAGTTAGAGAACTAGCGAATAAAAAGTATGTAGTAGGTAATAACATATTGAATACCACTGCTAGGAAACACAAATAAATTACATCAAACCTACAAACGATTAACCATGTAATATGTCATTACGAACCAACATTGGTTTCCAGAATAATCGAGCCAACATAATAGGAAGCACAGTATATACATATAACATATATAGGATATCCAGGATATACTGTATATCCTGGATAGCAGATCATGCGACCACTTATCACGCTGAATGGCTGTTAAAATGAAACAATAATATTGGCTGAACAAAAACTAAAAACTGTGAGTGTTCGGTTTCAAATTCCATCAAAATTAGAGCAACCTCTAGACTGCAAACAGAGCAAACAGAGCAAACAGAGTGCCACAAACAAACCAACACACTGTGGTATGTGTCGAATATTGTGATGATACAGCGATAACACGATCTCAAATTAATTTGACTGTCATTCAAACGAGACCGTAATCAATGTCTAGCAGTAGTACAGCACATGCCGGATACTTGGAATATTTGCTGTCAGACGTACGGGAACATGGCCGAACTTGTTAAGCAGTATACTTATAACTTAATCACGTGAAATAGCAATCATATTGTATGCTAATAAGCAGTGGAGAGCACAAAGTCTGGCCAAAACTGCTTAAATATTCTTCACAAGTTAGTTCAGGACTAAGGTATTATAGTAGAAAACTGGACAGAAGCTAATTTACCAGTGTTCAAATCTGTCAGCAGAATGGCTGCGGTTCTCAGAGTCCCCCACAATTTCCATCCCCACAATATCATGATCCCTCAATCTCATTTGTAACTACCAAAAAGACTAAACAGGGACAACCTCGAACAATTCAATGTTGACAGATTGGACACACCGCAATGCATAATGCACAGTGCACAGTTCATAGTGCACAGAGCACCCACACCTTCAACAAGAGATCTCCAGGCAACACCTGGCAACAGACCTGACACATGAGGCTGCAACATGAAGCTGCCCCCCCCCCACTCCACTCCACACAGCTTCAGAGTACTGTACCCGTGAATAGCTGCTTAACTTTCAAACTTGTGCATTTATATACTATTTACGGTTATACTATTTTCTTTTAAAAAAAACCTTTTGCCGATTTGCGTTATTATGGATGTGAGCCTTTCGGCAGGTTCAACACAATGGGGGGGGGGGGGGGGGGGGGGGGGGGGGTTGGGATCATGAGTATTTTTGATCTCAGAATTTGACCATTTTCGCCGGGAATACTTAAGAATGTCTCTAAAATTATTTTTGAATCTGAGAAATTTTCTCCCTCTCCTGAAAACGTTTCTCAAAAATACTCAAAAACAACTTTTGAGAATGAGAATTTGGCCATTTTAGTCGGGACTCTCAAAAAAACTCATGATCCGCCTTCCCACAATAGCATCAAATCTGTGGCTTGCTACTAGCCTGCCCAGTCCTTATCTTAACCGAATGCAATACTGAGTCTGACTAATGGTATAGAAAACCACAGGCTATAAGTTAGATGTATAACTTATACTATAAGTTAACGCGTGGACTATTCTCAGATATTGAACCCTCGATGCTCAGAGCATACACATCCTGAGGAGTGAGCTACCGTTGCCATGGTTATGGACCTATGGTTACACCGGTTTCTTGGTTATATCTTTAGTCTCCAAGCATGAGAGCAATAAAATTGTAACACCGGGGCAAAGCTTATCTGGTGCTCTTATTCTTCTTGTTTAAAGCTTCAATTCATTTTGCTCATTTTGCTACAGCGGGCCCGCTAGTAAAAGGACTATTACAATGCATAACAGTTGGCACGTGTACCATATTTATTTATTCCCAGGCAATGAGGCAATAGTATTAGTAATACAAATAATGTATCAGCTCACCTCCGGCTCTTAGCCCCTATATCACGCATGGCTGGCGCATGATTGGCTCATATTGAACACGTGACATATTTACAAAATTCGTGGCGACTTAAAGTCGGAGTCTCTAATCTCTATTAGTATTAATAACTGTTTACCATTTCTATAATTGCTCACTGTTTCAGTGATAAACCGTGAAATTTTATGTCGTAGATGCTTACAGTTTACAAACTTGCCGAGTCATGCGGCAACTCGGCAAGTGGGGGGGGGGGGGGGGGGGGAAGTATTTTGATCGTTTACATGCAACAATGAGCTGAATAGTTGTTTGATAGCGGCCGGTTTTTCGTGGGTTACTCTATCATATCTGTCTATTTGTGTTCTATAGTTTTGCCCTCTTCTTCATCTTAAACTATTTAAATAAGCAACATGATTTTCTCGCAAATTTGAAACTTTAGTCTGAAATCTTTTACTTTAATTAAAAGATAGCACTCGGGCCCTACTCCGGGCTATACGAAGATATGTCGTCCTTGGGCTAGTATAGCGCCCTCGAGGACATATATCTATATTATATGTCACACGCGCGGGCGCGTGCGATATATTGTTCCGCCTGCTGCGTTGATATATATTTATATAATAGTTATCATAGAACCGCTAAGTTTATATTTCACATTATTCATTCAGATATGACAGGCAATAAACTTGGTGTATTTCTACTATTAATGTACATAAGAATAACATCAGCTGACTCCCTCGGTAAGTTCACTTAGTTGTAAAACTTTAAATACATAGTAAACAAAAAAGCAATCTGATCATGCCATCATAGAAGCTCACTAAATTTCCTGTTTAGATGTGGTGTATTTTGTTGTTCCTCAAGTTCTTTGATCATAGGATTTCATTATTTCTAATTAAAACAGTAAAATGGCGACTAATCCTCCAACCATCCTATCTTCAGCTCCATCGTACAGCGAGTGGATACAAGTTCCCTGCGCTAAACGCACGAGACGAGTGGGTAAACGAAATTATAGAGGGCAAGAAGTTCCAGATTAGACCGACAAGAAGATAGATAACGTTAACTTTATCTCATGGACGATACAATTTAAAGGAGGATCTAAAACAGCATTCTGGTTTAAAAGAGCGAGTATAAGTGCTGACACTTGTGACGGAGGTTATAAATTCTCTGACGAAAATAAAGATTTCTTCAAACAAGGTGGAGTTCTGACATTCTTTAAGACGTCCACTCAGCTCCAAGTCTGGTTTAACGATGTTGTGGAGGTTACCTGGGTCTACGAGGATGATGAAGACACTGCTGACAGATGTGGCATGAGAGGGGAAATGTCAGGATTAAAGTTCAAGACCAACTATAGGAAAGACAAGGTGTCAGCGGAGTATAGATATGAAATTGGTAAGACAAGTTGTATGATTTTTAAAACTCGTTTTTGATCTTGATACATAATCAAGATTGGTGTTAATTGAACAAGTAGTTGTAACAAAGTGAAACTAAGATACAAAGAAACATGCGAATGACTGAAATTATCCCAGATCAATGCAGCATCAGCGGTTACCCAAACCACGTGTTCAAGACAGCAAGCACAACAATAACAGGTCCCGTGGGTGAGGGTAACAGAGTCTGGATCAGCTGCCTCTGTAACCCTCACAGAGTCAGCTGTCTCGATGATGGAAACCCAGGGACAGAGTTTACATGTACGGGTGGTTCATTCAGAGACATTAAAAAGAGCGCTGAGTTGCTCGATATCCTAACTTGCCCTTCAACAGGTAACACTTATTAACACTACTAACACTTATAACACGTACTAACCATTTAGTATAAATTATGCTGATCCAGCTTAACTTGGATATTTCCCCTCAAATACGGACTCATGCACACGTGACTAGCTGACCGCACCCTTTTCATCTGTCCTGTGAAACATATCATAGCTCAAGAAATAGGATGAAACCAGAATTATATCCCGATATTCCTTTACCTATCCTGCTCTACAACTTCGTAAACAGGTAATGGTAGATAAAACCTATGGAGAGAGAAATTCAGTGCGTCAGCTAAGTTAAATAGGGAATGTGTGTCTCTTTCATTTGAGGGTGGAATCCAATTCTTTAATTAGTTAATCTTTACTGAAAATAATTGCGGAAATATTTTAAGAATTCCAGTTATATTTCCCTAACAAGCTACCACAGCTACAGGCAGTGTAAATAAGCAAACAGCGCCGGCCGGCTTTTAACCAGCTATTAACCGGCTATTAGCCTGTGTTTTGTTATGGTTATTAACCGGCTATTAACCGGCTATTAACCGGCTATTAGCCTCTGTTTCGTTATGGTTATTAACCGGCTGTTGCCGTGTGAATATTACAATTCTCACTGTTTGTGGTAGTGGCGTCAGGTTCCTTTAAAGTGCTACTAAGCGAGTGCTTTGCATCTGAAACTACATCTGGGGCCGGGAAAACCAAGAGCTGGAGACAGAATGGATTGATCACTGGTGGTGCTGTGAAGTACTAGGATAATGCAGGCAATCCAGAAGATGAAAATCTCCGCTTCATGGCGACTAACAGGGCCATGTTAGTGACTGACTAAGATATAGGTAATTACTTTTACTAATTATAGCCTTATACGTAATTACTGTTACTAATTTGAGACTTGAACTATTTTTTTATTAAATTATAAGTCATTACAAAATTGATATTTCAGGAACTCGGCGGACGTGAAATTAGACGGAATCTGGTAAAAGAAGAAGAAGATGAAAGGGATGAATTTTCGGCTTAAATTGAATATAATCGCACGTTTTTAATGCTAATACAAAGCAGAATCTGTGCAGCGCTTTAGTGTTATGACTTTATTTGTTGTCTTCACAGCACCACCAGTATATATCTTCAACAACTTGTGCTCTAATATACAAAAACAATAACTTGCCAAAGTGGACGGTATTACGCTGAAGACGAGCATATTTAATTTGATTCTGTTTTTATTCTTAATAACTAAATAACTGAGCTGTTCGCGGGAAAATTATATTCTTTTAATTCTTGTACGCATTTAAAACAAATTGCAGGAACTTGATATTGCAAAAGAGTTTATTCAGTTTTTCATGTTCATATAGTTGTATCTTATATATTATATATATTAGCAAACTTTCAATTCTCTTAACTTAAAATGAACTGTTAACAGACTAAAGATCACACTCGTATCAGGATTGTCAGAAGTAGCAAGTATTTAGATCATTTGCCCTCACGGAATACAGGCACGTAGCCAGGGGGGGGGGATAAACCCACAGTAAAGTGAGAAATAGGGAGTGTTATGCTGCTGTGAGATACTAGGACGGGGACCACCATTATAATTATATGTAATCTGACAGAGGAGAACTTTCAATTTAATGTTGTCTGTTGCCTAAAACAAGGCAGAGAATTTCTAGAATCAGGATGGTGGATGTGAATGATAAATAGGCAACGACAAGCGGCTTCGTAAAGCAAACAAACAACATTCCTAGTTTAATACTCACACAGAATGAAAAATAAGCAATTATCATTGAATATTGAAAACAAACCAACACTTACCTTTGTATAATGGGTGTAAAGACTCGAACTATCCGCACTATTCTATGCATACATCACACCTAGTAAACAATGTAAATGTAAATATGTAAATTGTAAATGTAGAGATCACTTTATAAATAATGTAGATTGTAGTACATGTATGTATGTGTAGATTCATCACTTTATTTTAATTCCACATCATCCAAGACATTGCTAACATGCAAAGTGTGACGTCACACCACGTGATGTGACGTCACAAAGTGCCATGTACGGAGTTCCGAGAATTCAGTAATACCCAATGATTGACGTAATTACAAAAATAGTAGAAAATAATTGCCATGCTATGATACACAAGTCAATGTAACAACAGTAAACAGTTAAAATATCATTTACCGATCAAAAGTAAACTGATTAATTAAATTTCAATTCAATTTAAACAAAAAGCAAGACAATGTAATATTAACTCAAAAGGAGGGGATCATGATCTCTCCAGCGTTTCATAAAAGTTTTGTTCACATTTTATAATTGTGTTGCTCTTGCTGTAAATAAATTAACTTGGTCACATATTTTGGATCTTTCAAGCCCCCCCCCCCCCCACTCACAGGTTCAGAAGATGGCTTGTTCTCAGGGACTTCAAACCGCAAAACTGAACTCTTGAATCTCACTTAGATCTCGCAGAAGATGACTTGAATCTCACTTACATTACCCCCCCCCCCCCCCCCCCCCGGCCCCCACTCGCAGATTTCACTACATTTTAAGTAGCTGCGCAACTGTGGCTCGCTTCGTCCTGTCTTTCTTCAGACATACTTCCAGAATCTGTCTGATATCTTGATACTGTAACTTTTCCGGAATGTTTATAGGTTCAGTTGATGTTATCGCTAAATACTTCATCTATGGGGGTTGATTTTTGCGGTGAGGTTTTATAACATTGCTAGTTTGCTTAGGTAATACTCAGAATTTTATTTATAATTATTACTTATTCAGATAAATTCCAAGTATAGTTAGCTTACGAAGGAAATGTTAAAAATGAGAGAAATAATAAAAACCTGCATTTTCTCTATGTGTTGATAAGGAGTCACGCCAAAACACATTTTAAATAGAATACACCCCAGAGAATACACGTCACTCCTGTATCCCAACACGTTCGCTTCTGCATCTCCAAACGTTCCTGATAACATCTGAGGTAGGTAGCGTTTAGTATAAACAACTAGTTACCATAGTTACACTACTAGTTACCATAGTTACACTACTAGTTACCATAGTAACACTACTAGTTACCATAGCTTAGTAACACTACTAGTTACCATAGTAACACTACTAGTTACTACAACATCTGAGGTAGGTAGCGTTTAGTATAAACAACTAGTTACCATAGTTACACTACTAGTTACCATAGTAACACTACTAGTTACCATAGTAACACTACTAGTTACCATAGCTTAGTAACACTACTAGTTACCATAGTAACACTACTAGTTACCATAGTTACACTACTAGTTACCATAGTAACACTACTAGTTACCATAGTAACACTACTAGTTACCATAGTTACACTACTAGTTACCATAGTAACACTACTAGTTACCATAGCTTAGTAACACTACTAGTTACCATAGCTTAGTAACACTACTAGTTACTACAACATCTGAGGTAGGTAGCGTTTAGTATAAACAACTAGTTACCATAGTTACACTACTAGTTACCATAGTTACACTACTAGTTACCATAGTAACACTACTAGTTACTACAACATCTGAGGTAGGTAGCGTTTAGTATAAACAACTAGTTACCATAGTTACACTACTAGTTACCATAGTAACACTACTAGTTACCATAGTTATACTTCTAGTTACCATAGTAACACTACTAGTTACCATAGTTACACTACTAGTTACCATAGTAACACTACTAGTTACCATAGTAACACTACTACTCTACTAGTTACCATAGTTACACTACTAGTTACCATAGTTACACTACTAGTTACCATAGTTATACTTCTAGTTACCATAGTAACACTACTAGTTACCATAGTAACACTACTACTCTACTAGTTACCATAGTTACACTACTAGTTACCATAGTAACACTACTAGTTACTACAACATCTGAGGTAGGTAGCGTTTAGTATAAACAACTAGTTACCATAGTTACACTACTAGTTACATAGTTACACTACTAGTTACCATAGTAACACTACTAGTTACCATAGCTTAGTAACACTACTAGTTACCATAGTTACACTACTAGTTACCATAGTAACACTACTAGTTACCATAGTAACACTACTAGTTACCATAGTTACACTACTAGTTACCATAGTAACACTACTAGTTACCATAGCTTAGTAACACTACTAGTTACCATAGCTTAGTAACACTACTAGTTACTACAACATCTGAGGTAGGTAGCGTTTAGTATAAACAACTAGTTACCATAGTTACACTACTAGTTACCATAGTTACACTACTAGTTACCATAGTAACACTACTAGTTACCATAGTAACACTACTAGTTACTACAACATCTGAGGTAGGTAGCGTTTAGTATAAACAACTAGTTACCATAGTTACACTACTAGTTACCATAGTAACACTACTAGTTACCATAGTTATACTTCTAGTTACCATAGTAACACTACTAGTTACCATAGTTACACTACTATTTACCATAGTAACACTACTAGTTACCATAGTAACACTACTACTCTACTAGTTACCATAGTTACACTACTAGTTACCATAGTTACACTACTAGTTACCATAGTTATACTTCTAGTTACCATAGTAACACTACTAGTTACCATAGTAACACTACTACTCTACTAGTTACCATAGTTACACTACTAGTTACCATAGTTACACTACTAGTTACCATAGTTACACTACTAGTTACCATAGTAACACTACTAGTTACCATAGTAACACTACTAGTTACCATAGTTACACTACTAGTTACCATAGTAACACTACTAGTTACCATAGCTTAGTAACACTACTAGTTACCATAGTTACACTACTAGTTACCATAGCTTAGTAACACTACTAGTTACCATAGTTACACTACTAGTTACCATAGTTACACTACTAGTTACCATAGTAACCTACTAGTTACCATAGTAACCATACTAGTTACCATAGTTACACTACTAGTTACCATAGTAAACACTACTAGTTAACCATAGTAACACTACTAGTTACCATAGTTACACTACTAGTTACCATAGTAACACTACTAGTTACCATAGTTACACTACTAGTTACATAGCTTAGTAACACTACTAGTTACCATAGTAACACTACTAGTTACTACAACTTCTGAGGTAGGTAGCGTTTAGTATAAACAACTAGTTACCATAGTTACACTACTAGTTACCATAGTTACACTACTAGTTACCATAGTAACACTACTAGTTACCATAGTAACACTACTAGTTACTACAACATCTGAGGTAGGTAGCGTTTAGTATAAACAACTAGTTACCATAGTTACACTACTAGTTACCATAGTTACACTACTAGTTACCATAGTAACACTACTAGTTACCATAGCTTAGTAACACTACTAGTTACCATAGTTACACTACTAGTTACCATAGTTACACTACTAGTTACCATAGTAACACTACTAGTTACCATAGTTACACTACTAGTTACCATAGTTACACTACTAGTTACCATAGTAAGTAGTAACACTACTAGTTACCATAGTTACACTACTAGTTACCATAGTTACACTACTAGTTACCATAGTAAGTAGTAACACTACTAGTTACCATAGTTACACTACTAGTTACCATAGTTACACTTCTAGTTACTATAACATCTGAGGTAGGTAGCGTTTAGTATAAACAACTAGTTACCATAGTTACACTACTAGTTACCATAGTAACACTACTAGTTACCATAGTTACACTACTAGTTACCATAGTAAGTAGTAACACTACTAGTTACCATAGTTACACTACTAGTTACCATAGTTACACTTCTAGTTACTATAACATCTGAGGTAGGTAGCGTTTAGTATAAACAACTAGTTACCATAGTTACACTACTAGTTACCATAGTAACACTACTAGTTACCATAGTTACACTACTAGTTACCATAGTAACACTACTAGTTACCATAGTTACACTACTAGTTACCATAGTAACACTACTAGTTACCATAGTTACACTACTAGTTACCATAGTAAGTAGTAACACTACTAGTTACCATAGTTACACTACTAGTTACCATAGTTACACTTCTAGTTACTATAACATCTGAGGTAGGTAGCGTTTAGTATAAACAACTAGTTACCATAGTTACACTACTAGTTACCATAGTAACACTACTAGTTACCATAGTTACACTACTAGTTACCATAGTAACACTACTAGTTACCATAGTTACACTACTAGTTACCATAGTTACACTACTAGTTACCATAGTAACACTACTAGTTACCATAGTAACACTACTAGTTACCATAGTTACACTACTAGTTACCATAGTAACACTACTAGTTACCATAGTTACACTACTAGTTACCATGGTTACACTACTAGTTACCATGGTTACACTACTAGTTACCATAGTTACACTACTAGTTACCATAGTAACACTACTAGTTACCATAGTTACACTACTAGTTACCATAGTTACACTACTAGTTACCATAGTAACACTACTAGTTACCATAGTAACACTACTAGTTACCATAGTTACACTACTAGTTACCATAGTTACACTACTAGTTACCATAGTTACACTACTAGTTACCATGGTTACACTACTAGTTACCATGGTTACACTACTAGTTACCATAGTTACACTACTAGTTACCATAGTAACACTACTAGTTACCATAGTTACACTACTAGTTACCATAGTTACACTACTAGTTACCATGGTTACACTACTAGTTACCATGGTTACACTACTAGTTACCATAGTTACACTACTAGTTACCATAGTAACACTACTAGTTACCATAGTTACACTACTAGTTACCATAGTTACACTACTAGTTACCATGGTTACACTACTAGTTACCATGGTTACACTACTAGTTACCATGGTTACACTACTAGTTACCATAGTAACACTACTAGTTACCATAGTTACACTACTAGTTACCATAGTAACACTACTAGTTACCATAGTTACACTACTAGTTACCATGGTTACACTACTAGTTACCATGGTTACACTACTAGTTACCATAGTTACACTACTAGTTACCATAGTAACACTACTAGTTACCATAGTTACACTACTAGTTACTACTTTACTACAACATCTGAGGTAGGTAGAGTTAAATAATTTATATAATATATTTTTTATCAAGTCCTTTTTTTGGTTTAATAAGGTTAAAACGAAGGTGCATACTGCATACTCGAGTATACTGAGTATACTCATTGAGTAGTTTCCCATTATTATAGAGTATAACTCAACTACAGTAAGCTTCTAAAGTAACAAGATAAGGGTACAGATATAATGGCTCCTGGGGTACCTCATGAAACAATAATTCGAGCATTCCTGCTTCACCATGTACGTGTGCTTCACGGTTATGACGTTGCCAGGCTTATAATTTGAAAATATCATCCCTATTGTTTTTCGATTAATCGAAGCTATCTCTGAAGAATACAATTTCGGGCTATAAATAATGCAGCTACTTTGCCTGTTCCTCTGTTCACGCTCATATTGTCCGAGCACATTGTTCTCGGCTGGTCTTAATTCGACCGTTTGTACTTCATATCTAGCTGTCCTGACTGTCGTTTTCTGTTTGAATTTGTAAACAATTGTGAGTCGTGATTTTTTATACCACTGTGAATTTATTTCCGGACCTGCAAGATGGATGAAACATACGTAGACTCTAGCAAATTAAACGTAATGATCAGTTACTCCCACCAAAACACTGAGCTGATGTTGAGAATCAGGGACCTGCTATCTTCTAGCAACTACGAGGTATGGGTGGACACTAACCTTAAGGCAGGGTGTCAGTTTTTCAAGAATATTGGCAGTGCTGTTATTGGATGTGATGTCTTCTTGTTCATTTTGACTGAGCACTCTGTTGCTTCCAAGTTTTGCGAAGATGAGGTGTCTTTGGCTCGGATCTCCAACAAGAAAATATTGCCTGTCACTTTTTGCAATCCCATGGATATTTCGTCGGAAATGAACCCTGGTCTTCGTCTAATTTTGAGTTGCACTCAATGGGTATGCCTTGATCCAAAAGTTGATGACGATCAAAACGATCGTCAAATTGTCCAAAATCTTAACCAAGCCTTACAATTAGAACATACTGAAAATTCGAGGTTGGATATCTATGATATCGCTTTCTCTGAAGAAGAATCTGCCGCTTCCGTAGGACAAAATAATAAAACCCTTCATCGAACTGATTGTAATCTATTTTTAGAACCATTTTGGAAGAGACATTTTGGAGAAACAAAGAAGAAAGTAGAGGTCAAGAAAGTGCTAGCGCATATAAAGGAAGACTACAAGTTTGATTATGAGAAATTAGGTTTTGATGACACGCAAACGGCCAAAGCTTTGGCTCTGTGGTGCTTTGACTTACAACATCATGATACAGTCGTTACAAGAGCTCAATATGACATGCTGGTGTACGCCAATGGATACTTGAAAGGGAAAGAAGAAGGGCCTGATACATTTTGGATACGATGTAAGGATGGATTTAGCATGGAGCTCACTATGGGGCAAGTTTTCAATGCAGAGAGTTCGGTGCGATACGATTGCATCGAGAATCTTGGCGAGATTAAGAACAAAAGATTTACCACCATGCTGTACAAATTGCTAAAAGACAGTGATCCAAATATTCGTGCAGTGGCCTGTATTGCTCTTCCCCGCACGGTAAACATGCAGACTATGAACACAACAATTGAACGTGTTCTAAAGCTTCTCAAAGACCCAGACAGGTTAGTCCGTCAAAGTGCGTGTGTTGCTCTAGGTATCTTCAGAAAACCTGCCTCAGTTCCAGCCTTGCTCATCACCTGGAGAAACGATATGATAAGTGATGTGCGCAGTTCAGCACTGAAGTCGCTGGAGACTATAGGGACATCTGAGGCTCTTGAGGGCATCAAGGTTGTGAAGACACTGCAAGATGAAATTAAAAAACTTGGCATGTAAAAATATCGTTAGATAAGACTTACCGGATTTGTTTTAGCTAGAAACCTTTTGTATAGATAGGGCCCCCTCTCTTGTGTAAAAGCGACATGAACCCTAAAAGGTAGCCAGAAGCGACCCAAAAGCGACCGGAAGCGACCTAAAGGGCCCCCTTTCTTGTGTAAAAGCGACATGAACCCTAAAAGGTGACCAGAAGCGACCCAAAAGCGACCGGAAGCGACCAAAAAGCGACCAAAAGCGACCAAAAAGCGACTAGAAGCGACTAGAAGCGACCAGAAGCGACCAAAAAGCGACTAGAAGCGACCAAAAGCGACTAAAAGCGACCAAAATTTAAAAAGCGACCAGAAGCGACCAAAAAGCGGCCTCAACGTGAAAAAAGCGACCAAAAGTCGACGTTGTTAAAAAAAAAGTGACCCAAAAGGGCCACTTTTCGTCATCAAAAGCGACGGTCGCTTTTACACAAGAGAGGGGGCCCTAGATATTTTTATTTGTCTGATGTTACAATAGTGCATATATTTTACAAAAGTACATATTATGTATTTTATAATGCATTTAACCATACATTTTGCTATATTTGTATTTTATTGCTGATATTAATAAATCTGTATTGTGAAATTGGGAATGTTATGTGTACAGGAATACAGTTGTGGTGTTCTCGAGAGCACGGTACATGGTGAGCATGGTGAGCATGGTACATGGTGAGCATGGTGATATCAGACACCTGACGACGCAATATAAAATAATTTTCGTCTACAGCGATCTGAAACTACTAGTGACCATAGTAAGTAGTAACACTACTAGTTGCTATAGTAACACTACTAGTTACTATAGTAACACTACTAGTTACCATAGTAACACTCCTTCATAAACCTAACGATCTAAAACAACTGCTTTTGCCACCACAACAAATAGTCGCACCACTGATTTTACTGCTGAAATTATAATCTTCTAATTTTGTAGATAATACCCCAGCGCAGTTAAGTACTATACGCTTGAGCGATTCGTGAATAACTATACTAAGTAGTGCGAAGTTGAACTGATAATTTTACTTGAGTAACTTGTATATCTATTGAGTTTCTTTGGAAATCCATTATTGATAAAATCTACATTCCCATTAAGACAGGAATTCCGATAGCGGTATCCTAATAGTAGTCCCGTGCTTTGTACCCTATAAAACTCAAGTTCGGAAGGAATAAGCTTTAACTTAAAGCCACAGGTATTTTGAAACTTTCGGATATAATATGCTTTGAAGAAGATAAATCTGAAACTTACAGATTGCGGGATTGCCGCTAAGTTGTATTATATAGACACACGTGTCACCCCCCGGCCCCCCCCCCCTGTATAAAACCCTCACAATTATTGAGAAGGTTGTTTAGATGATCCTCTAGTAAATGTTGGGAAGACAGATACTATCTGACTAGTGACAAACATGAATAAATAGAGAAGCACGTGACGCTGTCACGTGACGTCACGGTCTACTAACCGGTCAGGCTTGACGCTGATTAACGTGACTAAATGTCCCTAAATGTGTTATCGAGCTGACTGATCGATTAGACTTTGCCCAGGTGGCATTATTGACATACAAAATATCCCATGCGGGAAGAAAACTCAACTTTTTCAAGCTACATCGGGCAGTTTACGTTGTAAAGTTGAGTGACGTTTTTATCTTTGGTTACCATCCGGCAAAATCATTATTTCAGAGATATCCACGTGATATTTTGTGGCTCTAGTAACTCGTAATGACAGATTCTCAATTAATATTAGAATAATTTTGCTCTTACAACCTGATCAAGATAAAATGCAGCCTTCAAGGAAATGCAATACTGAACTTGTGGTAGAATTCTTATTTTCAAGACGAACGTCGTTGTTGAAAACCTTAAATTATCTAATAACTTTGATTTTTAATTAAGTTTGCCAACAGCTGAAAAAAAGTCCTCTCTTATGCGTATTTGAATTAAGCCAACAGTAACAGCTGCTGCACAGTTAGCTTTGAATTAGTCTTGAGGGTTCTGTATCAATAAATCAGGCACGGGTCTGGGTGGTAGTTGGTGAAGTTAACGGAAACATAGTGCTGCATAGTCTGCAGTCGAAGTCATGGATCCACAATAACTGTTATTGTGGATCTTCGACTGCACGTGATCGTTTCGTTATATTTGTTCCAACTGTTGCACGTCTAGCTCCCAAGCGTTATTTATATGTTCCTGCCCGGCAGTTAAAGAACTAATATCTTTCTGATATTGATAAGATTTGAGTCCGTTCATTTTCATAGTACAGTAGTAGTAGTATTATAGTACAGTAGTAGTACAGTAGTAGTACAGTAGTAGTAGTATTATAGTACAGTAGTAGTACAGTAGTAGTAGTATTATAGTACAGTAGTAGTACAGTAGTGGTAGTATTATAGTACAGTAGTAGTACAGTAGTAGTAGTATTATAGTACAGTAGTAGTACAGTAGTGGTAGTATTATAGTACAGTAGTAGTACAGTAGTAGTACAGTAGTAGTAGTATTATAGTACAGTAGTAGTACAGGGAGTAGTAGTATTTAGTACAGTAGGTATACAGGTAGTAGTAGTATTATAGTACAGTAGTAGTACAGTAGTGGTAGTATTATAGTACAGTAGTAGTACAGTAGTAGTAGTATTATAGTACAGTAGTAGTACAGTAGTAGTACAGTAGTAGTAGTATTATAGTACAGTAGTAGTACAGTAGTAGTAGTATTATAGTACAGTAGTAGTACAGTAGTAGTAGTATTATAGTACAGTAGTAGTACAGTAGTAGTAGTATTAAAGTACAGTAGTAGTACAGTAGTAGTAGTATTCATATTAATGAATTTAAAAGGTAGTCTGTTAAAGCAACGTAAAAATTCTGCAAATGAGCACATCTACAAAACAGTTCCATGTTCCATGTTAGTTCCACACGTTAAAGACCATGTATTGTTTTTTTGTATATTAGAGCTTCAGCCACAGGTAGGTTGGTCTGCACGGAGCCCCACAGTTTCAATTCCTTGTTTAACTAGCCGTACAGCAAGGATATCCACTGTGCTCACCATAATCAAAGACGATGATGTTATGAAGCAAACAATCCTAGTATTTGGCTTGGTTCTGCTGTGCAGGTTATCTGACCAAGGTAAAGATTGTCATGTTAATTGTAGTAGCTTTAATTTTAGACAGTTCTTGAATTTATTATTATTATCTGCTACACTGCTACAGTCTAAAGCAAGCGAAAGTGTTTTCAATATACTATTTTTATGTGCAATCAATTTTAAACGTCATTTACTTCAGGACTACTGTGGCCTTCAGTGAGGATAACGCCGGTAGCAGCACAACAATCTAGCATATTACCAGGTCACGAGGCAGGATATGCTATAGATAACGACTTAAAGACCTACGCAGAAGTAACAAAAGATGGTTCACAGTGGTTGAGGGTGGACCTGGGAGGTATCTACTGCATCGACCAGGTTAGAATGAGTCACGTGACCAGGTTAGAATGGATCACGTGACCAGGTTAGAACGAGTCACGTGGAATAAACCAAGGAGGCCTTTAAAACAATATGTGCAAAAATTGTGATAGAAATAATATATATCGGGTAAAGAATATAATTAGTTAACAATCCGTATCCCCTCCAGGTTGTCTGGTACCGTGGTAACAAAACAGAGAGTAACCTAGAGCCCCGGATATACTCCTGCTCAAAGGAGGATTGTACTTGTGAAGGGAGTCACTGTAATGTCTTCCCACTGTCTGTCTACTTATTCAATATTAAGTTTTACCAGCACAGCCCAAACAGAAGAGGAGGAACTCTGGAGTGTAAGATCGGAGACTCGGTTAAAGTTATGGTTAACTCTACCAAAACTGTTGTCTTGCGGGTGTATGAGATGGTGGTTACTGCTATACAAGGTTCGTTAACACTACAAGTGTCACCCCCCCCCACAACAAGTGTCACCCCCCCACTACAAGTGTCACCCCCCCCCCACTACAAGTGTCACCCCCCCCACTACAAGTGTCACCCCCACACTACTACAAGTGTCACCCCCCCCCCCCCACTTCAAGTGTCACCCCCCCCCCCCACTACAAGTGTCACCCCCCCCACTACAAGTGTAACCCCCCCCATGCCACTACAAGTGTCACACCCCCCCCCCACTACAAGTGTCACCCCCCCACTACAAGTGTAACCCCCCCAACTACAAGTGTCACCCCCCCCCACTACAAGTGTAACCCCCCCCCCACTACAAGTGTTACCCCCCCCCAACTACAAGTGGCACCCCCCACTACAAGTGTCACCCCCCCCCACTACAAGTGTCACCCCCCCCCCCACTACAAGTGTCACCCCCCCACTACTACAAGTGTCACCCCCCCCCACTTCAAGTGTCACCCCCCCACTACAAGTGTCACCCCCCCCCACTACAAGTGTCACCCCCCACTACAAGTGTAACCCCCCCACTACAAGTATAACCCCCCCCCCCCACAACAAGTGTCACCCCACCCCCCCCGCCCCCCCCCCCCACTACAAGTGTCACCCCCCCCCACTACAAGTGTCACCCCCCCACTACAAGTGTCACCCCACCCCCCCCCCCCCCGCCCCCCCCCACTACAAGTGTCACCCCCCCCCACTACAAGTGTCACCCCCCCCCCCACTACAAGTGTCACCCCCCCCCCACTACAAGTGTCACCCCCCCACTACTACAAGTGTCACCCCCCCCCCACTTCAAGTGTCACCCCCCCCACTACAAGTGTCACCCCCCCCCACTACAAGTGTAACCCCCCCAACTACAAGTGTCACCCCCCCCCCCCCCACTACAAGTGTCACCCCCCCACTACAAGTGTCACCCCCCCACTACAAGTGTAACCCCCCCCCCCCACTACAAGTGTCACCCCCCCCCCCCCCCCACTACAAGTGTCACCCCCCCCCCCACTACAAGTGTCACCCCCCCCCCCACTACAAGTGTCACCCCCCCCCCCCACTACAAGTGTAACCCCCCCACTACAAGTGTAACCCCCCCACTACAAGTGTCACCCCCCCCCACTACAAGTGTCATCACCCCCCCCCCCCCCCCCCAACTAAAAATAAACCCATCTACCCAACAGTGGCGGCGTGCACCACTGCTACCCAAACACTCACAGATCTAAAAACAAAACCATTTTTGAAAGATTTAAAAAAACACCACCATTGAAAAATCATAAATGCAATCGCATATTCCGAACGTTCAATATTGTACAGTAAAAGAGTTAAGGAACATCAGCTTTATTTTTAACTCAGATATCAATACCGTAATTTTGAGGGGAACAATTAATTTTACAAGTCATGTGACCAGGTTACAAAATAGACATTTGTGGACGGTCCAAGACAAAATCTAGTGAGTGTAAGCTTTAATTAGATTGAGTGTCAGACGAGTCGATTATGAGTATTTTTATCGCGAAATCTTTGCATGCAACAATCAACCACAGATGATCTAATCTATGAATATTTAAATTGGCAGTGTAATTAAAGGTACATACCTCTGGTGCAATGTAATTGGGCGTGCCCTCAGGTTGCTTGATTATCATACTGGTAACCTCGTCTTGTATCATTTGACTGATACCAAAGTCAATCAGCTTCAATTTCCCTTTCACTAACATAAAGTTCTGAGGTTTCAAATCCTGCAAGAATACATAATATTTTAGAGCCGAGCGTGCTTAAAATCAGATGTTGTAAATTTAACAAATGTTTTGACAATCTTAAACCTACACAATATAATGACAGCACAAACCTTGTGGACTATGCTATAACAAACCTTGTGGACTATGCTATAACAAACCTTGTGGACTATGCTATAACAAACCTTGTGGACTATGCTATAACAAACCTTGTGGACTATGCTATAACAAACCTTGTGGACTATCCTATAACAAACCTTGTGGACTATGCTATAACAAACCTTGTGAACTATGCTATAACATACCTTGTGGACTATGCTATAACAAACCTTGTGGACTATGCTATAACAAACCTTGTGGACTATGCTATAACAAACCTTGTGGACTATGCTATAACAAACCTTGTGGACTATGCTATAACAAACCTTGTGGACTATGCTATAACAAACCTTGTGGACTATGCTATAACAAACCTTGTGGACTATGCTATAACAAACCTTGTGGACTATGCTATAACAAACCTTGTGGACTATGCTATAACAAACCTTGTGAGTTGTGAACTATGCTATAACAAACCTTGTGGACTATGCTATAACAAACCTTGTGGACTATGCTATAACAAACCTTGTGGACTATGCTATAACAAACCTTGTGGACTATGCTATAACAAACCTTGTGGACTATGCTATAACAAACCTTGTGGACTAAGCTATAACAAACCTTGTGGACTATGCTATAACAAACCTTGTGGACTATGCTATAACAAACCTTGTGGACTATGCTATAACAAACCTTGTGGACTATGCTATAACTCTATAACAAACCTTGTGGACTATGCTATAACAAACCTTGTGGACTATGCTATGGGAGTGTATACAGTGGACTGCTCGCAACATCTGCTGCCACAACAAGCACACCTCGTAATAGGACTGCTTGCAGGGCGACTTTACAAGCCAAGGCGTCTGCTGCATGTAGGTGTGCAGATCTGTCTCTCCAAACTCCAGTACCATACTCAGACGACAGCGCTCTACTCTAAACTGGGATACAGATATTGTTAGCTTGTACCATACTCAGACGACAGCGCTCTACTCTAAACTGGGATACAGAGATTGTTAGCTTGTACCATACTCAGACGACAGCGCTCTACTCTAAACTGGGATACAGATATTGTTAGCTTGTACCATACTCAGACGACAGCGCTCTACTCTAAACTGGGATACAGATATTGTTAGCTTGTACCATACTCAGACGACAGTGTTCTACTCTAAACTGGGATATAGATATTGTTAGCTTGTACCATACTCAGACGACAGCGCTCTACTCTAAACTGGGATACAGATATTGTTAGCTTGTACCATACTCAGACGACAGCGCTCTACTCTAAACTGGGATATAGATATTGTTAGCTTGTACCATACTCAGACGACAGCGCTCTACTCTAAACTGGGATACAGATATTGTTAGCTTGTACCATACTCAGACGACAGTGCTCTTCTCTAAACTGGGATACAGATATTGTTAGCGTGTACCATACTCAGACGACAGCGCTCTACTCTAAACTGGGATCTACAGATATTGTTAGCTTGTACCATACTCAGACGACAGCGCTCTACTCTAAACTGGGATACAGATATTGTTAGCTTGTACCATACTCAGACGACAGCGCTCTACTCTAAACTGGGATACAGATATTGTCAGGATGTACCATACTCAGACGACAGCGCTCTACTCTAAACTGGGATACAGATATTGTTCGCTTGTACCATACTCAGACGACAGCGCTCTACTCTAAACTGGGATACAGATATTGTTAGCTTGTACCATACTCAGACGGACAGCGCTCTACTCTAAACTGGGATACAGATATATTGTTAGCTTGTACCATACTCAGACGACAGCGCTCTACTCTAAACTGGGATACAGATATATTGTTAGCTTGTACCATACTCAGTACGACAGCGCTCTACTCTAAACTCTGGGATACAGATATTGTTAGCTTGTACCATACTCAGACGACAGTGCTCTACTCTAAACTGGGGATACAGATATTGTTAGCTTGTACCATACTCAGACGACAGTGTTCTACTCTAAACTGGGATACAGATATTGTTAGCTTGTACCATACTCAGACGACAGCGCTCTACTGTAAACTGGGATACAGATATTGTTAGCTTGTACCATACTCAGACGACAGCGCTCTACTCTAAACTAGGATACAGATATTGTTTAGCTTGTACCATACTCAGACGACAGCGCTCTACTCTAAACTGGATACAGATATTGTTAGCTTGTACCATACTCAGACGACAGCGCTCTACTGTAAACTGGATACAGATATTGTTAGCTTGTACCATACTCAGACGACAGCGCTCTACTCTAGACTGGGATACAGATATTGTTAGCTTGTACCATACTCAGACGACAGTGCTCTACTCTAAACCTGGGATACAGGTATTGTTAGCTTGTACCATACTCAGACGACAGCGCTCTACTCTAAACTGGGATACAGATATTGTTAGCTTGTACCATACTCAGACGACAGTGCTCTACTCTAAACTGGGATACAGATTTTGTTAGCTTGTACCATACTCAGACGACAGTGCTCTACTCTAAACTGGGATACAGATATTGTTAGCTTGTACCATACTCAGACGACAGTGCTCTACTCTAAACTGGGATACAGATATTGTTAGCTTGTACCATACTCAGACGACAGTGTTCTACTCTAAACTGGGATACAGATATTGTTAGCTTGTACCATACTCAGACGACAGCGCTCTACTCTAGACTGGGATTACAGATATTGTTAGCTTGTACCATACTCAGACGACAGTGCTCTACTCTAAACTGGGATACAGATATTGTTAGCTTGTACCATACTCAGACGACAGCGCTCTACTCTAAACTGGGATACAGATATTGTTAGCTTGTACCATACTCAGACGACAGGCGCTCTACTCTAAACTGGGATACAGATATTGTTAGCTTGTGCCATACTCAGACGACAGCGCTCTACTCTAAACTGGGATACAGATATTGTTAGCTTGTACCATACTCAGACGACAGCGCTCTACTGTAAACTGGGATACAGATATTGTTAGCTTGTACCATACTCAGACGACAGCGCTCTACTCTAAACTGGGATACAGATATTGTTAGCTTGTACCATACTCAGACGACAGCGCTCTACTCTAAACTGGGATACTGATATTGTTAGCTTGTACCATACTCAGACGACAGCGCTCTACTCTAAACTGGGATACAGATATTGTTAGCTTGTACCATACTCAGACGACAGTGCTCTACTCTAAACTGGGATACAGTAAGGTTTTTTTTTTACAAATGTCTCAGACCCATAGCTAGATCTGTGAATTTTAGGCAGACCCACTCGACAGCGGCCAAATTTTGCGCATTATGAGCCCCAAGCCCGATACCCACTTTGCCTCCCAATTATATTATCATCTCGTAACTTCATAATGAAGGTTCCGTTATTCATTTAAAGATTAAGTTTTTTCGATTCTCGGCACGTAGCCCGACACGACACGTAGCCGGGGCGAAGCTTCTTTGGTTGGCTAGGGAGGGGGGAAGGCGCAGCCCCCCCAGAAAATTTTTGAGAAATTATGTGTTTTAGACGACATTTGGCTTTAAAGAAATTTTTAGGACAGTAATAATCAGACATCACAATAATACAAAGTTGGGGGGCTAGGGGGGCGCAGCCCTGGCCTTCGGAAAATTTTTGAGAAATAGGGTGTTCCAGACGACATTTGTAGGACAGCAATAATCAGACATTACAATAATACAAGGTTGGTGGGCTGGGGGGGGGGGGGGGGGCGCAACCCCCGGAAAATTTTTGAGAAATAGGGTGATTCAGACGACATTTGGCATTAAAGAAATTTGTAGGAGAGCAATAATCATACATCAGAATAATATAAAGTTGGTGGGCTAGGGGAGCGAACCCCCAGGAAAATTTTTGAGAAATAGGGTGATTAAAACGGCATTTGGCATTAAAGAAATTTGGGGATAGTAATAATCAGACATCACAATAATATAAAGTTGGGGGGCCGGGGGGGGGGGGGGGGGGGCGCAGCCCCCCAGAAAATTTTTGAGAAATAATGTGTTTTAGACGACATTTGGCATTAAAGAAATTTGTAGGACAGTAATAATCAGACATCACAATAATCTAATAATACAAAGTTGGGAGGCTAGGGGGGCGCACCCCCCGGAAAATTTTTGAGAAATAGGGTGATTCAGACGACATTAGGCATTAAAGAAATTAGTAGGGCAGTAATAATCCTGAGACATCACAATAATATAAAGTTGGTTGGCTAGGGAGGGGGGGGGGGGGGCGCAGCCAATCAGAAAATTTTTGAGAAATTATGTGTTTTAGACGACATTTGACATTAAAGAAATTTGTAGGACAGTAATTATAATCAGACATCACAATAATAAGTTGGAGGGCTAGGCAGGCGCAGCCCTGGCCTTCGGAAACTTTTTGAGAAATAGGGTGTTCCAGACGACATTTGTGGGACAGCAATAATCAGACATTACAATAATACAAGGTTGGTGGGCTGGGGGGGTGGGCGCAGTAATAATCAGACATCACAATAATATAAAGTTGGGGGACTGGGGGGGGGGGGGGGCGCAGCCCCCAAGAAAATTTTTAGAAATTATTTGTTTTAGACGACATTAGGCATTAAAGAAATTTGTAGGACGGCGATAATACAAAGTTGGGGGTGCAGCCCCCGGAAAATTTTTGAGAAATAGGGTGTTCCAGACGACATTTGTGAGACAGCAATAATCAGACATTACAATAATACAAGATTGGTGGGCTGGGGGGGGGGCGCAGTAATAATCAGACATCACAATAATATAAAGTTGGGGGACTGGGGGGGGGGGGGGGGCGCAGCCCCCAAGAAAATTTTTAGAAATTATTTGTTTTAGACGACATTAGGCATTAAAGAAATTTGTAGGACGGCGATAATACAAAGTTGGGGGTGCAGCCCCCGGAAAATTTTTGAGAAATAGGGTGTTTCAGACGACATTTGGCATTAGAAATTTGTAATTTCAGACATCACAATAATACAAAGTTGGGGGCTAGGGGGGAACTCAGTACTTGTCACATTGAATAAGTACATATTGTATAGTGGGATTTGGGAATAATTTACGAAATGCTAAAGTCGATTGCCTGTCGTGTCGTTTAATCAAACAGTCATAAACACAGCCCACTTACCAGGCGACCATTGCATGGGGACTAGGGGGCTTATTTTTTTTGGGGTTCAATTTTTTTCCGGGGGTCTTCCCCTTGGCTACGTGTCTGCATTCTAGTTGCCAGACCCACTCTATTAGAGTGCAGACTCAACATTTTGGTTGCCAGACCCACTATTCTAGAGTCCAGACCCACAATTCTGGTTGTCATATCTCCTATATTCTAGTTCATAGACCCCCAATTCTGGTTGACAGAGTGAAGAATTACCATTCTGGTTGCCAGATTCACTCTTCTAGAGAGGAGACCCACTCTTCTAGTAGGTACAGAGTCAAGACCCACTATTCTAAAATGCAGACCCACCATTCTGGTTGCCAGACCCACTCTTCTGAGGCGAAGACCTACCATTCTGGTTGCCAGCCCCACTCTTCTAGAGTGTAGACGCACCATTCCGATTGCCAGACCCACTATTCTTGAGTGAACACCCACCTTTCGGGTTGCCGGACCCACTATTCTAGACTCTAGACTCCAGACGCACAATTCTGGTTGCCATATATCCTATATTCTAGTTTAGACCCCCAATTCTGGTTGACACTTGACAGAGTGTAGACTTACCATTCTGGTTGCCAGACCCACTCTTCTAGAGTGAAGACCCACTATTCTAGAATTCTTACCCACCATTCTTGTTGCCAGACCCACTCTTAGCTAGAGTGAAGACCCACTATTCAAGAATTCTGACCCACCATTCTTGTTTCCAGACCCACTACCCTAAGGTGCAGACCCACCATTCTGATTGCCAGACTCACTCATCTTGATTCCCTTGATTGCCGACCCACTATTCTGGTTGCCAGACCCACTCTTATAGATTGCAGACACACCAATCTAGTTGCCAGACCCACTCTTCTAAAGTGTAGACCCACCTATTATTCTAGAGTGAAGACCCACCATTCGGGTTGTCAGACTCACTCTTCAAGGGTGTACGTACACCCACCATTCTGGTTGCCAGACCAACTTCTAGATTGCAGACCCACCATTCCAGCTGCCAGACCCTCTCTTCTCAAGTCCAGACCCACTACTCTGGTTGTCAGACCCATTCTTCAAGGGTGTACGTACACCCACCATTCTGGTTGCCAGACCAACTTCTAGATTGCAGACCCACCATTCCAGCTGCCAGACCCACCACTCGGGTTGTCAGACCCACTCTTCAAGGGTGTACGTACACCCACCATTCTGGTTGCCAGACCAACTTCTAGATTGCAGACCCACCATTCCAGCTGCCAGACCCACTCATCTCAAGTGCATATCTACCACTCTGGTTGTCAGACCCACTCTTTAAGGGTGCAGACTGCAGACCGACCGTTCTGGTTGCCAGACCCACTTATAGATTGCAGACCCAACATTCTAGCTGCCAGACCCACTCTTCTCAAGTGCAGACCCACCACTCTGGTTGTCAGACCCACTCTTGATCTTGAAGCCTGAAGGGTGCAGACCCACCATTCTGGTTGTTAGACCAACTTCTAGATTGCAGACCCACCATTCCAGCTGCCAGACCCACACTTCTCAAGTGCAGATCTACCACTCTGGTTGTCAGACCCACTCTTTAAGCCTGAAGGGTGCAGACCCACCATTCATGTTGCCAGACCCACGTCTAGATTGCAGACCCACCATTCTAACTGCCAGACCCACTTCTAGATTGCAGACCCAACATTCTAGCTGCCAGACCCACTCTTCTCAAGTGCAGACCCACCACACTGGTTGTCAGACCCACTCTTCAAGGGTGCAGACCCACCACTCTGGTTGTCAGACCCACTCTTCAAGGGTGTACGTACACCCACCATTCTGGTTGCCGGACCCACTTCTAGATTGCAGACCCACCATTCCAGCTGCCAGACCCACTCTTCTCAAGTTCAGACCCACCACTCGGGTTGTCAGACCCACTCTTCAAGGGTGTACGTACACCCACTATTCTGGTTGCCAGACCAACTTATAGATTGCAGTCCCACCATTCCAGCTGCCAGTTGAGTGCCAGACCCACTCTTCTCAAGTCCATACCCACCATTCTGGTTGTCAGACCCACTCTTAAAGGGTGCAGACTCACCATTTAGCGGCCAGACCCACGCTTCTCAAGTGCAGACCCACCACTCTGGTTGCCGGACCCACTCTTCTAGAGTGAAGACTCATTATTCTCGAATGCAGATCCACAATTCTGTTGCTAGACCAACTTCTAGATTGCAGACCCACCATTCCAGCCGCCAGACCCACTCTTCTCAAGTGCAGACCCACCATTCTGGTTGTCAGACCCACTCTTCTAGAGTGAAGACTCATTATTCTCGAATGCAGATCCACAATTCTGGTTGCTAGACCAACTTCTAGATTGCAGACCCACCATTCCAGCCGCAAGAACCACTCTTCTCAAGTGCAGACCCACCATTCTGGTTGTCAGACCCACTCTTCAAGGGTGTAGACCCACAATTCTGGTTAACAGACCCACTTCTAGATTGCATACCCACCATTCTAGCTGCCAGACCCACTATTCTCAAGTGCACACCCACCACTCTGGTTGTCAGACCACTCTTTAAGGGTACAGACCCATCATTCTGGTTGCCAGACCCACTTCTAGATTGCAGACCCACCATTCTAGCGGCCAGACCCACTCTTCTCAAGTGCAGACCCACCACTCTAGGCAACAGGGGTGAATAATATCAACAAATGGGTCACGAAATCCTCTCCGAACCTCCACGTGGTGTGGCCTGGTTGGCACTAACGGGTGGTGTGCTCTCTTGTTGAGTACAAAGGTTGGGCCTTGCCAACTCAAAGTTCCCATAGGAACCAGGAAGTCAACACTAACAGCTACCAAGCACCAGGAAATTTCTCTTTCAGATATCAGGTTACAAGATAGTACACACACAAATGACGATACATTGGACATTCCTGGTGATTTAGTAGCTCTAAGAGCTACTAAATCACCAGGAAATTCTCTTTCAGCTTTCAGGTCCCATCGAAGTCACCCACCACAGAGCTAGGGATTCCAATTCGCTCATCCTGACTACAAGGACACACTGATATTGAGTAGTCCTGGCACTTCTCCCTCCAGTAACCACTTTTCAGGTCTTTTCAGTTAAAACAGCTAATGCGTAAGGGCTGACACACGCTAGACACAGGCTCGTGATAAGACAGAATTAGGGATTTAAACTCTGACTACGAGGACACACTGATAGCGAGAATTCCTGACACTTCTTCCTCCAGTAACCACTTTTCAGGGGACCGGGTTAGCTTTGCCACACTCTTCATTGAAGTGTGACTGGACGCTCTACAATCATCTAGTAGCAGCAGAGTTTGACTGACACCCTTACTGGTTCTATTCAGTTTCTACAGCGGAAGATCTCAACACTCGAAAACAGTTCATCTCGGACATCCTGCAGAGCTGCTTTTTCACAGCCTGCCCCATTACACGGGGAACCCTTAGATCTACAGTACCCTGGTGGCGAGCATAGCTCACTAAAGCATAGTGGACCTCTTTAGTTCTGAGACGCAAAGCTAACCGGATCAGGAATAAACATCAATGCAATGCTTAGGGGATGCAAATAGAACATACAATGTTTATCGAATGCATTACTCAATCTTTTGATTCATTTTTTTAGCTCGACGTTACATGGTAACATTTCAGGACTGACATTCCTCCTTCAGGTTAATTGAGGAAATCATACCCGCTATTTGCGTTATACATGGCAAGTATCTGGACTTATGATAACTTAGGATCTCCATCAATCATAAATTCCTCTCAGATTCCCAGGCTGCATTTAAAGCGCTTAACAGCACCAGTTTTAACTCCAGGTTCGTTCTGAACATCTCAGACCAACTCACTAGGTATTCACATCGAGTAGGACTTCGTTCCAGGACATTAAGGAGTATACGGTAAAGAACTAGCGGAAGAATTCGCAAGGGACGATCAATCCAACAACATCCCCATAGGACCAGAACCCTTCCTCCCAAATAGGCCACACTCAGTGACAAAGGAACATTCCACTTGTGATGTTCCTCCACAAATTAAATACAGGAACTTTTATTTTTCTGGAACTCACATCAGATGGCTAACATGGTCGCTTTCAGAATAGGTCACAGCCCACTAGTTTATTTTCAGAACGTGGCAAACAACGTCAACTTCAAGACGCAAGATTGCGAACACTTTTCAGGAGAAGCAGCAACATCCCAGCACCTCCTCTACAAGTGCATCCAGATCATGACGTTCAGAATGAGAATAATTGGTAAACTCTACCTTAACACCAGTAAACTACATCATATCTTCAAATTTGTGGAACAGTCGACAAGACTGGATAGGGAAAACTCTTTTGGGTAACCTCCTTGGATTCTTCACCAGGAACTTTCGCTAAACCCCATACTAGGAACTCAACCTAGGCCCATCTCCGCATAGAGACATATCTCCCAGGCTTTGACCTTGCTCGGAAGTCCCTTGTCTACCCGCAGAAGTACTACAACGGAAGTGGGTTTGCTCTGAGACAGGTAGTGACAGCTTCAAGACTCCAGGGGTCTGTTGCATTGATATTTATTATTTTATGATTTCGTATATACTTTGGGAGTCCTGGCGTGCAGCTAGCAGGAGTTGCATTCTGTGGGCACGGTGAGAAGGCCTCCATCTTAACGTAAGAGGCCAGAAACCGTTGACCAGAACAGAGAGAGAGAGAATATCAACAAATAAAGATTGTTTAATTTTTGCAAAAAATTTCTCGTCATGTGACAACCCTTCCCAACCCCCCTCAACCCCCTACCCCTCCCCCCCTAAAAAACTCATCGGATTTTTGCTTCCCGCGAACATGATTTTTTCTGAAAATTTTTGTCAAGCCAGATCTGTAAATCTATCAAATATGTAAAAAAAAAACCTTAGGATACAGATATTGTTAGCTTGTACCATACTCAGACGACAGCGCTCTACTCTAAACTGGGATACAGATATTGTTAGCTTGTACCATACTCAGACAACAGCGCTCTACTCTAAACTGGGATACAGATATTGTTAGCTTGTACCATACTCAGACGACAGTGCTCTTCTCTAAACTGGGATACAGATATTGTTAGCTTGTACCATACTCAGACGACAGCGCTCTACTCTAAACTGGGATCTACAGATATTGTTAGCTTGTACCATACTCAGACGACAGCGCTCTACTCTAAACTGGGATACAGATATTGTTAGCTTGTACCATACTCAGACGACAGCGCTCTACTCTAAACTAGGATACAGATATTGTTAGCTTGTACCATACTCAGACGACAGCGCTCTACTCTAAACTGGGATACAGATATTGTTAGCTTGTACCATACTCAGACGACAGCGCTCTACTCTAAACTGGGATACAGATATTGTTAGCTTGTACCATACTCAGACGACAGCGCTCTACTGTAAACTGGGATACAGATATTGTTAGCTTGTACCATACTCAGACGACAGCGCTCTACTCTAAACTGGGATACAGATATTGTTAGCTTGTACCATACTCAGACGACAGTGCTCTACTCTAAACTGGGATACAGATATTGTTAGCTTGTACCATACTCAGACGACAGCGCTCTACTCTAAACTGGGATACAGATATTGTTAGCTTGTACCATACTCAGACGACAGCGCTCTACTCTAAACTGGGATACAGATAATGTTAGCTTGTACCATACTCAGACGACAGCGCTCTACTCTAAACTGGGATACAGATATTGTTAGCTTGTGCCATACTCAGACGACAGTGCTCTTCTCTAAACTGGGATACAGATATTGTTAGCTTGTACCATACTCAGACGACAGCGCTCTACTGTAAACTGGGATACAGATATTGTTAGCTTGTACCATACTCAGACGACAGCGCTCTACTCTAAACTGGGATACACATATTGTTAGCTTGTACCATACTCAGACGACAGCGCTCTACTCTAAACTGGGATACACATATTGTTAGCTTGTACCATACTCAGACGACAGCGCTCTACTCTAAACTGGGATACACATATTGTTAGCTTGTACCATACTCAGACGACAGTGCTCTACTCTAAACTGGGATACAGATATTGTTAGCTTGTACCATACTCAGACGACAGCGCTCTACTCTAAACTGGGATACACATATTGTTAGCTTGTACCATACTCAGACGACAGTGCTCTACTCTAAACTGGGATACAGATATTGTTAGCTTGTACCATACTCAGACGACAGCGCTCTACTGTAAACTGGGATACAGATATTGTTAGCTTGTACCATACTCAGACGACAGCGCTCTACTCTAAACTAGGATACAGATATTGTTAGCTTGTACCATACTCAGACGACAGCGCTCTACTCTAAACTGGGATACAGATATTGTTAGCTTGTACCATACTCAGACGACAGCGCTCTACTGTAAACTGGGATACAGATATTGTTAGCTTGTACCATACTCAGACGACAGCGCTCTACTCTAGACTGGGATACAGATATTGTTAGCTTGTACCATACTCAGACGACAGTGCTCTACTCTAAACTGGGATACAGATATTGTTAGCTTGTACCATACTCAGACGACAGCGCTCTACTCTAAACTGGGATACAGATATTGTTAGCTTGTACCATACTCAGACGACAGTGCTCTACTCTAAACTGGGATACAGATTTTGTTAGCTTGTACCATACTCAGACGACAGCGCTCTACTCTAAACTGGGATACAGATATTGTTAGCTTGTGCCATACTCAGACGACAGCGGTCTACTCTAAACTGGGATACAGATATATTGTTAGCTTGTACCATACTCAGACGACAGCGCTCTACTCTAAACTGGGATACAGATATTGTTAGCTTGTACCATACTCAGACGACAGCGCTCTACTCTAAACTGGGATACAGATATTGTTAGCTTGTACCATACTCAGACGACAGCGCTCTACTCTAAACTGGGATACAGATATTGTTAGCTTGTACCATACTCAGACGACAGCGCTCTACTCTAAACTGGGATACAGATATTGTTAGCTTGTACCATACTCAGACGACAGTGTTCTACTCTAAACTGGGATACAGATATTGTTAGCTTGTACCATACTCAGACGACAGCGCTCTACTCTAAACTGGGATACAGATATTGTTAGCTTGTACCATACTCAGACGACAGCGCTCTACTCTAAACTGGGATACAGATATTGTTAGCTTGTACCATACTCAGACGACAGCGCTCTACTCTAAACTGGGATACAGATATTGTTAGCTTGTACCATACTCAGACGACAGTGCTCTACTCTAAACTGGGATACAGATATTGTTAGCTTGTACCATACTCAGACGACAGCGCTCTACTCTAAACTGGGATACAGATATTGTTAGCTTGTACCATACTCAGACGACAGCGCTCTACTCTAAACTGGGATACAGATATTGTTAGCTTGTACCATACTCAGACGACAGCGCTCTACTCTAAACTGGGATACAGATATTGTTAGCTTGTACCATACTCAGACGACAGCGCTCTACTCTAAACTGGGATACAGATATTGTTAGCTTGTACCATACTCAGACGACAGCGCTCTACTCTAAACTGGGATACAGATATTGTTAGCTTGTACCATACTCAGACGACAGCGCTCTACTCTAAACTGGGATACAGATATTGTTAGCTTGTACCATACTCAGACGACAGCGCTCTACTCTAAACTGGGATACAGATATTGTTAGCTTGTACCATACTCAGACGACAGCGCTCTACTCTAAACTGGGATACAGATATTGTTAGCTTGTACCATACTCAGACGACAGCGCTCTACTCTAAACTGGGATACAGATATTGTTAGCTTGTACCATACTCAGACGACAGCGCTCTACTCTAAACTGGGATACAGATATTGTTAGCTTGTACCATACTCAGACGACAGCGCTCTACTCTAAACTGGGATACAGATATTGTTAGCTTGTACCATACTCAGACGACAGCGCTCTACTCTAAACTGGGATACAGATATTGTTAGCTTGTACCATACTCAGACGACAGCGCTCTACTCTAAACTGGGATACAGATATTGTTAGCTTGTACCATACTCAGACGACAGCGCTCTACTCTAAACTGGGATACAGATATTGTTAGCTTGTACCATACTCAGACGACAGCGCTCTACTCTAAACTGGGATACAGATATTGTTAGCTTGTACCATACTCAGACGACAGCGGCTCTACTCTAAACTGGGATACAGATATTGTTAGCTTGTACCATACTCAGACGACAGCGCTCTACTCTAAACTGGGATACAGATATTGTTAGCTTGTACCATACTCAGACGACAGCGCTCTACTCTAAACTAGGATACAGATATTGTTAGCTTGTACCATACTCAGACGACAGCGCTCTACTCTAAACTGGGATACAGATATTGTTAGCTTGTACCATACTCAGACGACAGCGCTCTACTCTAAACTGGGATACAGATATTGTTAGCTTGTACCATACTCAGACGACAGTGTTCTACTCTAAACTGGGATACAGATATTGTTAGCTTGTACCATACTCAGACGACAGCGCTCTACTCTAAACTGGGATACAGATATTGTTAGCTTGTACCATACTCAGACGACAGCGCTCTACTCTAAACTGGGATACAGATATTGTTAGCTTGTACCATACTCAGACGACAGCGCTCTACTCTAAACTGGGATACAGATATTGTTAGCTTGTACCATACTCAGACGACAGCGCTCTACTCTAAACTGGGATACAGATATTGTTAGCTTGTACCATACTCAGACGACAGCGCTCTACTCTAAACTGGGATACAGATATTGTTAGCTTGTACCATACTCAGACGACAGTGCTCTACTCTAAACTAGGATACAGATATTGTTAGCTTGTACCATACTCAGACGACAGCGCTCTACTCTAAACTGGGATACAGATATTGTTAGCTTGTACCATACTCAGACGACAGCGCTCTACTCTAAACTGGGATACAGATATTGTTAGCTTGTACCATACTCAGACGACAGCGCTCTACTCTAAACTGGGATACAGATATTGTTAGCTTGTACCATACTCAGACGACAGTGCTCTACTCTAAACTGGGATCTACAGATATTGTTAGCTTGTACAATGTACCATACTCAGACGACAGCGCTCTACTCTAAACTGGGATACAGATATTGTTAGCTTGTACCATACTCAGACGACAGTGTTCTACTCTAAACTGGGATACAGATATTGTTAGCTTGTACCATACTCAGACGACAGCGCTCTACTCTAAACTGGGATACAGATATTGTTAGCTTGTACCATACTCAGACGACAGTGCTCTTCTCTAAACTGGGATACAGATATTGTTAGCTTGTACCATACTCAGACGACAGCGCTCTACTCTAAACTGGGATACAGATATTGTTAGCTTGTACCATACTCAGACGACAGCGCTCTACTCTAAACTGGGATACAGATATTGTTAGCTTGTACCATACTCAGACGACAGTGCTCTACTCTAAACTGGGATACAGATATTGTTAGCTTGTACCATACTCAGACGACAGCGCTCTACTCTAAACTGGGATACAGATATTGTTAGCTTGTACCATACTCAGACGACAGTGTTCTACTCTAAACTGGGATACAGATATTGTTAGCTTGTACCATACTCAGACGACAGCGCTCTACTCTAAACTGGGATACAGATATTGTTAGCTTGTACCATAGTCAGACGACAGTGCTCTTCTCTAAACTGGGATACAGATATTGTTAGCTTGTACCATACTCAGACGACAGCGCTCTACTCTAAACTGGGATACAGATATTGTTAGCTTGTACCATACTCAGACGACAGCGCTCTACTCTAAACTGGGATACAGATATTGTTAGCTTGTACCATACTCAGACGACAGTGCTCTACTCTAAACTAGGATACAGATATTGTTAGCTTGTACCATACTCAGACGACAGCGCTCTACTCTAAACTGGGATACAGATATTGTTAGCTTGTACCATACTCAGACGACAGCGCTCTACTCTAAACTGGGATACAGATATTGTTAGCTTGTACCATACTCAGACGACAGCGCTCTACTCTAAACTGGGATACAGATATTGTTAGCTTGTACCATACTCAGACGACAGTGCTCTACTCTAAACTGGGATCTACAGATATTGTTAGCTTGTACAATGTACCATACTCAGACGACAGCGCTCTACTCTAAACTGGGATACAGATTATATTGTTAGCTTGTACCATACTCAGACGACAGTGTTCTACTCTAAACTGGGATACAGATATTGTTAGCTTGTACCATACTCAGACGACAGCGCTCTACTCTAAACTGGGATACAGATATTGTTAGCTTGTACCATACTCAGACGACAGCGCTCTACTCTAAACTGGGATACAGATATTGTTAGCTTGTACCATACTCAGACGACAGCGCTCTACTCTAAACTGGGATACAGATATTGTTAGCTTGTACCATACTCAGACGACAGTGCTCTACTCTAAACTGGGATCTACAGATATTGTTAGCTTGTACAATGTACCATACTCAGACGACAGCGCTCTACTCTAAACTGGGATACAGATATTGTTAGCTTGTACCATACTCAGACGACAGTGTTCTACTCTAAACTGGGATACAGATATTGTTAGCTTGTACCATACTCAGACGACAGCGCTCTACTCTAAACTGGGATACAGATATTGTTAGCTTGTACCATACTCAGACGACAGTGCTCTTCTCTAAACTGGGATACAGATATTGTTAGCTTGTACCATACTCAGACGACAGCGCTCTACTCTAAACTGGGATACAGATATTGTTAGCTTGTACCATACTCAGACGACAGCGCTCTACTCTAAACTGGGATACAGATATTGTTAGCTTGTACCATACTCAGACGACAGTGCTCTACTCTAAACTAGGATACAGATATTGTTAGCTTGTACCATACTCAGACGACAGCGCTCTACTCTAAACTGGGATACAGATATTGTTAGCTTGTACCATACTCAGACGACAGTGCTCTACTCTAAACTGGGATCTACAGATATTGTTAGCTTGTACAATGTACCATACTCAGACGACAGCGTTCTACTCTAAACTGGGATACAGATATTGTTAGCTTGTACCATACTCAGACGACAGCGCTCTACTCTAAACTGGGATACAGATATTGTTAGCTTGTACCATACTCAGACGACAGTGCTCTACTCTAAACTAGGATACAGATATTGTTAGCTTGTACCATACTCAGACGACAGCGCTCTACTCTAAACTGGGATACAGATATTGTTAGCTTGTACCATACTCAGACGACAGCGCTCTACTCTAAACTGGGATACAGATATTGTTAGCTTGTACTTTATTATGCCTCAAATAAGAATTACTAAGAATGATATGCTTCATCGACACGATGATAAAATCTAAGGAAACTCACCGTGTGTAAAAATATAATACCGATATTTAATTCTGTTAAATTATAAAATTTTGCAACACGAATAAATATTCAATGAAATATTCAATGAAATGGTGCTTCTCATATGTTGCAGAATGCTCCTGTAAAGCTATAATAAGAATCCTGTTCTTTTCGTGGGGCAGCTAATTCAGTACCGTAGCACCATACTTGTAGTACATACAGTACAAATGTATATATTATACATGTAGTACATACAGTACTAATGTATACATTATACAAAGTAATAAAATATTCATTATAAAATAGAATTCTTCACCTCGTGATAAAAGAGATTAATAATACAGTCCTCACCTCGTGATAAAAGAGATTAATAATACAGTCCTCACCTCGTGATAAAAGAGATTAATAATACAGTCCTCACCTCGTGATAAAAGAGATTAATAATACAGTCCTCGTTTTTCAGGTTTTGTAAAAGTTCGATCTCCCGCCTCATCTCGTCATTACTCTGAGGATTGAGCTTTTGCAGGCTCACCACTTTAATTGCCACCATGACGTCACGTGATCTATCTACACCTTTGTAAACCATACAGGAGGCTCCTTTTCCTATCTCCTTCTAAAAATAATTTGTCTCTAATAAAATGTAGATTACAAATGTAATATTGTGTTACGTATATATTATGAATAATATTCTGTCTTCAAAAATAGCAACTAATAAATTTCCAGACTACAGATCTACAGGTACACACTTTAATTCCATCATATTTACTGAAATCTAAGAAGTTAGCTACCTTCCACACATCGAACTCGTTGCCAGCAATAGTGACTGGTGCCATAGCTCCGCTATAGTGCTCCTTTGCAGGGAATACAGACTTCAAACTGGCCGCTTCTTGCATCTTCTTAACTTGATTCTGGGATAATATTAAGATAATTAATCGTGCATCACTACGAATAAAAGATTTTCATCTTTTACCTTGGCTAAATCTAAAACATCGCCAAGTTAACTATCAGCAAACAAAACCACAACTTTTCAGATATTTATCCTAAACTTACCGCAAGATATTTGTTCTCTTTTTCGAGCTCATGTATTTTATTTTTCAAATCGTTTAGTTGTCCATCGGGAGAGAATGCTGCTTTCAAGCTTGCTTGTTCTTGCATCTTTTTAACTTGTGCCTGTAGGTAAGTTATCAAAATTAATCAACTTAACTAGGATGTAACATATCCATTCTTACTTTATATAATTATAGGAGTATCTACACTCATCAGTCGCTTCTTCAATAAAAGTAAATATCAGTTCTCAACTTAACAAAAGCAAATTAAACAAGTTTCATTACAAACCACCAAATATTCGTTTTCTTTCTTTAATCGTGCTTCCATTTCTTGAGCCTGTTTCTTCAGTGCATTGTAAGCAGCTTGATTACCTAAAGTGAAACAAGATAATCATCAAGAATATTTCAAGAAGATTTTCAAGGATGGCCATCTTCTCAATTTTTTCAGGATGTCGATTTTTTTAAAGAGGTCGGTGAAACAAAAACTAATACTTTACTTGGTGGAGTATTTTCATCATTTTCTCCTTTCATCAGATTAGCCTGCACACCTTTTTCGAAAAACTTGATCTGAAATTCAACAATCTGTGATACATAGTATAGACATTTTTATACTCAGAAATTGTCATAACACTTATAATAATACTACTACTGAATTTGGTTAATAAGATTATACAGGTGCAGGGTGGCCCAGAAGTAACTGCCCACACGCAACCCTTTAATAACTCACGTAATTCTTCTTAGAATTGCACAGAAATTTCAGAGATTATACCCACTGTCATATTTAATTAATTACAGTGGGTGTGGCACGCCACTCCCTCTTTTTCACTATTTTCACCATAAAGTGAGAACGATTTCAGCAGAGGAACTTCAAAGTTTCTACTAGACACATTTGGTTTGATAATTGAAGTGCTTTCCCAAAATTTCAAGTTGGTTGTTCACAATTTAACCGAGTTATGACCCTTTTTAGATCTTGCAGATACGTGATCCAGCACTTAATCAGTGATATCAGTGAAAAAGAGGGATTGGCGTGCCACACCAACTGTAGTAAAACAATTTTTTTTGCAATTTTAAGAGGAATTATGTGAGTTATTGAAGGGTTGCGTGTGGGCAGTTACTTCTGGGCCACCCTGTATTACATGGGTATTGTTCCAAATCAACAAACCTTTGTAACAGAATTGATCTTTCTAGGTCGCGGAGTTATACGAGCACTATAAGACAAAGGAGGTCTAGTTCTGACAGACGCAACATTTGGAGCAGGCGTAAAAGATGCAGGTAACACGGAACTATTAGATGATGTAGAACAGACCGAATTAAGTGAGATCGATAGACTTGGCACTGGGTCTGACTGTTGGCGTTCTCTAGTCATTTGAAAGGGAAGTTTCATTGATACACAGCTATCTTCAGCCTTTGTTTTCCTACCATCTGATCCATATTTATTCAACAACTCTTGAATTCTAGTAGTGCTAACTTCTCCATGTTTGGAACTGCTCACATCACTTATCTCCGACATTTTAACATCAGCATCTTCCATCTGTAATTTTCATAATAAGAACATGAATAAAATTGTAATAATGAACAAGTTTTCAATTCTATACTTTATTGACAGTTTATTTAAAAATAAGATCCTTTATATTGTATTATGTACTAACTTATTAACTTCAGGGGTTCAGCTTTGAGCTAAATGACTAGTTTCTCTGAGTACTATAGAAGACACTTTATTGGCGACGAGGAGAAAAGATGGCACACGTGGGTATGAGAGTATTTGCTGAGGGACAGAATTATGAGGAATGGGTCGAGGATCTCGAGTTCTTCATTATGGGGATGGGACTGGGAAGTGGGAGAGACAGATGATACTAGGAAGTTGGGGCTATTTATCACTTGCGGGGGAGCCAAGGTGAAGGAAGTCTACATGCTAAATAAGAGTGAGACAAAAGCTAAAAAGGAGGATGAAACAACTGATGTTTCAGAATACCAACATGCAAGAAACGTGGTAGACAAAAAGATGAAGGTGAGCAAGAATGCAACTTATGAAGCATTCCGGTACAGAAACCTAAGTCAACGAGAAGGTGAAAGCTTCGCTCATTTTGTGCACAGATGTGAGGTTGGTGTAAGCAGTTGTGGTTTCAATGCTGGAGACAAGAACAGACACATCCAGGATCAAGTAGTGTTTGGGACGACTAACACGGCGATAAGAGAGAAGGCCCTGTCAGAGAATTTAGAGTTGAATGAGCTTACTCAGAAAGGCTTGGGAATTGAGTCTTCTACCAAGCTTGGATCGTCTATGAGGATAAAAGAAGAGCCAGCGTTTGCGGTGTTTGGAGGTAATTCTGATAGAGGAGGTAATTCTGATAGAGGAGCTAGAAGAGGGTCGTCTCATGGTTGTTATAGAAACTTGGAGTATTACAAATGTGGCGGAGTGTATCCACATGAAGGGAGTTGCCCGGCTAGAGATTGAAATAAATTTTCGTGCACATACAGAATGAATGGTTAATAATTTAATATATATGTAGACCAAGCTCTGTGCACGGGATGCTTCCTGGAAGAATCCAGTTCTTTTAGCGGGGCACCCTACCTAAAGCCAAATTGAGATCATCAGTGCCCAAGTTGTAAGCGTTATGGACACTTCAAAGAATTTTGCAACGGAAACCCAGGGTTTGGTAGAGGTCAAAGGGGTGGCTGGAGAGGTTCCCGAGGTTATGGTTCCCGAGGCTATAATGGACAACGAGGTAATCAAAGTAGGGGTTACAATGGGCAGCGTGGTGGTTGGTCAGGAGCTAACAATGTGACGTATGAGGGTGAAGGCCAGGAGTATGAACAGACAGAACAACAAGTTGAGGTGGCACAGTCGTTACAGGCTGCTACAGTCGTTACAGGCTGCTACGGAGAGCGATATGTGGGTCTTCGCTGCTTCTGATGCCAGTAAGTTGAAGGGGAGGGTGAACATTCTTTTTGACAATAAGGTCCCCGTGCAGTTTCTGCCAGACACCGGGGCCTCTGTAAATATAATAGATAGGTCAACTTATGATATTTTGTGTCAATCAGGGTCCTACCCTTTATTTGAAACTAATACCCGAATTTTTGCGTATGGGAGTGATGAACCATTGAAACTTAGAGGGTACTTTAGTGCTAAATTTTTTATCTTGTTTTTATGGATGTATTTAATTATTTGACAAAGTGACATGTTTTATCTCAAATGTTAACATTTTGGGGGGGGTGTCATGTCCGTCTATGTCCGCCTATGTCCTGTCCTTTTTGGATTCTATGAGACAACGGACGTGTTTTTTGGGACATTGGCGGACACGGACGGACATTGGCGGACTCGGACGGACATTGGCGGACTCGGACGGAAATTGGCGGACTCGGACGGACATTGGCGGACCCGGACGGACATTGGCGGACTTGGATGGACATTAGCGGACATTGGTGGACATTAGCGGACAAACATTTTGAGGACTGAAGAGTACTGAAGAGTACTGAAGAGTACTGAGGAGGATGGCTGAGAAGGATGGCTGAGAAGGATGGCTGAGGAGGATGGCTGAGGAAAATGACTGAGGAGGATGACTGAGGAGGATGACTGAGAGGGAGGAGAAGGATCAGGAAGACCCAGGAGGAGGAGGAGGAGGAGGAGGACCCAGAAGGAGGACCTACGAGGAGGAGGAGGAGAACTGAGGAGGATGACTGAGGAGGAGGAGGACTGAGGAGGAGGACTGAGGAGGACTGAGAAGGAGGAGGACTGAGGAGGATGGCTGAGAAGGATGACTGAGAGGGAGGAGGAGGAGGAAGAGGACTGAGGAGGAGAAGGAGGACCCAGGAAGAGGAGGACCCAGGAGGAGGAGGATCCAGGAGGAGGACCAAGCAAAAGACCCCAGGAGGAGGAGGAGGACTGGGAGGAGGAGAACTGTTGAGGACTGATGAGGAGGACTGAGGACGAGGAGGAAGAGTAGGAGGAGGACTGAGAAGGGGAGGAGGAAGAGGACTGGGGAGGATCAGGAAGACCCAGGAGGACCCAGGAGGAGGAGGAGGAGGACCCAGGAGGAGGAGGAGGACTGAGAAGGAGGACTGACGATGACTGAGAAGGAGGAGGACTGAGGAGTACTGAGGAGGATGGCTGAGGAGGATGGCTGGGGAGGATGGCTGAGGAGGATGACTGAGGAGGATGACTGAGAGGGAGGAGGAGGACTCAGGAGGAGGACTCAGAAGGAAGAGAAGGAGGACTGAGGAGACCTGAGGAGGAGGAGGAGGAGGAGGACTGAATAGGAGGAGGAGAAAGAGGGGGACTGGGAGAGGACTGGGGAGGAGGAGGACTGATGAGAAGGATGAGGAGGAGGACCCAGGAGGAGGAGGACTGAGGACCGAGGAGGAAGAGGAGGAGGATGAAGAGGAGGAGGATGAAGAGGAGGAGGAGGACCCAGGAGGAGGACTGAGGAGGAGGACTGAGGAGGACTGAGGAGGACTGAGGAGGATGGCTGAGGAGGATGACTGAGAGGGAAGAGGAGGAGGAGGAGGAGGAGGACTGAGGAGGACTGAGAAGGAGGAGGAGGAGGAGGAGGACTGAATAGGAGGAGGAGGAGGGGGACTGGGGGAGGACTGAGGAGGAGGATGGAGGACTGAGGAGAATGATGAGGAGGACTGAGGACTGAAGAGGAAGAGGAGGACGATGAAGAGGAGGAGAAGGACCCAGGAGGACTCAGGAGGAGGAGGAGGACTGGGGAGGAGGAGGACTGTTGAGGACTGATGAGGAGGACTGAGGACGAGGAGGAGGAGTAGGAGGAGGACTGAGGAGGGGAGGAGGAAGAGGACTGAGGAATATCAGGAAGACCCAGGGGGAGGAGGAGGAAGAGTAGGAGGAGGAAGCATCTAAATGTTATTTCCATTTTTGTCCGTTTTTGTCCATTTTTGTCCGTTTTTGTCCGCTCTATTTTTTGTCCGTTTTGAAAATATAGGGTACCGAACGGACAAAAAACATGATCCCCCTATAACAGCAAAAATTGAACATTTTATTTAGCAATTTAGGTGTCCATTAATGTCCGCCTATGTCCGCATATGTCCGTCTATGTCCGCCTATGTCCGCCTATGTCCGCTTATGTCCGTCTATGTCCGCCTATGTCCGCCTATGTCCTGTCCTTTTTGGATTCTATGAGACAAGCGGACATAGACGGACGTGACACCCCCCCCCCCCCATTTTCTACATTTTTTTACGATTTCGAGGCTGTAGAAAGTATCTTGTTGTCAACATTTCAGTCGCCGCACGCGCGCCGCGCCGTTTGTATGTTGATCGGTAAAGAGAGTTTCTAGCTTTGACTTTTGGGGGACAGTTAAATTATTAAAATTAGTCTTGTTTCTGGAACTCTTGGAAGAAGGAGTGTGACCGGATCTAATATCATTTTGTATGTTTTTGAATTTTTGGCTTGTTCCAGACGCGCGCTGCGTTGGATTTAATATTTATTAAAATATTTAAAGAGGAGTGATATTGTATTATGTACTAACTTATTAACTTCAGGGGTTCAGCTTTGAGCTAAATGAATAGTTTCTCTGAGTACTATAGAAGACACTTTACTTTAATACTTCGGAACTCAGTGTAATGAATATATTAAAGGTTTTCAAAACTGCAAGTTTTGAATTTCCCAATTCACCATTGATACTAGTTTCAATGTACTATAATTCCTTCATAATGGATTCAGTGTAAATTGCTCCATCACCGACTAACAACCCAGGTGCCTTCTGTCGGGACACTGGTCCGGGGATAACTTAACAGGTTGGTTTCTAACTCAATTATTTTTGTTTGTAAAATTATTCAAACAATATACACATAATTGTCACAATGTCCCTTATATAAAAATACCCTTTAAAAAATCAATATATTCCCTATCTCAAATATTGGGAGAAACATTTGAATATTAACCTTGGCCTTGTGGCTCCAAATTCAATTATAACTCAATTATACGTTATAAATGTTATTATCATTGGATCACTCAGAGAGCAGTGGAGGGAAACATCGTAAAAACTTTATTTTACAGTTACACTGTGTAGAAAAACCTGGCAACCTTGTTGCCTGCACAAATCAATTCAACCTGTACATTCGCATTCTTGTTCAAATTATTATTATATCTAAAATAAGTAATAATTTAACAATTATAAATCATCCCTTTCAAGTGAGTAATAACATACTTTTAGCTAATCATCTTTGGAATCTTATTTTTGTAAATAAAAGACATTGCTTTATTTTGATTTTAAACTATGCTGATTTTTAAAATTTACCTTTTTGTCAATTTCAGAAAACTTTACTGGCTAGACCCTATTTTCAAAAATAAAAGAAATAAAAACATTTTTCAAACAGTTCGTCTCGTAAAAATAACGTTTTCGCCAGGGGTAAAATTTGTATCACGTGGTGACCCCCACTGTCGCTTCACTATAGTTTCTACGATACAGGGGAGCCGCGCACTCGTGCGCGGCGGGTCATACAACGTATGACAAGGTAAAATTTGGAAAAATGTACATTTTGAGTTATCCCGAAAAGTTTCACTTTGAGCCGAATAAAAGTTCGAAACTTTTACTTTGTACTTTGCAGATTCCACTTAACTAATTCCTGTCCTCTGATTGGCAGATTGGCTGAATTGTGTCACATAAAACTTAAAATGCTTCACCATTCACGTGTAGTTTGCAATAAACATAAGTGCGCACGAGCATGAGGAAAACAAGTTTTGAATTTTGGTATTTATTAATAACAATAAAGCATATCATATTATATTAACAAGTGATACTAGTAAAATATTTGTTTCGAATCAAGACCATCGACGAGTCCAACTCGGCGCGTGTTTTGGTAGGCTATAATGTATAAACCTACAACATATCATAAAAATAAAGCCGCGCGTTGATTGGCTGCCTCAGTAAGGTGAATAATTTAAGCTTGAAGGTGTGCCGCGCATTTACAAAACCTCACGAGGCGATCACATGATCACGAGGACTTGTCGATGTGCTTCGAACCTCTGTTCAAAGCACAAAAAATGTGTGCCCGCATAATGTTTGGTGATAAAGAAGCATACTTGGATAAATTTAAAACTAGTGCACGATGCAGACCCTACAGGGAGAAAATCATGGGCAACAAATTTTACAGAAAGGAGCATACTAAACCCCTCTTCAACACTCATGAAATCATGAATGCGCATAATTTGTACTTTTACCATTGTATTAATGACATCTTCAAGGTCTTGAAATATAAAATCCCTATATCATTATACTCCCTCTTTGAAACATCTGGCAGACTTGGCAAAGAGACACTCATTCTTTCACCTAAACCATCATACAGCTACATATACAAAGCAGGGACAATATGGAACATAGTACATATAGTAAATTTGATTCTAATACTAATTCTAATTCTAATATTTTAAAGATTTAAATTAAATGAAACAATAAGTTTTATTTTACATTCCTTTAATCATAAATAAAATAAGAGCTTAAACCACGAATTAGTTAACTAGAGGTAAACTTGAGGAAATATTAGGATTGTTGTTAAAATTGTTGTTAAAATTAATGTGCACTACTTTGCACTTGGTAGGATTAAATTGTAAAAGCCAAATACTTTCCCAAACTTCCTAATTCTTCAATATCTTCAGCGATTATGATTACACAAAAGCCCCTAAAATGTATTTTTAACGTATTTTTTATCTTTGTTTATTTTTTGTTTAAATTCTTTCGCTGTTGTATTCGGATATAGAAAAAATTCGAAAATATTATGGTTTGTTGAGTGCCTAACAACACGACGCATTCATTCAATATAAGCTACAAAGCAAAGCAATGGACTTGAAGTAAAGGGAGAAGTAAGGGGGACTTAACATCTTGATCAACAAATCCCTGGCGGTATTAACCAGGCCATGTTCATGTTCGGACATCCCTCCCTCACTCGAATTAGGGGTTGTTCACATATTATTACGCAATCACTTTTTGAACATTTTTACCCCTCCCGTCCGGTAGTGTGCTGCCACTGGTCTGCAACTCCCCAGTCCAATCGGTTATCCCTGTTTCCTTGTCATTGCTAGAAAGGGTAAACACGGTTAGAAGTATTCCGTCACAAAAGAGAGATAAATGTGTGATCAGAAATAACAAGTTTTACACATAGCTTTTGTGTCAAAATAGTTTGATCATTTGGAAACCCTCCCTCCCCCCTTGGCTGATTACGCAATACTTGTGAAAAGAAAGAAGATGTCTTGAAATATCATAACCATGAATTAACTTTTATTGATTGAAATAAATTTTCGTGCACATACAGAATGAATGGTTAATAATTTAATATATAATATGTAGACCAAGCTCTGTGCACGGGATGCTTCCTGGAAGAATCCAGTTCTTTTAGCGGGGCACCCTACCTAAAGCCAAATTGAGATATAATAATCATATTCCTAGGGAAATAATCAGAAATCGAATACCGATCAAATAATATGATATATAGGAGTAGTAACCATATTTACTATGCAAAATGCCCCAACCACATAGTGTAAATTTATATAAAATTCAAATTCCATATCATCATTAAACCTCAATAGTCAATATAATAGCCCAAGCAAAATTAAATAATTTCTTATATACCTTACTGTCATACTACAAATTAATTAAACATTTGAAATCTGTTAACCAGAGAATAAATTTCTAAACCTAATGCAAGTGAAATAATTTAGATGCAATAATGAATGCCTAATGTGAGTATCATCTGTCAATGTCCTTGTGAAACAGTCTGTACAAGAGATATGAGTAACTAATATAGAAGAAAAAAACAGGAAGTTGTCGTCTGTTGAAAAATAAATAAAATATAGAATATAGATTAGAATATAAAATAACATTCAGTCAATGTGTCGTCAATAAACTGTACAATTATCAAACTACCCATGATGACGATGCTAATCAACTTTATTGATGATTTTAAATTTCTTGTGACGCCTTATAATGCACACTGAACTGCCACAGGAACTGACAAAAGTAACTGCACTGTGTATATAAATTTACAATTGTACAAAAAATGAACTAGTGGAGTAACTCCCGGATTTATGTTCAAAGGGGCTCAAGAAATCTGTACAGGCCCGGAATCTGTGTCCTTATCGTTGCTGCTAGTCATAAATAGAACCAATTTACATGTTGAAAACTAAACTTATAAACTTGAAATTGACAAAGACCTTCAAATACCCTTCCTCGACGTCCTCGTCCATCCTGACAAGTCCACTTCCGTTTGTACAGTAAACCCACTCAAAACAATATACACATCTATTTTGAGACCTCTTGCTAAGAAAACCTTTTGTATCATTTACATGTTTCAAGAACCTCCCTCCAGGTTGATAAGGAGAATTATCAGCTATTAAATACTTGTTTCTAAAATCTCCTAACACTTCTAAAAATGTTATGTTTCAGCTATGAATCGCACTAACAAATGATGCAAGATATGAGTTGGTGAGATGAATAATGGACATTCAAATGGTTCACGAAATAATTCTGGACACCACATTGTTGCAAGTCTAGATGGAGTTTTTCAGTATGATCAAACTAGTTCGGAGAGTGGCAGTGGTAAAATGGGAAAACTCTGTATATGTCAGCTTGGGATTTCGTTAATTGTTTCAGGGTCAGATGATTCTGATATTTGTCATCACGAAACCGTGGAAACTAGTTTTTACACTTCCCTACCCAACCTAAAGAATTGCTTTCTATCAGTAGATGGTAAAATGAGTGACCTTGGTGAAATGACAGAGTTTGAAGATATCCAGGTTGAAAAATTAATTTTGTATTGCAAGGACTTCCGGGAGGTTGTTTTGCATTTTAAAAAGGGGGACGAAACTGTGTATGCATTTTTAAAAACTCTTCAGGATAAAGTGTATCGGAAAATAGGATCACCTAGTGCAGATATGTGTGGCAGATCTTCACCTTCCAGCATATGTAGTTTTTTGGATAAAAGTTCCTGGGAAAGAGAACTTTCACGTTTAAAAATTAACATCAAGAAATCAAGATGGAAGGTTGTTGAGAACAAAGAATTTAAATCCTGTGGGATTACTGGAAAATATTTTGTTGTCCCTAGTTCTATCAGTATTGAAAGTGTCACGGCAACTGGAGAGGGTCATACCAACAATAGATACATGAGTTGGTGCTGGACAGACAGTGATACTATGGTGTCACTTTTACGATGCAGTGAGCCTCAGACTATTCTGAATAACTCATACTTGAATAAGATCTTGAGTACTGTCAATAATGGCCGAGCCAAAACCCATGCAGTTATGAGCACAGCTCATTTGAAAGACTCGTGTCCTGATGAAACTGTTATCAGTAATAGTTTTGAGAAACTGTGGAATGCCTGTCTAGTCAAAGATGGAGAGTATTTCTATAAAAACCTGGAATCGAGCAAATGGTTTCATCACATTCACTCTCTGATAAGGGCATCTAGACATATTGCTCGGACATTAAAATGTGATAAGAACCCTGTTGTTGTTATGGATGAAACTGGCAGAGATATGAGCTGTCTTGTCGTGTCACTAGTTCTCATACTCTGTGACAAACACTTCAGGACAATAGCTGGATTTGCAAACTTGATCAACAAGGAATGGTTATCTGCTGGCTACTCCTTTTGTTCGTCTCTTATGTCAATCAAGGGTACAGAGTCTCACTTCTATCCGACCTTCATCATGTTTTTGGACTGTGTTCATAATATTATATTGCAGTATCCCACTGAATTCGAATTTACTGATTTGTACCTCATGGAAATACTTGATAAGATATTAACTGGAGAATCTGAGGTGTTCATGTTCAACTGCCCACGAGACATTTCCCTTGTCTGCAAAGGGAAAGAAAATGATGTAGTGGATGATTTTTGGCAAAAAGTTCTGAAGCAGAAATCAACATATGTCAATCCGCTGTTTGATTTGCAGGACAAAATACTAAAAACTCCCTCAGAAACTACATCCTTTGATGAAACCCTTCAAGTTACGCGCACTCAGTCCTATTCTTATGCTGTCTCAAAGGGAACTGACGATGTTGGTGATGATAAAAAGCCAACCAAGAAAGAACGCAGTGGAATTCTCATGCTCAAAGCTATCAGAAAACCGAGTCACCTTTTTCACAAAGGTCGTAGAAAGTCAAAGAAAATGAAGAAAGATAAACCTGGTAAAGTTGGTTCTTCTTCGTTTTTCAGTGCTGAATCTGAGTCTCCTCGAGAAAGGCTGACCTCAATGAAGAACATATTTAAATCTAAATTTGATCCCATCAACGTTAATTACAGCATCATCAACATCCACTTGTGGTACAGGTACTATTATCGTCACATAGTCAGTTCAGAAATCCACAGCGAAGGTGGGAATGCTTTAGTAGCCACCTTAGTTAATGACATAAAACTTTCAAGTTCAGATTTTATAAGTTCTCATTGTTCTGAGGATTCCACTGATGTTGCAGGAGAGGAGACTTCATCCAGTGACATCGCTAAGATGATCATGTCTGAGCCAGATTACCTTGATGAAATACAACGCAGTGACAGCCTTACGACGATAAACTCTGGCATGGAACGCAGCATTCACGTCTCAGAGATCGATCTGTGTAATGATCATGTGGACAAGGATTATGAAAGTGCCGAGGAATTGTCTCTCAACGGATTGAGTATGGAAGGGTCTATTGAGCTACCAGCTACAGCACCAGCTACAGCACCAGCTACAGCACCAGCTACAGCACCCGCTACAGCACCAGCTACAGCAACAGCTACAGCACCAGCTACAGCACCAGCTACAGCACCAGTGGCTGAAGGTGAGAAGAGGTTATCAGAAGTAATGGAGGAACCTGAAATGTCCAACACCAAGTCGCCTCAAACTGTTGTACTTGAGATTGCTGAGGCTGCTAACGATGTCCAAGATTTTTGAGAAAAATTTTCGTTTTTCAGCCCAAGCTAAAGCATATGTTACCATTTCTGTTATGTAAAATACTTTCAAGCTTTAAAGTTAATACTAAAAGTGATAAAGATAGATCCAAATTCCATAGTTTTCATAGAGCATTAAAATAACATTTCATGATAACATGTAGTAATGTATGGTCTGTTAACTGTTGCTTAATATAATTAGTTCGATATTTGTACATTTTTAGTTTTAATTGGGGTGTGTCCAATTTGAATTGTGAGATTTTTTCAAATTTCTTCGTTATTTAGGGTAATTGTGAAACTAGAAACCTAAAATGAAATACGTTAACCATTTTTACAGTAAAAGATTAATGTGCCCAATTTATAGAATATCTGAACTATTTCTATTTAAAATGTTTCTTTACAGTGCTTAAATTACCATGCGACTAAACGCTTAGAAATATGTTGATCGAAGAAAAACAATTAGGAATTTTCAAACGACACAATTGTGGAATGTACATCTAAAGTTTGTGGCCCAGTCTTGACAGCTGTACACAGAAGTCACAGATCCTCTGTCTATACTTAATAAAGTATGTTATACAGCAGGGTGCTGTATTAGGTTTATACAGCAGGGTGCTGTATTAGGGTTGGTGATGTTTCAAGCCTGGTTTTATACTGGTCGTTTTTAAAATACTTTCTTGTTGCTTACTGCTTAGGTTATCACAATAATTGTTGATCATATCAGTTATTAATATATTAAGTTTGTCACCCTTTTTCTCATTTTCTGTAAATAATGATTGTTTAAATGTTTTGATATGATTAATTAGATGATTAACTCCAGTACGTCTGTGCAATGATTGCAATGTTGTAATTTGTTATTAAAATTCGCAATAACTCTTTACAATCATACTTGTCATGCTTTTCATTGATTACCAATTATAACGATGAACCGTTCTACCAGTTGCAGTTGGACAACTGAAAATTGCTGTAAATTCATAATACTAACATGTTTACTGTTTAGTTTCAAGTAATAAATAAATAACTGTATCTATTCACAGTTATTTTTAAAAGTCTTTAGCAACAATGAAAGTTATTGTTTAAAGTTACAATGTTACATGTAAATTAATTAATAATTAATTGATCGTCAAACTAACCATTATCTCGCTCATCATTGAAGCTGGTGACCACAATGGCTGCTCTTTACACAGACCGTAACTTCAACAAGAAAGCTAAGATATTTGTTGTGGGTGCAGGTGGTATTGGGTGCGAACTCCTCAAGAACCTGGTCCTAACAGGCTTCACAAACCTGCACGTGATAGACCTAGACACTATAGATGTTAGTAACCTGAACAGACAGTTCCTCTTTCAGCGAGACCACGTGGGGCAGAGCAAGGCTGTGTGTGCTACTAACACTGTCAAGCTCTTCAACCCTGCAGTTAACATCACCACCTACCATGAGAGGTACTTACCGTCACCTGACCTGTCACGTGACTTATTACCTGTCACGTGACTTATTACCTGTCACGTGACTTATTACCTGTCACCTGACTTATTACCTGTCACGTGACTTATTACCTGTCACCTGACTTATTACCTGTCACCTGACTTATTACCTGTTACGTGACTTATTACCTGTCACCTGACTTATTACCTGTCACCTGACTTATTACCTGTCACCTGACTTATTACCTGTCACCTGACTTATTACCTGTTACGTGACTTATTACCTGTCACCTGACTTATTACCTGTCACCTGACTTATCGTTTGTAAAGATATAAACTTGTTTACTGTAGTTACATACTTAGCTAGCGTGTTCTTAAGATCCGCAGGGTAACAGTTTCTGCAATCTGCTTTAATTTCAAAGATAGCATTAAAGAGCTAATATTAAATTAAGTCTAGCCGATTCTAGACAATCTTCATAGATTTTTGATGCTTCAAAAAATTATATTTTGATTTACGGTACCTAGAAGTTACAACTTTAGCTTTAGCAGTACATTTTACATAAACATAAACATAAACTTCCCTCAGTGTCATATCACCGAAGTTTAACGCTGAGTTCTTCAAGCAGTTCACAGTGGTAATGAACGCGCTGGATAACCTAGCTGCACGGACACATGTTAACAGGATGTGTCTAGCTGCTAATGTGCCTCTTGTGGAGTCCGGAACAGGTGCACACACTTTATCATTATTTATTAAATACAAGTTGTGAACAAGGCATAGTTAAAAACAACGCCCTATTCCAATCTTTCCCTAAACAAATAACTAAATATCAAAACTTCGCTTTAGTATAGTGCGTCTTTTTATAGTGACAATAATAATGATATTTACTATGTAGTTACAGTACTTAGTGGAAATATGCACATTGTCTCCAATTAATAGCACTTCGTTATCTCATCAATACATTGGATCTACACTTTACATTTACTAAGAGTTAATTTTCGAGATAGTTAGTCATTACTAGTTTGGACACAAAAACAAAAGTCAAAATTGGGGGGGAGGTGGGGGGGGTAGCATGATACTGCAGGGGGGGGGGGGGGGGGGGTAGCATGATACTGCGCAACTAATGTAATAATATACGTTAAATAACATTACACTGAGATAAACCTATTCTCACAGGTGGTTACAAAGGACAAGTACAGGTGATAAAGAAAGGAAAATACGAGTGCTACGAGTGCAACCAGAAAAAGAGTGACGTTAAATCGTACCCAGGCTGCACAATCAGGAACACTCCCTCGGAGCCTATCCACTGTATAGTGTGGGGTAAACACCTCTTTAACCAGCTCTTCGGAGAACCTGATCCGGACCAGGACGTGTCTCCGGATACTGCTGATCCGGAGGCTGTGGCTGAGGCTGGTAATTAGTAATTAGATACTAATGAGATACATATTACATTGCTTTAATTTAATTACTTTTATCGGGTATTAAGTCATTGGTTATATTCAGGATTTTTAATCAAATTTGATGAGCTTTCTTCAAAATGTGCCTTTATACATAATTCGTACATTAAAATGGTACATACGCAATATATCCATATTTTATACAGTATCTGTCATTAGGAAGTGTATTTCTGTTGACTGACCAGTGTCAGGGTACCACCAGTGTAAATTTTGACACTCAAATTCTAATACCCGATTGAGTAGTGGCAAGAACAGCGCTGAGGTATAACTGTATATATTATAACTGAATCTTGAGTGTAGCTTTGTTCTGAAGCTTTCTTGGGAACACAGCTTCCGGCTTTCGGTACCGATATTCATATTTATGTTTTTTAACGAGAAATGTAGCTTCTTACACGAAATTACTAAATAATTACCACCAAATTACCGATACTAATTATAAATATACTAACGGAAAAATGTTTTCAGGAGCAGTGGCAGCTTCTTCAGAAACAGAAACAACCCGCAAATCTACACGGCAGTGGGTGGAAAACATCGACTACAACCCCGACAAAATACTTCACAAAATGTTCCACGACGATATTCTGTACCTCCTAACCATGGACAAATTATGGAAAACTCGAAAACCTCCGGTTCCTTTGGATTTGAGTCAGCTTCAAAAGATTGGTGAAGGCAGTGAGAATGGTGTGTACGCGCTGAAGGATCAACGACCCTGGTCTATTCAGGAGTGTGTACATGTTTTTAGGGAAAGCGTCAGATCTCTTAGCCGGGAGTACAAGTCAAGTGGATACTTGACCTGGGATAAGGATGATAAACCTGCCATGGACTTTGTCACAGCCACCGCAAACATTAGAGCTAGTATTTTCTCTATAGAACAAAAGAGCAAGTTCGATGTTAAGAGCATGGCTGGAAACATAATCCCGGCTATCGCAACTACCAACGCTATCATAGCGGGTCAGATTGTGTTGGAAGGGATGAAGATCCTGCGGGAGGACTGGAGCAAGTGTACCATGTCTATCTTACAGCGGAGACCTACCAACCGGCGGAAGCTCATAGTCCCTTCTCCTCTGGAGAGACCAAGGGAGAGTTGTTACGCGTGTGCAGAGAGACCTGAAGTAACTGTAACCCTGAACACTGATACCATGACTGTGGGAGGGTTTGAGGAGAGGGTGCTGAAGAAACACCTGGGTATGGTGGCCCCTGATGTGGAGATTGAGGATGGGAAGGGAACTATCATTATCTCTTCCGAGGAGGGGGAGACTGAACAGAACAACGATAAAACTCTAGGTCATTTTGGGGTGTCAAACCATAGCCGGCTGAAATGTGATGATTTCTTGCAAGAGTATGAGTTGGTTGTGAACATTTTACACAGTACTTTACTCTCAGAAAGTAGAGAAAACCCGGTAGAGTTCACTGTGTCGGGTAGCGCAGCACCAGTACCACCACCACCACCCTCTGCTAGCGCTCTCCAGACAAACAAGAGGTTAAGTGAGGGGACTGGGAGTAACAGTCTGACTCCGAGGAAGAGAAATAGAGAAGAGATTGAGGTTGAGGACAATGACGATCTTATTGTTTTGTAGTGTGTTACCGTGAGTCGTGCTACTAGTGGGAGGCAATGCACGGTAGATATTGTTTAGGCACATTACATGCCTGTTTGTTTCAAGTATACCACATGAGATTTTGGAGTGTAACAAGTTTGATATTTCTGTCTCGCCTTCTATTCGGCTAGTGTACTTCCGTTTTTAACTGACTGCGTTGCTTCATACATTTATCGAATTCTGACATTACCGTGTAAAGAATGTGCTCTAGGTTACAATGATCATTATTCATATGTTCATTGTTGTTCACCATCTATTTATTACGTTGCAGATTTTCACGGTTGTTTTTCAAATCCGACCTCTATTTTAATGTTGCCTTTAATCAATGTTATTTTAATACAAACGTAAAGGTACCATTTTATCTTATTTATTTTAAATACTCTGTCTAGAAAAAGGCTGTCAATTGTTAAGATTTGGCTTACAGTCCCAACCAGCATTTATTATCAAAACTGTTCAAATTAAGTTTATATTTACAGACTAATTGGCAAGTCTGAAGTTTCATTCGTTCAATCTAGTATTTCAACCTCCACTGCTCATCTTATAACAATAACCTGAAAATAAATCATGATTTGGATCTATTGTATTCCACTTTAACACGTTGTTACACGTTGCTACACGTTGCTACACGTTACTACACGTTGCTAGGAGTTTGTACAAGATGTGATGACTGAAAACACCCCCGGGAAGAAGGCAGCCATATCTCAGTTCCAAATAAAGAATGTCACTGATATTACCACTGAACCTGTCACACCCGTTAAGATAGCCCCTCCCCCTGCTACTGTTAAACGAGCTAAGAGTCTCAAATCAGGTACAGTTTTAGATCAGGTACAGTTTCAAATCAGAGATATTCTTCAATTAGATACAGAACCTTTTATACCTTATTTGTTATCCTTTATAAGCTTTTTGGCATGGTTAATTGTGGTTTCTGATCAACCTGATATTATATGGATATTATTTGATTTTATCCCATGATAGTGCCCGTGTAATACATACTACTACACTACTACACTACTACACTACTACACTACTACACTACTACACTACTACGCTACTACACTAACTACACTACTACACTACTACACTACTACACTACTACACTACTACACTACTACACTACTACACTACTACACTACTACACTTCTACACTAACTACGCTACTACACTAACTACACTACTACACTACTACACTACTACACTACTACACTACTACACTACTACACTACTACACTACTACACTACTACACTACTACACTACTACACTACTACACTACTACACTACTACACTACTACACCACTACACCACTACACTACTACACCACTACACCACTACACTAACTACACTAACTACACTACTACACTACTACACTACTACACTACTACACTACTACACTACTACACTACTACACTACTACACTAACTACACTACTACACCACTACACTACTACACTACTACACTACTACACTACTACACCACTACACCACTACACCACTACACTACTACACTAACTACACTACTACACTACTACACTACTACACTACTACACTACTACACTACTACACTACTACACCACTACACCACTGCACTACTACTCTACTACACTACTACACTACTACACTACTACACTACTACACTAACTACACTACTACACTAACTACAATACTACAATACTACACTACTACACTACTACAATACTACACTACTACACTACTACACTACTACACTACTACACTACTACACTACTACACTACTATTGCCCACGTAATAAGACCAGTAAAAGTTCTAGCACGACATTTCTCAGATAGAACGAAATTCAAGAGGTACGTTAGTGTGCCACACAAGAACAGAGATACGTTCACCCTGCCACGGCAAGTAACTGATCCCAACATAAAACAAAAAGCTGATAACAAAAAACAGGAACCTGAATCTATAGAACACAACAACAACAACAAGACATCTGAAAATGGTGCAGATACAAGCATTGAGCAGGAGAGTGCGGTTACGGAGACGAAGGAAACTAAACCGAGGTTAGTAATTACTATTACTATTACTATTACTATTACTATTACTATTACTATTACTATTACTATTACTATCACTATCACTATCAATATCACTATTACTATTACTATTACTATTACTATTACTATTACTATTACTATTACTAATTACTATTGCTATTGCTATTACTATAACTATTACTATTACTATTACTATTACTATTACTATTACTATTACTAATTACTATTACTATACTATTGCTATTACTATTACTATTACTATTACTATTACTATAACTATTACTATCACTATTACTATTACTATTACTATTACTATCACTATAACTATTAATATTACTATTACTATTACTATTACTAATTACTATTACTATACTATTACTATTGCTATTACTATTACTATTACTATAACTATTACTATCACTATCACTATTACTATTACTATCACTATAACTATTACTATTACTATTACTATTACTATTACTAATTACTATTACTATTGCTATTGCTATTGCTATTACTATTACTATAACTATTACTATTACTATTGCTATTGCTATTACTATTACTATAACTATTACTATTACTATTACTATTACTAATTACTATTACTATACTATTGCTATTGCTATTACTATTACTATTACTATTACTATTACTATTAATATTACTATTACTATTACTATTACTATTCCTCAAATCCTTTGTAGATAGCTCACTGCTTAATTTCACTTTGTAGGATTTTATGAATCGTACATCTTAACAAGTTCCACTGACAACGATGATTTTTCTCCCGAATTGTGATTTTCACAATTTATACGGAGATATTTCGTTGGTATGTTGGTATGCTGATTAAAGAATTTTCAGCAATGGTATAAGCAAGATGCCTGAGACAGCTTCCTGGCAGAACGTAGTAAACACCCACCGGTAATTCACTTCCTACTTATACTAATTGTTAAGATCTAATCTTGTGGAATGAGAAACTGGTAATTGTTTCACTATACACAACTACGACCTTCAGCTGCATTAGAATTGTTAAGATAAAGTTGAAATATTCCCAGTCGTGGCAGCAGTATGACTTTCGTCAGCACGCAGAATTGGGCGCAGTTCGATGTAGCCCCTGTTAAAGAGAAAGAGCCTGGATTTGACTGGAATATCACTGTTGATCAGTGGAGTAGTTACGAGGAGGCGTTCCATGGTATAAAACCGCTCCATGGTTTTATATCAGGTACATTTATGATTAATTTTAGTTTGACGATAATATTGAATATTCAGGTACACAAACCGCAATTCTATAGTTTGGCACACCGTTAGCGTAACGCGCGGCGTCATATTTGTATCACGACGCAGAGCGACTGACCAATTTTTGGCGCGCGCCGCGAGTCAATTTATTTAATTGGCTAGATTTAATTGGCTTTGGGTCTAAATCAGCCTGTAGGGCAGGGCTTTACTGATTGCTTTCTCGGTTCAGCCCAAGCGTCCTTCTATCTCAGGTATTGGCACAAGCCAACCTCATCGAATCATTGCGCATTTGTAGCAATTCTCTGCTTTAACTTCAATGCAGAATCTTATTATTACAATTTCTTAGCAAGCGGCCTAAAAATTAAAATATCATCCAAATCTCGTTGAATACTTTCAGAATTGGAATATAAAACTCTTGAGCTATTTTTCCCAGGAAAACAGTCGAGGGAGTACCTAGTCAACACAGGGCTGCCAAGGGAGTCGCTTGCTAAAATATGGTATGGTTACAACTACGCCAACGTACATACTATTACTTCTATAGTAGTGACACAGACAATATACCGAACAAACTGACTTACTGGACCATGAAACTGTAAGATATGTGCTTAAAAGCACGTCTAAATGATACCTTGCCTTTGACATGCAGCCCCCTCTGTATGGCTCTTTCAGTCCCAATATTTGTAAATCTAAGATACGTTCGATTGTCAAATTTAAGAGACGTTTAATTGTCAAATTTAAAAGACGTTTCATTAAATTATTTTTTCGGACGTTAGGAAAACGATTGAGAGCCACATATTGCAGAAGTACAGCAGAAGTAAGTTTAAGTTTAAACGATATGTAATCAGCTTCTAATTGAGATCCATCCTCCAGGGATCTAGCCGACATGGATCACGACGGCTCCCTCTCCTTGGCTGAGTTTGCAGTTGCAATGCACTGTATTTCTTGTATTTCCGCCGTTTCTTCAGTTCAACTACCCGTTCACGTGCCTCACAAACTCAGAGACTCTCTCCTTTTTCATGTCAGCAATAATCTCCTCTCGTCCATCAATAAGGTAGATTTTAAAATGTAAACTTTTATGTTGTGTCTTATTCGGATGCAATTTGGTATTAATCGATTGATATTATTGATTTAGAGTGCCCAATGTCATGACAATTTTACGACAATATGTGCCAACATTTGACAATATACTCGGACAATATACGACAGGGAATGACAGGGAATGACAAGGGATGACAGGGAATGACACAGTGGCGTAACAAAGGGGCGCCAAATCGTCGTTTGAATGTGGGACAATTTCGAAAAACTTAACTACGGTACTAGCAAAACTGCGCCTTTTGATCTAGAAGACACATTTTTTAGAGATTTTACCGGCGTATCCTCTAAAATCATCTAATTTGTTCAATTTTAGGAAGGGGCCCTAAAAGGGGAGGGGGCGCCAACAGGCAACGTTACGCCACTGGAATGACAGGAAATGACAATATACGACAATATACGACAATATTTGACAATATACGACAATATACGACATTATACGACAATATACGACAATATTTGACAGGGAATAACAAGTTTGACAATAAGTGACAGTATTCGACAAACCGTGGGAAAAAGTGCACTCTCGGTTCCTGCCCCTGAAAGCAGCAAATATCGTTTCCTAGTTTATTTTCCGAGGAAAGGGCCCCACGGATAATTTTACATTGAGTAATTGCGTACTACTCAGTACTCAGTGTAGCTATTGTATCTTAATGCTATTAATATTATGTATTGCGTAAGAAATGTATTGAGGTATCATTTAACCGTTGTGTAAGAAATTCATTACGTAGCGGAGCATGAACTCTGTACCTCAGTACTCCTATGGCTTGTGTGATAGTCCAGTATCTTCTCGTAATCCGATACAATGCCCAGTCAAGTGGCCCTTCTTATCGACTATGATGAGATGGTCGACTATATTTGTTGTGTTGATTGAGTGTAAGAGGTGTTAGCTGTTGTTGTCTAATGTAAACATAAACACGCCAAGTTTACATTTACATTATGTGATTTTAGCTTAAATTATTTTTAGTATCTTCTTGGTTTGTTTGATTTTTCTTCAACCTTGCAAGAGCAAGTTTATTAATAGTAACTAGAAGGAGAAGGACACTCTGCCAATTAGACTTTGTCACGTGTCAAACAGTCAGTTAAATCAATGTAGTTGCAACATAAAGTGTTCGTACTTAGACAAAACCTCTATCAAGTATCAACGACTCAATCCCACAATTTTAACACATTATCTCCACCTAATTTAAGGCAGAAAACAATAAAAGCCCCGAGAAGTCGTCTCTGAAGAGCAGTGGGAGCACATCAAAGGGTGCAAATGTAACATTTCGCGAGGAAAACAGCACGTGCGACACACTCCCGCGCCAGCGACCACGCCCTTCCAAGAAGCTTGTCACGACAACACCTCTCCATCTGAAACCTCAGCCAGTGCTGAGCAGCTCATCTTACTACTCCAGTGACAATTCAGAGGAGGAGAGCGAACCTGTGAGTATTTGTTTCATTTTATAATAAAATCATAGATTATATGATAACCTTATTCTATGTGTTTTCTCTTTGAATGCTTCGAATAAAAAACACACGTATATATTATATAATTCTACCCAAAGAAGCAAGAAGAAGGGACAGAAAGTTAGAACAAATCCGAAAGGTCGCCACTTACTTGGAGGTATTGAAATCGTAAGAACACTAATAAAAGTAACTCAAGTGAAACAGACATGGCTCAAAGTGAAACAGACATGGCTGAAGAAACTTAGTGACTAAGTGATTCAGCACTTCTATATAAAGTAAAAACTGGAGGAGTTTAAAAAATATCTTCTGGAATATCGGAAAAGACGGTGAATTTTCTATTAGCCTATTAAAGCTGAAGATTTTGGTGCAGGAAATATCGAAGAAGACGAAGATACTGAAAATGCCAATGAAATGATTGACGATTCTCAGTGACTCAGTCTTAATAATTATAAATTTCGCCTTTTAGATCAATAAAGCTGTTTTATTCTTTTTTAAATGCAGAATATTCATGGAGTAAGGTAAACACTAAACAATCGCATTTTATCGACCATCTTTGAATTAAACGAGCCATAATGGGAGTATTTTGTAGACTTTTGTAGACTAGCTGAGGTTCTATCTCGGGTCCTAGCTTCTGGCTCAACTGCTATCTTGATAAAAAGTGTTCAATTTCAGGGCGTACGCCCTTAATGAGTTATTTGGTTGTTGAAACATTCCTTCGCAGGTCTCCCGAAAGTTAGATTTGTCAGACATGTCGGAGAAGAAGAAACACGATAAGAAAGAGAGGAGGGAGAAGAAGAAGAAGCACAAGTCAAAATCGAGTGAATCCGAGTCGAAGAATGATGTTGACCATTCTCCTAACCAAGGTTTTACTTTAAGAAATATGTGTACTTCTAATCAGTGAATGGTGAATTCTCTTTTTTACTTTTCTCTACTTTTACAATTCAGAACAAGTCTAATTGACCTATGTACTAGACCTATTTGTATCTTTGTCAAGTCTTGACAGGTCGCCTAATTTATTTTATCTCTTGACATTATATGTCTGTTATGATTTCGTTTAGAATGGACATCTTTGTCTCTTTCATTTTAGGAATCTTAACAATTTTTTGTCAAGATTGTAGTATTCCGTCTTTGCAAGGATGAGGCTTTTCGAAATTTAACCACGGCTCCTCTGAAAGCTGGAGCTATATTATTAAATAAAAATACACTTTTATTATTATTTAAGTTAATTCCAGTCTCTGAAGACAAGCATTAAAATGGATAAAAACTTAAAATTAAATTAATTGTGGGCCTTTCTCGTTACAACTTGAACATTATTATTTCACAACTATATTGTAACTAATAATTTCAATAAAATAATCTCCATAAAATTGTCGCCAAAACTGTCAATAAAACTCTTGACAAAACTGTCAGTAAAACTCTCTCCAGAAACCAAGCTCTAAATGAACTCTGTGTCTGAGATGAGGCCTCGCCAGAGTACACACCACGCAGTCCCACTGTACACATGATGACGCCACCTCCTTCTTCTTCTTTACTGCATGTTTAGATCTTATCGGTTTATCTGGTGGAGGTAACCTATCTGGTGGAGGTAACCTATCTTGCCGGTCTGGTAGAATCATTGTTAGACTAGATTGCTTTATCTGATAAAGCTGTGCTATCTGTAACGGATAACTTACTCCGGATGAAACTGTATTTATAGAAGAAGTAGGAGAAGATAAGAGATTTAGTGATGAGGTAGGAGAAGAAAATACAGACCCATTATTCGAATCTCTTTGGTTGACTAGAGGTTTGAGTTTAGCAGCACTGATTGTAGCACGCTTAGTTGTCGCGTGACCACAGCTCCTACCACAACATGTCGTCACGTTGGAACACGATGAGAGATCAGGAGAAGAGGTAAACCTCTTTTTAGGTGGAGGAAACTCAACCTGCTGACCCTCTGATTTTACACTGTGAAACTCAACCTGCTGACCCTCTGATTTGTGGTCTCTCCACAACGCTTTCATTTTTACTGAGCTCTTCTCAGCCCAGGACTTACTTCTGGAGACAGGTTTACTGGGCTTCTTACCGCGTAGTAAAGGTAGTGTGATCTTCATTAGTCAGGTACAATAAACAAATTTACTAGTTTCAACTCAAGAGAAGAGAAGTTCGTGAAGGTTGATAAACGATAAGGGTACGACTGTTCAGGTTTATGCGAAGTTTAACATCCGAGTTAAAATTTCATGGGTGTCACGTTTTAGTCACGTGTCCAGTTGTATCACGTGTTTACATGGAACACAGGTTCACAAGCAAGTGGTAATGTATACGGAAGTTAAGTGCAAGCAGGAACTAGGAATCGGGACACTGCCTCAATATTTGTAAGTGTAATCATGATAATGGTTGCTTACTAATTGGGATAATAAGAGTGAATTAGTATTCTCATCTTCTGGGAAAGGGAGGTCACCTTGAGCCTTGAGGGTATTAGTGGCAGTTTATTTGATAATGATCTGCTGTCATCAGTATGGGAATTTACCAACACGTACGGCAATTTATACTTCGATTTTAGACAAACTGATAATTTTAACTTCAACTCTTTTTGACAGCTGCCCGAGCAGTCTGGAGGTCACGTTGTAAATTAATAATTTTTTTGTGTGAATTAGTGACGTTGGTGAACAGTTCTCAATTTTATTTCCTAACTTCTCTCTCCCTCCAGAACAGGCACTAAGTGACACAAAACTGCCGATCAGACGAGAAAGGACTTATGAAGAAGTCGGGGATTTCATAACTAAGCTCGAGATTCAGGAAGGAGATGACGGTAAGATGAGTTATTATTCGGATATTCTGCGCTTTTCATATTAATAATTACTGGACGCTTTCCTGAAAATTATTAGAATTGGTATTTATTTGATTGCGAACCTTATCCAGGAATCAGGATACATGTACATGGAATTTTAAAATTGTAGTACATTTTGCCGATTTTGTCATAATATAACATCTATAAAACATTCAGACGTAGAAGCTCTGCTACAAAGTAGTGAAGACGAAGACAAAGTTCCAGCTCCACCCCCGCCTGCTTTGTCTCCATCAACTAAAACGAGACGACCCTCAAGACCAGATATGGGACCTCCGCGCAGGAGGCCCTCTTCGGCCGCTCCTACTGGCCCTCCTCCCTGTAGTCCCCCTCCCTCCAGTCCTCCTACTTCCAGTCCACCTCCCTCCTCACTTATCCTTGTTGAGGAAAAAGAAGAAGCGGAGGAAAAAGGAGAAAAAGGAGAAGAAGAAATAAAAGAAGAAGCTAAGGAAAATATAGAAGGAGCAAAAGAAATAAAAGAAAAAGAAGTAAAGGCAGTAAAAGAAGAGATAGAAGAAACAAAAGAAGAAGTAGAAGAAACAAAAGAGGAAGTAGAAGAAACAAAAGAGGAAGTAGAAGAAACAAAAGAAGAAGTAGAAGAAACAAAAGAAGAAGTAGAAGAAACAAAAGAAGAAGACGAAGAGACGGAAGAGGAAGAACAGGGATCTCCAGTAGAGGTTACCACTACTTCAGCGGAAGATGGGGAGGTGACGTCTGGTTCTGAAAATAGTGTCAATCATGACCCATCAGGTAATTCAAATATATATTCTCTGGAATGGGAATCGTTGACTATTTAGAATTGATGTGCAGATCTAATGTAGCTACTAACAATATACCTCACTTAAACTTCCCACTAGGGTATGAGAGGCTGGCTGACGAGCTACCTGAAGCTGAGCTCATGGAAGCTCCAACAATAGTTCTAAATGAGGGAGAGATGATCGATAGTGATAGTGAGGAATCCGGTGAGGATGATAATGACGTCACGCCCCGTGTTGATGACGTCACGCCGAATCTGGTGACATCACAAGAAGATACGACTGAGAAGAATGTCGCGGAAGCACTGGATGGCCACGTGAGTTACACCAGTTATGGGAGGAGCATCATTTGAGTGCGACAAAAATCACAAATAAATACAGAAAATATATGGAAAATTGTGCGATCCCGCAACCGGCGCGGCTAAATCGTGTTTCTGCGTCGTGGAAGTAGATTACTTCACAATAATTAGTATCCGTTCTCTATCACTAATTATACACTTAAGAAGAACATGACAAAAAATACCCCTACCTGGAAAAGAGTATTATTTTACGATACGGATAAGGAATTTCTTTACATTTTTCTTAACATTATTGTTTACACTCGTTGTTTGACAGACTGATTTGCCGATATTGCGATTGGAACAACCTGCCATGGCTCGAGGACACAGATCGGGCTCGGTCGACTCTGCAATGTTAACATACTGCCCAGACGGCTTTAAATTACCAGATTTTCAATCACTCCACGAGGAAACTTGTCAGAACAAACTTCAGTTGGTTCGTATTTCCTTTACGTATTGAAAAATGAACATTTTAAGCTGTCTTTGGTATTCAATTGCATTGAATTAAAAACACTAATTTTTTTTCTCTCTACATATGAATTCTGTCTTCAGGAAGACCTTGAGGCAGATGAAGAGGAACTTAAAGCTGAAAAAGGTTAGTAATAATTTAAGTTAATTTGTAAGTTAATTTTAGCGAAGCAAAAGGATGGTTGGAAATGGACAATAGTGAAAAGAGGGGGGGGGGGCAACCATATTAAAGTATATTAAAGTATATCCCCGGGTCAAAATCGGAAAAAATCCTACATTTTAATATACTTTAATATACCTACAATTAGAAGATTTATATTCTTCGTTAAGATTTACATGATGAACTATATTTTTCACTCAGATTCGCAAGATAAGCCTCTTTTAGGACTAGTACATGAATTTCCATCCAGATTGGTCAAAAATTGGCTAAGCTATGAGCTTAAAATAATATGCCCATATTTGGGCATACGCTTTTCCCAAATTCGCTTTTGCCCAAATTCGATAAAATTTCAATATTTTTTAATGAGACTAACTCTATGTGAAAGATATAACTCAGTGTTTGTTGAATATAGTGGATACTAAGTAAAAAGACCTCCATGAACAAAATTGGGAAAATTGCACATAATATTTCGGTTCGGAATACTAGCCAAAATGACTTCATTAAAATTGAAATAACTCCATCAGTTTTCAATATTTTTTCAAGAACTTTTTGGAATCGATTAAGAATTGCATTTCAAGCTTATTTTGGGCAACAATTTTTGATGTAGGCCTCCAAGGAGATAGGGATATATTAAAGTATATTAAAGTATATCCCCGGGTCAAAATCGGGAAAAATCCTTTATTTTAATATACTTTAATATGGTTGTCCCCCCCCCCCCCCCCCCCCCCCCAAAAGAGGGGTTAAGGAGATTGATGAGATTAGGTGGTGGGGGGGGGGGGGGGTATTCCTTTTATCCGTCATGCAGTGGATGCGCAATTCTTGTTAGTCTACTAATTTCAATTTAGTGTTGGGACTGACTAAGTTATCAGAGTGTTATAGTTATCACTATGGTCTGTGAATCGGTGCGAGGGATGGTGCAACCTCAAAAAAGAGTTGGCATCGGTTTTGGTGACTGGAAAAAACCTTGGGAGAGGATGGATGAGCGGGAAAGAGAGAGGGAGGTTATGCTGAGAGTGAAGGAGAACATTGAAAGAGAGAGGGAGGTGCAAGTAGGTTCTCTGGAGATGCAGAGCAGGTGGGGTGGGTGGAGAGAGCTCGTAATGGAGACGGATTTGAGCTGGCATACACTTTTTAAGTATGGTGACTCACTTATTGGGTTCATGCTAAGTGCTGTGTACGGCACCCTCTTAACCCCCTCTATGGTTTCCAAGTGGAGTGAAGATGAGGATGGGAAGTGCAAGTTATGTGAGGAGAGGATGGGCACCATTCAGCACATTTTGGCTGGGTGTAAGGTGGCCCTTAGTCAAGGAAGGTATAGATGGCGGCACGACAAAGTTCTGAAGCAGATCTCTGAACAGGTTGTCTTCCATTGTGATCGCCGAGTGAACACTTATAAGAACAAGGCCGGCGATGGAAGGCAGTTCATTGATTTTGTTCCTGCTGGGAAAAGAAAAGCAGGTACAGACGACCGGAAGAAGAGTCGTGGTTTTGGGATCCTGAGTGGGTATCGGGATTGGATAGTGCTGTCAGACCTTGAGGGGCAGCTTAAGTTTTCCAGTGAGATTGTGGAAACACGGCTGAGGCCGGACCTTGTGATATTCTCAAGGTCGGCAAAGACAGTTATTTGGTGGGAGCTAACAGTACCATCTGAAGAGCGGATCGCTGAATCGCACGAGTACAAGCTCGACCGATACAGCGGTCTGCAGGCTGAGATTCAGGCGAAAGGTTGGTGCTGTTATAATGCCGCAGTCGAAGTTGGAGCTAGGGGAGTGGTTGCGCAGAGTTTGGAGACAGCTGCGAGGAGGATTGGTTTTAGGGGAAGAGAGCTGAAGAAGCTGGTACGGGACAGCGGGAAAGAGGCAGCCCACTGTTCCAGATGGATTTATTTGTTATCGAGAAAGAGGGAGTGGGAGTTCAGGAAGGTTGGAGCTTGAGAGTTCACTATAACATCTAGAGGTACCATAAACGTTATCTCGTCGCCAATTGCGAGCTCTAACGGGTCTCCTCAAGTGACTCTCGGATCAGATGGTGGTTCAAGGGTGGACTGCTGGGGCGCCTGACAGGAAACCGTATTGCGATTAAAGCCCCGAAACGGTGTCAGGTTGGTAACTGATGATTCTGATCCATGCTCCTGTGAGTTTGCTGTTGTATCTCAACTCGCTAAACTGAGGCATCTCCGCATCTTGGGTGAATATGCGTACATCTTCATACTAAACCCAGGTGTGGCATGTGTCAGTGAATACGGGCGAGCGGATGCAATAGCGAAGGTGGTGTGGCAAGGCCTAAAAGACACAGTCAGATAGTTGTCAGCTCGCTGACTGTAAGGGAGAAGGTATATCCGTATTTCGCTGCTACTGATGCAGTCCTTGATCTGGCAATCAAGGCTTCTCTGTTTTTCGTCTAACTATGTACCGTTGGGCTTGTGGAACCCGTAGGGGGGACATACATAGGTTAGAATGGTTTTGTGCACCAAGAGGAGTGAGGGAATGAGGGTTGAAGAGAGAGAGCTAGAGAGTTGTTAGGGTGGTTAGGTTCAGTAGGTGGAGTGTTTGGTTGGAGCGTTCTGTTTTTGCTGTATAGCATTTTTAGTCACTCCGCAGTTTATTAACTGTGTCTCAACTCTGGTTGCCCCCCCCCCACCCCCCCCCCCCCCCAAAAGAGGGGTTAAGGAGATTGATGAGATTAGGTGGTGGGGGGGGGGGGTATTCCTTTTATCCGTCATGCAGTGGATGCGCAATTCTTGTTAGTCTACTAATTTCAATTTAGTGTTGGACTGACTAAGTTATCAGAGTGTTATAGTTATCACTATAACACTCCAAGTTTATATCAGTGCATTAATATGCAATGTAATATAATATATGTGTATATTATACCCTAATTACCCGGCTGCCCCCAGACATGTGGAATCTTGACGATGTGGCGCACACGGAACCAGACTTCGAGCAGCTCAAAGAAACCGACCTGGCAGATCTGAGAACCATGATCAGAGACTACGAGCTGCACAACAGCGCGCTCTTCACTCTGGCCAGGGAGCTCAGGATAGAGTTGCTCAGGGTTCAGGAACAGAAACATCATCTAAAAAGTACACTAAAATGCATGAAAAAAGATTGACGAGTAGTACATAGTAGTTGCAGTGTACATACTAAAGTTTCCCGTTTGATCCAAATATCTTTTATGGAGTTAGATACATATTTATAATGAACTTTAGATGAGATGTTACTGTGTGCTGGCTTTTGGTTTTCTAGGTTTTGCTTAAAAAGTATATAAAAGTGTTTTCTTAGATATAGAGATAATATTGTGTCGCGATAAGATGTTAGAATGGTAATGAGCGACCATAAAAGTTGGTTTTCAATTTGGCGATTTATGATTTAAATTTTGGATAATTTACTTGATCGACTTTTGTCCATAAACATGCTGCATTTACTGTTGCATTTGACAGATTCAGACTTCAAACTTTATCGATAGTTCAGTGTTGATTTTGTTGCTCATAATCTTTATTAAATGCCATATTGAATAGCATTTAATTACGTTTATTTTGCCTGGAAGTTCAATTTCGTGTTCTTTGTCGAAATTGAGGATTTGTTATTTGAATTGCATTTTATAGAACATTGATATCGAATTTTTTCATTTATGTTTACTTACAATACAATAACTTTTGTATCTTCATTTGTATTCACGAGAACTGATAAAATAGCATACCAGATGTTACCAGGCATTGCCATTATTACTGGGAGGCGCTGATCCTGCCATTCGCTGCATCTTCAATCTGTTTATGAACAGAGAAAGCCTGAGGTCTCCAGGTAACTCTAAGTCTTACTGAGCTTGCTGCTTTCTTACCCATTACCTGGGGACCCCAGGCTATGTTAATTTTCATAAACATAAAAATAGAGATTCGGCGGAATGACAGGCTGAGCGCCGCCCAGTAATGAGTTGTATCACGTTGCGACCCCCACGGTCGTTTCACTATTATATATATAATATATATAATATATCCTGACGATACTTTATCGTCCTGACGATACAGGGGGAGCCGCGCACTTCGTGCGCGGCGCGTCATACAACGTATGACAAGTAATGAGTAAGCTGCTTTCATGAAAATATTCTTAGCAATCTTTGTCATACGTTGTATGACTTGATTGACGATGTCAATCCTTCGCATCTCGCCGATCTGCTTAAGCAGATTCTGGTTGCGAGAATCATTATTGGATGCGCGCGCGACCCAGTAGTGCATCGCGCTACAATTGTATGACCCGCCGCGCACGAGTGCGCGGCCGGCCCCTTACCCAGTTACCCTAACCGGAGCCCTCTCGCTTGCAGTAGCGCGCGACCGCCAAACAATGAAACAAGCGCGTCATGCAGTACGTTGCTATAACCAGAGCCCTCTCGCTTGCAGTACGCGTAGACACATGGCTATGTGAACGCAGTACGCGTATGCACATGATGGCTATGTGAACGTGGCCCCCTGTATCATAGAAACGCTACATAACAGGGGTGACGCCACTTAATGAAACGACAATGGGGGTCACGACGTAATACAAAGTAATTTGAAATGGGGGCACGCCGCGCATCGTAGGGCAACTTTTGCATTTATAGCTTCGAATGATTCTATTTCTAAATTTGGACCCCTCATGGAAACTAAACAAATTTGATGCTCAGATCACGGGGTCACCTAGCGTTTAATTTTTGAAGTCTAATATAATGTTTTATGTCTATTCACTATTAATGCTCGCTTGCCAACTTTACTTTTCTCAGTCTCACACGTACGCGCGCGGATATGCAAAAAGGTTATGGATGATCAATATGAATAAATCTTTTTTGAATTTTTTCGAAGTATAGCGCGCGCAATTTTCCTTTCTTTTTTGTAATATTATCAATTATTTGCCTGACGCCAATATATAAGCTAAAAGCAAAATTATTTCATATTTGCACTCAACTTTGGAGGACGCGCCGTGCAAATTATCATTTTCACCTTGCAGAGCAACTGTCTGGAAAAGTTGACATCGTCAATAAACATTCAACTTTGATTTATTCATGAGCACACATTAAATTTGGCAAGTGTGTAATATAGCATGGATGAACATAGCGTTTAATACTAAATACATAATATTTAATACAATTGAATTTATTAAAATATGTGTTTACAACAATATACTTGCAGGGATCCCATGCTGTTAGTGTTCATAGAAGCTGCGGCAAAATTACAGGCTGAGTGCCGCCCAGTAAAAAACATCTGGATAAAATTTAAATTTAAGGCGCGCCGCGCGCGTATACCAGATATTTATTCGTTATTTAAAATCGAGCGCTACTAGGTTTTGTATATAACCCGGTTTAGTTGGAATCAAAACATTTAAAAGCACCGCAATTATTTTATTCACAATGCCTTATCTTTTACCACAACTAGTTTGTATTAGGTTTCATCCCGATGTTGCTAAAAATGTTTCATTAACTAATGTTATAGTAGTGGAATCTAGGTAAACTATAAGTAAAAATATAATATTAATCATAAGCTAAAATGTACTAATCTTTATATTCTAAATGGGGAAAAGAAGAAACATTGTCAGACAGTCGAGAAAATTGTCAGTCAGGCTATATGGCAGCTTTGTAGAATAAATCTTGGGGAACGGGGATATTTTAGAATTTTACACAATTTAGCAGTGTCTATTGTAAGTGTTGTGGCGATTCACTCTGTGTTACATTTTTTTCTTTATTGCGTCAAATATGGAATAATCATTGACCTAGTCCACATGCCTTGCAAACTTAAACCACGGTATTTGTAAGTTCCTAATACTCGCCAAAGATGGGTCCTTTCCATTCAATCGTTGGAGAAAGCTTAACAACAAACTAGTTGGCTGCATACTGCATAGTGCATTCTGTTTTGATTTTAGTAGGTCTTAGTATTTATCTCTATAGCTATTGCCTTGCAGTTTTAAGAGCACTCTCATTAAATTATTTTAATGCAGTCACTCAGATAAGTTTTATACCTGGACACTTCAACAAAGGCACATACTCTGCCCACAATTGCAATAATGTATCTGTATAGAATTATTACTATTATTTAGGACCCTGGTCATTAGGAAAGTTTGCACGAGATGGACCACGTTTTTCCCAATTTAACTTTAGGAGATTGCCACAGGAAGAACTTTAAGGCAAGATATGAACTTATTGTTTCATTGAAAACTTATTGTTTCATTGATATTTCACATGTCTATAGTTCAACTAAATTGAGTTTCGATTAAAACAATTTTTGAAACATTTAGTAGAGGGAAATTGAGGCTAACGAGTCATTTTACATTTTTTTTCTAATGACAGTTTCCAAGCATGCAATCAAATTTTGAACGTGTTTAATCGATTCGTCAGATCTCACTCTTTCAGAATCCGAGAGAAGAGGGACATTTTTTCGCTAATTGAGAAAAAAATGAGTCTAACAAGTCATTTCTAATTTTTGAATTATATTTGAATAATAATGTCTATCAAAATATCCTCTGACCTAAATTACATGAGATGGATGTTCTAGGCCCAGCCTACCCCTTTTTTCGTTTTAATGGAGGGTAAAGCGGGGGGGGGGGGGGGGGGGGGGGGCCGGGGGATCAGGTACCAAGTGCCGGACATCACGTCGACTAGGCTATCCACTCCGATAATCGTTACCGATAATTATCTCCGATAATTCGTTAAAAAAGGTTATCTGTTTATCTAGATAAAACATATTTTTATCGGTATAAAAATTCACTAGAAATTACCGAAAAAACTGCCACAATACCGTAACATTTTAAAGAAATATTAGTGTTTTTTGCCTTCCCAAGTAATCCAAGAAACAGTCCCAAACGTTTTATAGTATGATAGAAGACGTAGTTTACTTAAATGTGAGCTTAAGAGGTTTATTTACATTTGTATACCTATGGAACTGTAGAACTGTAGAACTGTAGAAGTCTAGAAAAAGTTATTGACATTGTTATCTTGAGGCTAGGGTGCTGGCGTTCTACCTTACAACCATTCTGGAGATAGGAACGAGCATGTTACTGTTAACAAGAGTCAAAAATACCGGCAGGGCACTCAATTAAATCCCGTAAGTGTTCTAGGCGTGAAACATTGTGTTCAGGAGAAGGAATCTGTTGCTTAAGTTATCCACAGGATAAGGAAACGGTTCACTGAATCACTTTAAATGTTTTACTGTTTCGAGGAGAATTGGTATTTGTTGCACTACTGTTCTCAGGAGAAGGATACCGGTGGTCTACTGTTTTGAAGAGAACTGGTGCACTACTGTTTTCAGGAGAAGGAAACCGGTGGTCTACTGTATTGAAGAGAACTAGTGCGTTACTGTTCTCAGGAGAAGGAAACCGGTGGTCTACTGTTTTGAAGAGAACTGGTGCACTACTGTTCTCAGGAGAAGGAAACCGGTGGTCTACTGTATTGAAGAGAACTAGTGCGTTACTGTTCTCAGGAGAAGGAAACCGGTGGTCTACTGTATTGAAGAGAACTAGTGCGTTACTGTTCTCAGGAGAAGGAAACCATTGGTCTACTGTTTTGAAGAGAACTGGTACACTACTGTTTTTAGGAGAAGGAAACCGGTGATCTACTGTTTTGAAGAGAACTAGTGCGTTACTGTTCTCAGGAGAAGGAAACCGGTGATCTACTGTTTTGAAGAGAACTAGTGCGTTACTGTTCTCAGGAGAAGGAAACCAGTGGTCTACTGTTTTGAATAGAACTAGTGCTTTACTGTTCTCAGGAGAAGGAAACCAGTGGTTTACTGTTTTGAAGAGAACTAGTGCGTTACTGTTCTCAGGAGAAGGAAACCAGTGGTCTACTGTTTTGAAGAGAACTAGTGCGTTACTGTTCTCAGGAGAAGGAAACCCTTGGTCTACTGTTTTGAAGAGAACTGGTACACTACTGTTCTCAGGAGAAGGTAACCGGTGATCTACTGTTTTGAAGAGAACTAGTGCGTTACTGTTCTCAGGAGAAGGAAACCAGTGATCTACTGTTTTGAAGAGAACTAGTGCGTTACTGTTCTCAGGAGAAGGAAACCAGTGGTCTACTGTTTTGAAGAGAACTAGTGCGTTACTGTTCTCAGGAGAAGGAAACCAGTGGTCTACTTTTTTGAAGAGAACTAGTGCGTTACTGTTCTCAGGAGAAGGAAACCCTTGGTCTACTGTTTTGAAGAGAACTGGTACACTACTGTTCTCAGGAGAAGGAAACCGGTGATCTACTGTTTTGAAGAGAACTGGTACACTACTGTTCTTAGGAGAAGACAAACCGTTGGTCTACTGTTTTGAAGAGAACTGGTACACTATTGTTCTCCGGCCCGGAGAAGAAAACTGATGCTCTAATATTTTCAAAAGAAAGGAAGTTGTACTTTAGCAAGATTACTGGTAAACAGTAATAAAAGTCGACAATCAGTTTTTGTGAAATTTGGAAAACATTTTGGCTTTGGCCTTCAGCAGAAAAATTATCGGTTTTATCTGTTTTATCTAGATAAAACCTAAATTTTTATCTGTTTATCTAGATAAAAGATTTCATACCGATAATGGATAGCCTAACGTCGACTAAGTGTAGTTTTGGATATTTTTCACTAGACCCACCCACCCCCTTTGCGGTACTAACTGTTTTTTTGGATAATACGTAAGACACCCACCCCTTTTGCCGCCTTTTGCGGTACTAACTGTCGAAAAAATCGTGGTACTAACTGTTTTTTGGTATATAGAATAAGATACCCACCCAGAAATTGCTTTTTTAAAAAAAGAGCTCAATTAAATTTTAAAGGAAGACTTTACAAAATTTTAAAAATTAAAAAAAAACCCAAAAAAAAACTTTAAAAACCTCAAAACCCATTCCCAAAATTGAAATTTGAGGTAAAATGGGTTTTTTTTGGGGTTAGACACCCCCTTTAGTACCATGTACTAACTGTTTTTTTGGAAAATGGGCAGTAGACCCACCAGTTAGTACCATGTACTAACTGTGTTTTTAGAAGAAAAAATGACCCACCCACCAACGTGATGTCCGGCACTAAGTGTATGATCTCCCCCCGGGTAAAGTGAGGCTAACAGATCATTTCTAATTTCAGAATTATATCTTTTAACAATAACGTCCTTTAAACTTTGACCTGGTATACATTATATAATAGATACTTTAGGTCGATGTTAGACTCGACTGTATCTACCCTTCCTGTCTTTTGATGGAGGGTAAAATAAGGCTAACTATCAAGGTTTGTTCATTACTTGTTCTACTGCTTCTTTGGACTAGCCCATCAAATCGTTTCTGTCTAACCTGTATTCATGAATAGTCGACAATCATAATATACTAACCTGACATGAGTTTTGGGAGGTGAGATTGAGGCTAAATCCTGTCACCCTTATTATAATATTCAACAAGTGATAGTTTTAATGTTGAATGCTTTTATTTACTGTAAGATTTAATTTTTGCCTTGACCAAAGATAAATAAGGTTAGAGGGTAGCCTCAATCCAACCTCACATAACTTATGATAAAGCCTCAATTACCTTTGGGCTGCAATAACACTTTTTTAAGTGGGTCTATAACCTGTTTCCGCACATTAAAGTTAAAATGCAGTCGAATTCTTAATTAGCCTCATTTTGGCCTCCTACAAGTAGACTCAACGATTTCTGAAATGTTAAGCTTGAAGAGGATGAATCAATCTTTATTGTTGACACATTAGATAGTCACAATACCAAACCTGCTCGAAAATATACACAAAAGTATACTTGTTAGCCTCATTTTACCCTCTCAAAAGGTGGTTCGCCTCATTTTCACCTCGAATATTTGAAGCTTAGATTTCAATCAAGTATAATCACTATGGATTATACTTGCAACTTGGATATCATGGACGTAACACGAGAAAGTTCTTTTTTGAAAGTGATGAGGCTAATTTGTTAGCCTCAATTGTCCCTCGCAGTTCAATCACTCCTACTGAGTCTCGTGAGTCAGCTAGGAGGTTTCCGGACATCGATTTTCTATACGCATATCAAAAATCAAATGCGTAACTAAAACAAAAATGAAATTACAGAAGTTTTAAATTTTTTTGTTGCTTTCTCTCAAATCAGATCTATTGGAAGACTTCGAGGTCAGAATACATGTTGAATATTTTGTTTTTTTAGTTTCTATCCATTTAACGTTCTATTATATTCAAGCTTTTCATTTAAAATTAAAACAATTCCTTCACATCATGGAGCCAGCCAGGGTGTGGACTGGCTATACCTTGTTAAATAATTTCCATCCCATTACATAATAATACTAAATAAATGTAAAAGATTTGCATTGTTTTAATTAATACAAAACTATATTATGATATATATAATATATTATATAATATAAATATATATATATACATGTGTATAATATTTAAATAATTGCCAGTGAACAGTTTATTGTTATTCGTCTAATCATTTCTTTCTCAAGCAAGTCCGTAAAATATGAAAAAGACAGTGCCATGACAGAGATAAAGTTGTGCCAAAAGAAAATTGCATTGGAGCCAGTAAAGAGGTTAGTTACTTGTCAGCATGTTGAATTGTAATGTGAATTTTTAGTACTTATTATTTAGCAAGTCACCATGTAATACTGATGTTAAGAGTTAACTGTACTTATATAACTTCTCAGATAAGCAATCTAGATCCCAAAAACACTTCGTTTTTTTCAAGGAACTTAAATATGGGGTTTAATATCAAAATTAAGGGGCTCAATTTTAAAATTTGGTCTAGAGTAGGTCTGTCTCAAAAATAGCACTGATTATTCTTCCATATTTTGAATTATAACATTTAGCAACAGGCAGAGTAAACAGTTCTGCCTGGCTCTAGGAGTACTTTATTTGGACATTGACTTGACACTAGTAAATCAGACTAAATATATTAGATTGTATTATCTTCTACATTAAGGTGAGGATTGAAACAGACAAGACAACCAGAAAAGTAAAACTTTTAACAGCTGATGAAACATGCTTGCTAGTGTGAGTGCTCATTGCATCAGCAAAGCAGCACAAATACTGAGGTGCTATTTCATTGATTAGATTCCAATCCACATACTTTCGAAATGGACTGTCCCTGTTCAAATAGGAAAACTTGCTCTGAGCTACGTCAAGTATATCCTTCAGGGTTTCTGAAATGTCACAGGAATACTCCTTGAAGAGATAAATCACGCTTTGCAAGGAGTACTGTCTTTTTGAGATTCTATGCTGGGAATAATTGTTCATTGGTATTAGCCGGCACAAGTAACCCATTACTAATTGAACGAACTCTTGATCACTGAGCATTGCCCTGAAAAATTCACATGTCGTGTGTTTGACATTTTTATCTGCTGTACATTTGGCTATGTACATACCATAATAAACGACTGCTTGGTAATTGTATTCCTTCTTATCTTCACAAAACATACGAGAGAATAACTTGGTAGAACTATCCAGGAGACACTTTTCAAACTTCTCCTTCTCGTCAGAAACTGCCAAGTTGGTAATCATTGTCATAGTCATGTTGGTGAAATGTCTTAAGTCCAGCGCTTCATCACATATCATTTGTTTTATAATGCTCATACATCCTCCTATGATAGGATCCTTGATCTTTTGAGTCCAAGATTTGTCTCCTGTACAAAAGTACGCTGAAGTTAAACCAAATGCAATGTTTCCGTTGGCTTCATTAGAACTGAAAATAGGGTTAAATTTAACTATAATATAGGATAGATGATAGTTTAATTTCTCCACTGTTAAAATATGATGAAAATTATATGTGACGGTTTATACACTGTAAATTGATACATATCTTTGAAATGACCAGGAATGGAAATGTTAAATCAAGATGACATGGTTACGCTTATAAAATGTCAAAGAATGTCAAACTTTCTTCAATAGGGCTAGGGCTTACCTTTCGATTGGGATGATTGTCAAAGCAATAAGCGTAATTGTGATGTATCTCATAACTCTGTGTATTACTTTGTATTGTTAACTTCCTTATTTGGATAGATGTTAGGAGAGCGAGCAGGGTTGTGTTTTTCTATCAGGAAAGAAATCATGAATATTTTTACATTGCAAGGAATTTCAAAAATATCGAGTATCTTTCATGATTATATAATTATATAATACATTTTTTAGGTTATTGTCAATTTGGACGTCTAGGTTAGTTAAGTGCTATAACATATTGTAGAAATGTAGTATATAACATGTAGTCTATAACATTGTCAGGAAATGTCAACAAAATGTCAAAAATACAAATCCATGCCCTTCAACTCGGCTGGATTTAACAGTAAATAAGAAGTGATCAGATTTTAACAAAACACGAACTTTATATTTCATACTAGTCGTGTAGGGGGATGCACACCTGCTGACCAAAAGCCACGTTCGTTTTGATTGTAAAATATATGAAGAGAACCAGATTTGACAGTTTAATTTCATATTCTCTTGATAGGGTTAACACCTGGTCCAGAGCACAGAGTGACTTCTATGCTAACTACCAGACCCTTTCGAGTGATAAATCTCTTCTGTAAAATATAAAACTGGGACGTTATTTACAACTTTAAGATTGGGACACAAGTTTTTATCAATAGTATCGATTCTTTTGGTATTGTAAAGTAGTGCACTCTGAATTGCATGTTACTGGCTACTGGCTGGTGATTCAGTTGAGACTGTCGCTGGATCAAATAATCAGGCTGATTCGAGGCTCTTTTATATTCTCAATCGTGACTTGTATCACTCGAACTGACCTCACTGATTTTCAATCAGTGATTAATCACTTGCACTGGTCATAAATAAATGCAATGAAAACTGTGAAATTTCAGTCAAGGAAACGGTCTAGAGTCTAGAGTCCAGTATGGAGTCACGTGACCTTGATATCCGGTATCAGTCGGTTGAGCCAGAGGAGTGACGAATAAACAAGCACTATTCTGGTAGAAGAGGGAATAAGTGGCGAAGTTAAGGATCAAGCTATCAAGAAGAGAAGAAAAACATAATCATGATCATTGATTTGTTTAATCAAACACACAAGAAGATTGAGAAATCTGGATATCAAAAAAATGTAATAGCATGAAACGTAAACAAAAATAGATATTCAATTTAAACATGATGGTTATAATTTTAATTCCAGTTAAATAGCCATAACATTTTAGATAGAAAAGAAGCAATTTGTTTAAAAGCAGTATAAAAATCAAACTCTGAGCCAGGGATGACGAATAAGATCAGACAACATAATTCTGACATCAGGATTGGGATCCAGACAGCTTCTGAGGAAGTTAAGTCTCAGAGTCCGCTCTGAGTAGGTCGGGTTAAGTTGTTCCATATTCTTGAACTCCTGAACTTCCTTTCTGGTGTTAAAAGGGCAGTCTCCGTTAAGAAGGACGAAGGAAATACAGCCAATAGCCCAAACAGAAGCCTGGAATGAACGATAGGATCCTGTCAAGAAATACTCCGGAGGTATGTAGACAGCTGTTCCCCGGAAGTAAGAGTAAGGGTCAGAGGACAGCTTGGCAGAGGAACCAAAGTCTATTAGTTTTATCTGTTTGGTGACGGGGTTGTAGAGAATGTTCTCGTCCTTGAGGTCCCGATGGTCGATGTTCTGGAGAGTGAGATAGTAAACAACGTTAACCAGCTGTCTGATAATGTGTGCGCTGTCTCTGGAGGACAGAGCTCTGTGCTTGTCGATATGCATAAAGAGGTCCTCAAATCCGGGGAGGTACTCCATAACAAAGTACCAGGTGTACTGGTGGTTATCTTTGTAAACTTCTAGAATGTTCAGGATATTGGGATGAGAGAGGGACTCCCAGAGGACTAGTTCGTTGGGTAACCACTCTTGTCTCTTCACACACCAGGTCTTGTTACTGCAGTTTGCGTCGTCCATTATCTTCACTGCTAGGAGCTGTTTTGTTGTTCTGTTCTGACATAGGTAGACTGCTCCGTAACCTCCTTCACCGAGTGGCTTGATAAGCTTGTACTTCTTAACGAATTCTGGAGCTTTTCCAATAGACTTCATCTTCTGTAGAGTAGTAGCGGTTGTGTTCGTTGAAGAGTTGATTGGTGCTGGTAAACGATTGATACTGCTTTGGAGATGAGAGCCAGTATTTATATCTGGGTGGGAATGTTAAGGCCAGAGGGGGAGGGGGGGTGGGGCTCGTCTCCATTCCTTGTTGGTATTTACATTCCGTTTCAGATATCCAACATATGAGGTGATGAGACACGAGGGATAGTGACATGTAGTTACGTGAGATAGTCCTTCTCACATGTCACGTGACAATATTGTTAGTACATTGTCAGACCCTTGTTAGACTTGTGAACTCTCATGAGGCGGTCACGGAGACCCTTGTCAGACTGGCCTCATTAAACGTGAATCAGACATTAACAACCTCATTTGTCTTGGTGTCAAAGGATCTGGGTCTAGGAAACTGGAATGCATATTTACTTCGTTAGATTTAATATTTGGGCATATCTGAAGTTACTCAACTAGTTGGTGAAAGATACTGTAATAAAATCTTGAATTCTCCGAGAGAAAATTAGACGAAAAATATGCTTGTAAAATTGATGAAGTTTATTAGATCATGATCATGAGGTTCAATTTAGTGATAAAATAACTGCCTTTTTGTCCGCCTCTGTAACATCAGGCCTACATTAACAACAGTCGACTGTACTCCTTTGCCTTCGATTGCGGTTTGCATCCTTTGCCACAGAGTACAGTTTCCACCTTCAAGTTGGTAAAATGGGTCAGGAGGACTAAAGGGTCTACATTTTACGAGTACTGTAATACGCGGATCAATTTATGTAGACTTGTTCACGCGTCTTTGGCGCGCATATTAATCGCGCGCGATGAATATAATTCGATCGTTTTGAAAAAAAATTCTCAAGCTTTCATAAATAACTTAGCTTTGTTTTGAGGACATGGAAACTGTTGTTATCTTGGCCAAGTAAGCCCAGGAAAAAACGCTAACGTGCAACAAAACTGTTAGCAGCATTGAAACTTCATGCACGTGCAATTTAGGTAACCTAGCAACATGTCGTGTGCGCACACATTGTTCTGGTAGTGCTCTTGTTGTAGTCGTTTTATCCGGTAGTTCGCATTTTGGTTACACCTCACCTCACACAAGTCCTCTACATCATATGTCTACTTATGATCCTGAATCTACATGGAGGACTCAACTATTTTCGCAACCGCGATATTCATTCTGCCCTTGACATCTTGTTTACTTCGAAGTTTTGTTCATTAACTCTGCGTTTCATCCGCTCCACCTAGCAGATGGCTACTGGATTCCAAGTACTTGCTTAAACAGACGATAAGGTCGGTGTTCGTTTATAGGTTAGGAAGAATTGGTTGGAGACTAGATGAGTTATACTCCGTGTTTTGTATGAAAATTATGACGGTTAATTTTGGCGCAGGCTTCGGCATCTTTAATTTGGCCATTTTCAAGCCTTCCCGTCTTTAATTTATTTTTGTTGGATTCAGAGTAACATGATACTGCGTCTTGGACAAATCTGGTAAATAGTTTTCTGTTGTTCTTAACGAGGTGAGGGTCAAACTGAGGAGAGCAAGGTTACACAGAGAATTTTGCCAAAGAGTACTATTAAATGAAAAGGATGAACCAGGAGAGTATTCTCTCCAAACAAAATTTGTAAGAATTCTACAGAAGAGTATTCTCTCCGAAGAACGATTATGGAAGTTGAACCTCCAAAAGGATGATTAGAGAAAGAATTTTGCCAAAGAGTACTATTAAATGAAAAGGATGAACCAGGAGAGTATTCTCTCCGAATAAAATTTATAAGAATTCTACAGGAGAGTATTCTCTCCGAAGAACAATTATGGAAGTTGAACCTCGAAAAGGATGATTAGAAAGAGAATTTCACCAAAGAGTACTATTAAATGAAAAGGATGAACCAGGAGAGTATTCTCTCCGAACAAAATTTATAAGAATTCTACAGGAGAGTATTCTCTCCGAAGAACGATTATGGAAGTTGAACCTCGAAAAGGATGATTAGAGAGAGAATCTTGCCAAAGAGTACTATTAAATGAAAAGGATGAACCAGGAGAGTATTCTCTCCGAACAAAATTTATAAGAATTCTACAGGAGAGTATTCTCTCCGAAGAACGATTATGGGAATTAATGGAGGGGGGGGGGGGGTGTCAATGATTTCGTATGCCCGCGATTATTAATAATTTTTGATTTGTATTTTGTAATGGCTCACTATACTCACTTGTAATATTAATAATTAATATCCCATCTAGTATGGCTCACATAGAAGAGATACGAAACAAGATCCACCTAGACCTACACACTGTCCGAAACACTGAAGATTCCAAATACCCGGGAACTTACTCCGGCTACGATGACTCCTGGAACTATGCCAAGTTTAAGAACAATTTCAAACTGGAGATCGTATCTCGGTCAGCTCGTGAGGTGGAATTTGACATGATTGGGATTGATACTCCGTTTGCTAATGCGTTCAGGAGGATACTACTGGCGGAGGTACCCACCATGGCAGTAGAGGAGGTGTTTATCAACAATAATACAAGTGTTATGCAGGATGAGGTACTAGCTCACAGACTTGGACTTCTGCCAATAAATGTCGACCCCAGGTAGTCATACAACAACTCTCTGTTCTTCTTTTGTTTCTAATCTTTAGAATCGTTTAGTATGTCGTGAATTTTGTGTTGTAATTTTCTATAAATCTTTCCAGAATTCACAATTTTATCGTTGTATTCTACAATCTACAGGCTATTTGAAATGAAAAAGAAGGGTGACAAAGTTACAGAGCGAAACACACTAAAGTTCAGACTGAAAGTCAGATGCAAGCGAAACAAGAAGGCTCCGACAGATACTACGAATCCAGACGAGCTGTATCTAAATGCTAAGGTTTACACAAGGACCATTGAATGGGAGCCCATTGGTGAACAGAAAAACTGGATCCCAGGTTTGTGCTTTTTTTTGGTTTAGCCTATACATATAAGACATATGGCACGTCAAATAAGTTTAAATTGAATGCACCATTTCTGTTTTTTTTCTTCACGCTTCTACTAATTACCATGTAAAAATGTAAAACTGAATATAAGAGGTAAAGTTAATCTCCCATAATGACAGTTGATCAGATTTTTAAAAACTGTTCCTTTATTATTTATTTATTCAGAATTTCACCAGGTGGAGTGAGGTTTACAGAGGACGACATTCTTGTCAACGTACTCAGACCCGGCCAAGAGCTGGACATGGTACTTCACGCTGTTAAAGGTATTGGATCTGACCATGCTAAATTCTCACCCGTCGCTACTGCATCCTACAGACTTATGCCCGAGATTCAGCTTCTTCAACCTTTCCGAGGTCACCTCGCTGACAAACTGAAGGGGTGTTTCTCTCCGGGGGTTGTTGAGATAGTTGATGGTGAAGCGGTTGTTAAAAGTGCTCGAGTGGACACGGGGAGTAGAGAGGTTTTAAGACACAGTGAGCTTGCTGATAAAGTTAAACTTCTTAAAGTTAGAGACCATTTTATTTTCACTATTGAGTCCACGGGGGCACTTGAGCCTCTTGAATTAATGAGGGAGGCTATCAAAATTTTAAAAGACAAGTGTAAGGTTTATAGGAAAGAGCTGGATGTTTTTACAACTTGAAAAGTAAGGTTTTTTACTTTTTTACTTTAAATTATTACATTTTATTATAAGTTATTGATGCAGGTCTGTGAAATTGGTCTCGCTATTATATTTCGAGATCAATTTTAAATTTTAAATCTTCATTTATTTTATCCATTGAGCCTATTATTAACAATGCTAATCCCTATGCCTAATTCTAAGAGTATCAGAGGAATACGATTGTCACGCCATCTAGCTTCTGAGTGGGCAAATAGTTAGCAGTTTGGTTTCCTGGGTTACAGTGGCGTAACGTTGCTAGGTTACAGTGGCGTAACGTTGCTGGGTTACAGTGGCGTAACGTTGCTGGGTTACAGTGGCGTAACGTTGCTGGGTTACAGTGGCGTAACGTTGCTGGGTTACAGTGGCGTAACGTTGCTGGGTTACAGTGGCGTAACGTTGCTGGGTTACAGTGGCGTAACGTTGCTGGGTTACAGTGGCGTAACGTTGCTGGTGTAACGTTGCTGGGTTACAGTGGCGTAACGTTGCTGGGTTACAGTGGCATAACGTTGCTGGGTTACAGTGGCGTAACGTTGCTGGTGTAACGTTGCTGGGTTACAGTGGCGTAACGTTGCTGGTGTAACGTTGCTGGGTTACAGTGGCGTAACGTTGCTGGTGTAACGTTGCTGGGTTACAGTGGCGTAACGTTGCTGGGTTACAGTGGCATAACGTTGCTGGGTTACAGTGGCGTAACGTTGCTGGTGTAACGTTGCTGGGTTACAGTGGCGTAACGTTGCTGGCGTAACGTTGCTGGGTTACAGTGGCGTAACGTTGCTGGTGTAACGTTGCTGGGTTACAGTGGCGTAACGTTGCTGGGTTACAGTGGCGTAACGTTGCTGGGTTACAGTGGCGTAACGTTGCTGGGTTACAGTGGCGTAACGTTGCTGGGTTACAGTGGCGTAATGTTGCTGGGTTACAGTGGTGTAACGTTGCTGTTATGTATTATAAGAACGTCACGTCCATATTATAGTCCGACTGCAAGTTATTCTGTCCGGCCTATAAACACCAGTTTAATTTGGTTTCCTGAGTTGTATTGATATTCTAATCCTTATTCTTTAGTGTAGCTATGTTCAAGAGTTCCTTTGGTACCCCGGCTGCCTCAACGACCGGCTCAATTTTTGGCTCTGGATCGACAACTGGTACCAAATCCTTGTTCGGAAACACAGCTGCCTCGACGGGGACCTCTCTTTTCGGTGGTGCCACTACCACAGCCGCCTCAACAGGGGGTTCCCTGTTCGGGTCAAATACTAGTACTACCGGCAGTGCCTTCAACTTCAACACTGCTGCTAAACCAGGTACTTGCCTCCTAGCTGTGGATTTAAGTTCAGTTATTTTGGTGTTATATTTTAATCTTTTTAATTTTTAACGTTCTTTTATCATATCATATTATGATAAAAATGACGTACGATTTATAACTTATAAGTGATGTAATATTTATTAGACATATTACATAAGCCTCTCATGTTTAATAATTCTATTACCAGCTACAGGAGGTTTATTCGGAACCCCCACCGCCACGACCACAGCTACTCCTAGCTTATTCGGTAACACCACTGGAGCTAGTGGCGGTTTGTTTGGTGGCGGTGCTGCTACCACGGGAACCTCACTGTTTGGAGGCACCGCTAACACGGGGACCACTTCCTTATTTGGTAATAAGGCCGGGAGCACTTCCTTATTTGGTAATACTAGTGCGACTGCTGGGACTACATCTTTATTCGGATCTACGCCGGCAGCTGGCAGTACTTCACTTTTTGGAAGCACTCCACAGCAGGTAACGTAAACAGTGGTATAATTTCTATATCGAAATATTATCATAATTATTGTGAAGTCCCAAGCTTTCATTTCAATTATACCAAATTTGCTCTTCTAAAAAATGGTTCTTTCATTATTGATATCAGTGAGAGTAACCACACCACAGTAACCACACCACAGTAACCACACCACAGTAACCACGCCACAGTAACCACACCACAGTTACCACACCACAGTAACCACACCACAGTAACCACACCACAGTAACCACACCACAGTAACCACACCACAGTAACCACACCACAGTAACCACACCACAGTAACCACACCACAGTAACCACACCACAGTAACCACACCACAGTAACCACACCGTCTCCTTTAGGCTGGCGGTGGTTTGTTTGGTAATACCCAACAGCAGCAACAACAGCAGCAGCAGCAAGGTGGAATAACAGATCTTAACTCACTAGCAACTGTTGCTCAAGCTCTTTCTCTTCCGATAATCTGTGGAGACGAACGGGACATGCTGTAAGTTGATACTTATTTTCTGTACTTATTATTTAGTTATTTTACTTTTTGTTTAACGACTTTGTAGTAACTTTATAACACGTAGTACATACAAGTAGGAATACGATCACTTCTCACTACACCTCACCTCACCTCAGATTTGTAATTAAAAGATGGGTCCCAAACGTCGTCTGCAAATCAAAAGAATGAAAGAAAAGAATATTTTGTCTAATTAACGATCATGGGAGTTCAACTCTGTAAATGAAAAGGATGAATCAGGAGGGCATTCTCTCCAAATAGGGCGAATTCTTTATAAACAATGTTTGTAAGAGTACCCCGAAAATGAAAAGGATAAATCAGGAGAGCATTCTCTCCAAAGAGTAATCCCCGGCAAGCGTCCTCTCTTCAACTCTCCCCACAAGAAAGCTTTCTGCCATCCCACCAGGAAGCTTTCTCTTCCTACCATCCCTCTAAACAACGAATATGGAAATTGAACCCCGAAAATGAAAAGGACGAATTAGGAGAGCATTCTCCAAAAAGGGCAAATAGTATGAATTCTCTTTAAACAACGAATATATGGGGGGGGGGGGGGGGGGGGGGTGGGGGGTCACAACACCAAATAACTCTATTTGAAATTTGGCGAAAGAGCTGTGTTATTTGATGTTATTGAGTCTTAGGGTAATTTAAGCGTTATTTAGAGTAATTTAAGCGTTATTTAGAGTAATTTCATTTCATTTCATTTCATTTCATTTCATTTCATTTCATTTCATTTCATTTCATTTCATTTCATTTCATTTCATTTCATTTCATTTCATTTCATTTCATTTCATTTCATTTCATTTCATTTCATTTCATTTCATTTCATTTCATTTCATTTCATTTCATTTCACTAAATAACTCGATTTGAGGATTGGCAAAAAGAGTTGTGTTATTTGGTATTGTGACCCCCACCCCCCCCCCCCCCCAACCCCACGAATATGCAATTTGAACCCCGAGAATGAAAAGGACGAATCAGGAGAGCATTCTCCACAAAGGGCAAATAGTACGAATTCTCTCTAAACAACCAGGAGAGCATTCTCCCCAAAAGGGCAAATAGTAAGAATTCTCTTTAAACAACGAATATGCAATTTGAACCCCGAGAATGAAAAGGACGAATCAGGAGAGCATTCTCCACAAAGGGCAAATAGTACGAATTCTCTTTAAACAACGAATATTGAAATTGAACCCCGAGAATGAAAATAATGAACCAGGAGAGCATTCTCCCCAAAAGGGCAAATAGTAAGAATTCTCTTTAAACAACTAATATGCAATTTAAACCCCGAGAATGAAAAGGACGAATCAGGAGAGCATTCTCCCCAAAAGGGCAAATAGTAAGAATTCTCTTTAAACAACGAATATGCAATCTGAACCCCGAGAATGAAAAGGACGAATCAGGAGAGCATTCTCCACAAAGGGCAAATAGTACGAATTCTCTCTAAACAACTAATATGCAATTTAAACCCCGAGAATGAAAAGGACGAATCAGGAGAGCATTCTCCACAAAGGGCAAATAGTACGAATTCTCTTTAAACAACGAATATTGAAATTGAACCCCGAGAATGAAAATAATGAACCAGGAGAGCATTCTCCCCAAAAGGGCAAATAGTAAGAATTCTCTTTAAACAACGAATATGCAATTTGAACCCCGAGAATGAAAAGGACGAATCAGGAGAGCATTCTCCACAAAGGGCAAATAGTACGAATTCTCTTTAAACAACTAATATGCAATTTAAACCCCGATAATGAAAAGGACGAATCAGGAGAGCATTCTCCACAAAGGGCAAATAGTACGAATTCTCTTTAAACAACGAATATTGAAATTGAACCCCGAGAATGAAAATAATGAACCAGGAGAGCATTCTCCCCAAAAGGGCAAATAGTAAGAATTCTCTTTAAACAACGAATATGCAATTTGAACCCCGAGAATGAAAAGGACGAATCAGGAGAGCATTCTCCACAAAGGGCAAATAGTACGAATTCTCTTTAAACAACTAATATGCAATTTAAACCCCGAAAATGGGTAATACATCCGGATCCTGATGACATCATGCGGCACTCTCGTGAGTCGTGGCACTATGGCGGCACTCTGGCGGGATAGTGCCAACTTTTAATCATATTCGTTCAAAAGCCTAAGACAATCATTATACATTCATCATTATCTTTTTACACTAATAAATAAAAACATTAGCCTTGTTGAACATTGTTAGTTGCAACTGGTGCAACTCTTCAATCAATCGCTCTATCAGTATTCCAATCGTGATTTACAATCGTGATCTGGTGACGTGTCACATGCTACCAGCTTGAGATAACATTCTATTCCGGCAGGATTGTTGCGATAATATTCCTGCAGGATACACTTGAGGTATCACATAGCAATAACAAGTCCCACGTGCAATGTTCAGTTGTTCTAGAATCTGGATTGAAATGACGTAGGTATTTAATTAACGTGAGGCGTGTCATGTGAATGCTACGTTGTACCTTGTAATCATGTCACAGAAGATGTTATATAAGACGAGCTCCTTAGGGATTAGGGAAATAGCATCAGTGATGGTTCACACTTCTCGATCTTTCAAGTACACCAGCTACGAGGATCAGCTTCCCGTTCCAGATCTCCTCTACGACGCCCGCCTCCCACTCCTTCGCCACCCGGAGCACGGCGGATTTGGCATGCTTACATTCCCACTGGGAAGTGTGGACCATCACTGATGCTATTTCCTTAAGGAGCTCGTCTTATATGCCATCTTCTGTGACATGATTGTAAGGTACAACGTAGCATTCACATGACACGCCTCACGTCAAGTTAATACCAACGTCCGCGTCATACTAATCCAGATTCTAGAACAACTGAACATTGCACGTGGGACTTGTTATTGCTATGTGATACCTCAAGTGTATCCTGCAGGAATATTATCGCAACAATCCTGCCGGAACGTTATCTCAAGCTGGTAGCATGTGACACAATTGTAAATCACAATTGGAATGCTGATAGAGCGATTGATTGAAGAGTTGCACCAGTTGCAACTATCAATTTTCAACAAGGCTAATGTTTTTATTTATTAGTGTAAAAAGATAATGATGAAGGTACAATGATTGTCTTAGGCTTTTGAACGAATATGATTAAAAGTTGGCACTATCCCGCCATAGTGCCGCCATAGTGCCACGACTCACGAGAGTGCCGCCATGGTGTCATCAGGATCCGGATGTATGACCCATAGTGCCACCATAGTGCCGCGACAATGCCACGAGAATGCCGCGATGGTGCCATCGGGATTCAGATGTATGACCCAAAATGAAAATAATGAATCAGGAGAGCATTCTCTTCGAATAGTCAGGGTGTCCAGTGACATCAGATTTTATAGATTTCATAGATTTTATAGATTTCATAGATTTCATAGATTTCATAGATTTCATAGATTTCATAGATTTCATAGATTTCATAGATTTCATAGATTTCATAGATTTCATAGATTTCATAGATTTCATAGATTTCATAGATTTCATATATTTCATAGATTTCATAGATTTCATAAATTCCATAGATTTCATTGATTTCATATATCACCTAGACACCCTGAATTTTATCCACAATATATTATTTAAGGAAGATGTAATACAATAATGATAGATTGAAGCGGGCAATGTCTCTGTCGATACGAGCTGTTAAATCCACAATTTCGTGTGAATAACCAACAAACTCTCCCAGGTACGCAAAGTTCAACCAGTTGCAAGCTTATTGGGGGCACGGCACAGTAATCCTCAACCAATCTGGCAACACCTTTCCCATCACTCCAGAATCTCCTTTCTCCAGATTCAAAAGTGTTGGATACTGCAGACTGCCTTCCACCAAAAACGAGGTTTTGATGTTTTTGGATTTAAATCAAGGAAATACTACCTTGATACTACCTTGATTAATTTCCTAGAATTAGAGTTGAAAATTATCATGCCATTTTTATATGATAAAAAAGCAGTTGATATCTAATTTGTAATCTTACCATGGTTTACCATTAACTAAGCCTATACATCTCAGGATGGTTTGGTGGGTATATTTATTGGCAAGCCGCTTGATGACGTCACCAAGAACCAGACTCAGCTGGTAGCCTCACTTCACTCCATACTGGGCGGGAAACAAGAACACGTGGTCTGCTGCGACAGTGTCAAGTCAATCAACAATTCCACTACTGAGGTTTGTTTATCACCCTTTATTACTGATTGTTAGCCTCCAGCCCCATAATCAGAACACTGGGCCACAAGCCCCATAATCAGAACACTGGGCCACAAGCCCCATAATCAGAACACTGGGCCACAAGCCCCTCAGTCCTCACAGCCGTCACTAGAGTTTTAAATCTTAGTTCCGGGCCTAGGTAAAACCCAACGTTCTGGGGACTGATAACCTGTTATACTGCAAGATAACCATTATCCCCAGATTGTAATATACGTGCTGCTAAGATCTCCTACTGGGGCCACACAACGCATCCCTGCTACAGACCTAGCTTCCGTCCTCACCTCACCTAACATAGCCAACCAACTCAAATCTGGAATGTTTGTTACTAATGTCATCAGCAAGGTTTGTAGACTGTAGTTGAGTAAACAAATGAGTGTAGTCTAGTATTATCCAGGCAATGCTGCTAAACTAATTAAATGTACTTATTGTGTTGCCAATTTGCACTTCAAAAACTGGTTCACTTATAATACAGAAATATTTTGCTTTGTCAAATAAAGGCGAATACCCTGGCCCTACAGACTACAGTATAGATGTTAAACTTAATTATTACATTAGATTTAAAACATTTAAATCCCACGTTACTTTACCCAGGTAGCGTTCACATCCTCCCAACTGTCCCTCTACCTTGACAAGCCTCCCGTGGGAATCAGCCCTGTCTTATGGGAACAAGCCAAGCAGGAGAACCCTGACCCTGTTAAACTCATCCCTGTACCTCTGGTAGGGTTCAAGGCCATATCTGAGAGGTTGAGGTTACAGAAGGAACAGAGCGAGGCCCACTTTGCAAGGGTCGAACTTATAGGTTGGTAAGGTGACGTCATAAGTGTGGTGACGTCATAAGTGTGGTGACGTCATAATCGTGGTGACGTCATATTAAGGAACGGATCTGTGTCGTAATATTAGTTCTTTAGTTATTACTGTGTTTGTTTATATTAATTGATTGTTCGGTTAATAAAATTTGTTGTTTAAAAAAATATCAAGCCTGGTTGTGAAATGTTTCCTTGGTCCAGGAAAAGAAGTAGAGGACATCAGAGCGGTTCAAGCAAACACACTAAGCAGGCTACAACAGCTGAAGAGAAAACATTCCGAGCTTACCCACAGAGTCCTCCAGGTTACAACTTATTTCCTGCTGTACAAAAATAAATGAAATAAACGAGAAAAGTTTGAAATTTAATTTTGTCAAATGCAGATTGTTTAAATTTGTTTACTATTTGTGTAAATAAAGAGCTAGACAGGTGCACTGTTACAGGTAATGGTTGATGTGGAGGTACAGAAGAAAGCAGGATTCTCTCTCCAGCCAGAGGAGGAACATTTGAGAGTGCAGCTAGAGAGTATACAGCAGGAACTCAATGCTCCCAACTTATTTAAGGTACTGTGCAGCTCTTGTTACATTGAATCAGCTAATTGCTTTCAATATAATAATAAATTACCAAATTGGCAAATTATCAATTAAATTGTTGCAATGAGTCAACTTCTAGAAAATTGATCATTAGCATATACTTGTTAAAACAGTAGCATGGTTTGCTGTTATCCATCGTTCTTCACAATTCAGTTGTTTTAACAGCTTTCAGCCGAATGTGGTGTGATAGTACTATGTGTGATAACATTATGTGTGATAGCATTATGTGTGATAACATTATGTGTGATAGCACTATGTGTGATAACATTATGTGTGATAACATTATGTGTGATAACATTATGTGTGATATAATGATTGTGTTTCAGGGAAGACTGAGTGAAATGTTGTCACTAATAAGAATGCAAAGTTTATCTGAGCCTGGAAACAACAGTTCCACTCAGGTCAGTTTCCTGTATAGCAGTTGCTTTTTTCGCTTTTACTTTCGTCAAAATTTAACTTGATTATTATATTTACACACCTTGTGTGCCGAATATAGTTCTGTGATTTTATTTCAGTTGAATTGTTATTATACACTAACAAATTAACGCGACTGCAAATTGCAACGATAAAAATGTTTACATTTTTGTTTTATGAACTGTTTCCATTAAATTTAAAAGTGTTGCTCTAACCACATTAACCCCGCTCCAATGTAAAAGTGTTGCTCTAACCACATTAACCCTGCTCCAATGTAAAAGTGTTGCTCTAACCACATTAACCCCGCTCCAATGTAAAAGTGTTGCTCTAACCACATTAACCCTGCTCTAACCACATTAACCCTGCTCCAATGTAAAAGTGTTGCTCTAACCACATTAACCCTGCTCCAATGTAAAAGTGTTGCTCTAACCACATTAACCCTGCTCCAATGTAAAAGTGTTGCTCTAACCACATTAACCCTGCTCCAATGTAAAAGTGTTGCTCTAACCACATTAACCCTGCTCCAATGTAAAAGTGTTGCTCTAACCACATTAACCCTGCTCCAATGTAAAAGTGTTGCTCTAACCACATTAACCCTGCTCCAATGTAAAAGTGTTGCTCTAACCACATTAACCCTGCTCCAATGTAAAAGTGTTGCTCTAACCACATTAACCCTGCTCCAATGTAAAAGTGTTGCTCTAACCACATTAACCCCTGCTCCAATGTAAAAGTGTTGCTCTAACCACATTAACCCTGCTCCAATGTAAAAGTGTTGCTCTAACCACATTAACCCTGCTCCAATGTAAAAGTGTTGCTCTAACCACATTAACCCTGCTCCAATGTAAAAGTGTTGCTCTAACCACATTAACCCTGCTCCAATGTAAAAGTGTTGCTCTAACCACATTAACCCCTGCTCCAATGTAAAAGTGTTGCTCTAACCACATTAACCCTGCTCCAATGTAAAAGTGTTCCTCTAACCACATTAACCCTGCTCCAATGTAAAATTGTTGCTCTAACCACATTAACCCTGCTCCAATGTAAAAGTGTTGCTCTAACCACATTAACCCTGCTCCAATGTAAAAGTGTTGCTCTAACCACATTAACCCTGCTCCAATGTAAAAGTGTTCCTCTAACCACATTAACCCTGCTCCAATGTAAAAGTGTTGCTCTAACCACATTAACCCTGCTCCAATGTAAAAGTGTTGCTCTAACCACATTAACCCTGCTCCAATGTAAAAGTGTTGCTCTAACCACATTAACCCTGCTCCAATGTAAAAGTGTTCCTCTAACCACATTAACCCTTGCTCAGATGGACAACGCAGTGCTGGCCAGTATACACTCCCACTTATCAAGACAACAGGACGGTATAGGCCATCTCCTAGATATTATCAGGGATGATCTCCAGCATCTAGATATTATCAAGCAGGGACTAGCTGAAAAGGTAGCTTCCTAGAGCTGTTCGATACGTTTTAGGAGGGTTTTGAGGATTTTTAGATTTTTATTTGAAAGGAGTTAAAATTTCAAAATTGTTTGTATTTTATGAAATGAAATGCAATGAAACAGACAGTTTTGAAACAATAAATTAAGCTATGTAACGGAAAGGCTGAGGCTGGCCTCATTTTGATGGGTTGAAAGTATTTATTAATTTTCTAAGTAAAGGGAACTTTATGATGTAATGTCCTGAAGTAATCGTTGCAGTGCAATGATTGTTGAGTAGGAATAGTAATGATATTTAATACGTACTTTTCTCTCTGCTCACTGTTGATATTATCATCTGCTATGATCCTCCCCTGAACTCTTTATTATGACGTGTACATTGTACATGTTACATTGTACATTGTACATTGTACATTGTACATTGTACATTGTACAGAAATGTCGCCTGATACATGATAAGAGTAAACCAAACGAAACTTAAACCTGATAATCTGATATACAATCCACCCCCAATTAACATCACGAGATTTTCATTATTTATTGTTTTAAATTTATATAACTATTTTAATTTTCAAAAGTTAAAGTTTTTGACCATTAAATTTGTAATAATGTTTCCTCAATACTGATGCTTTCACTTCAAAATAATATAGATCACGGGTTACAAATTTATTTGAAATCACGGGTTACACATTTATTTGAAATCACGTCATATGTAGGATGATGAAACATGACACTTTGTCTCCAGAACGTTTCCCTGCAAGCACTGTCATTGCATGAAATATAACACTATTTAGTGCTGCATCACATGTCCTCTTTGTTTTTCCGGAATTTGCCAAAATTGTGTGCAGTGTTTAATTGACTATTGTTTAATTGACTATTCTTTATTTTTTCGTAATATTTTTCTTAAATTTCCTCTGACATTGTTAACCTCTAGATAGATGCCATGTAGAAGCTGACTTGACTCTTTGAACGGTTTCTGACCTCTCTAAAACATCTGTAATCTCAATAACAGTCCACGCCCATTTTCAGAAAATAACTTACTTATCAAATAACCGAAACCAGACAGTTAATTCAAACTGATTTCTCTGCCGAAAACACCAACTCTTAAAACGGAAACGTACCACTGCACATAACCGCGGACATAAAATCAAAATAAGAGCAGCCTAAGATCATGCCATCTGATGACTCAGTGGGCGTGCAGGTGGTTGGTACCTACAGAGTGGGGATGAGACAGATCCTGCCAATATGGATTCTTTTCTTCATCAACCTCTTCAACTACATCGACCGATACATCGTCTCTGGTTTGTTTTCACTAGCAGGATATATATAGTAACATGCCTCAGCTTTCATATTTGTAGAGTTGCACGACTGTGACTGTTTGACTGATATATCAAATATCAATAATTATATTTATAATGTTTGTAGCAACTCCATTCCGATTGCCAGCCACCATCTCGATAAAGCTATTAACCATTCTCCTTTCAGGGACACTCGAAAAGTTATTGGACGATTTTAATTTGTCGTTTTCTCAAGGTGGCTTACTGACAACAGCTTTCATCGTATCTTATATGTTTTTGTCACCTGTCTTTGGGTATTTAGGTGGGTATTTCAGACTTGTAATCATTATTCGTTTGTGATTTGAGCTGAACCCCTATTATGTAGAGAAGGGTCCCCTCCCTCACTGGTCCCCCCAGCCTCGGCCCCTCCCTCACTCGCCCCCCCCCCTCCCTCACGGCTCACTGGCCCCCTCCTCACTGGCCCCCTCCCTCACCGTTAAATCTTGTAATTAGATACTTGCTTATATTTTCCGTTATAATAAGACAACTTTAGCTGGTATGATTTTGTCAATGTAAACTTAAACTATAAAATTTTAGGTGATCGTTACAACAGGCCGAGGCTCATCGCTACTGGTCTTGTCATCTGGGCTGCCTCCACTTTTATGTGCTCTTTTGCACAAACGGTAATATAAGATATTTTGTTTTAGAATAATTCTCGATACCAGTTTTCTTGTTCTTCTATTGTATTCTTATGATATGGAACTGCAAAATTAAAATGTAATTTTAGAAGATGCCTATTCGTCTGATAGATTCATTGAAATTGGCCTGATCACGTGACCATTGTGACATAAAACCACTTGATTTGTTCTATTTTACTTGGAATGATTCTAAATACGAGCATCACAAGGTAGGTAACAACTGCTACATTTCAGTACTGGCAGTTGTTAGTGCTGCGTGGGATAGTGGGTATAGGAGAGGCTTCGTACGCGGCTCTAGCCCCGCCCATCATAGCGGACATTATCCCCGCTGCTCAGAGAACCTTCTACCTGTCCTTCTTCTTCATCGGTACTCCTGTTGGTAAGTACACGGGGGGGGGGGGGGGGGGGGGGGGGGGGGGGGGGGGGTACACACTACACGGGGGGGGGGGGGGGGTACACACTACACACTACACGGGGGGGGGTACACACTACACACTACACGGGGGGGGGGGGTACACACTACACACTACACGGGGGGGGGTACACACTACACACTACACGGGGGGGGGGGGGGGGTACACACTACACACTACACGGGGGGGGGGGGTACACACTACACACTACACGGGGGGGGGTACACACTACACACTACACGGGGGGGGGGGGTACACACTACACGGGGGGGGGGTACACACTACACACTACACGGGGGGGGGTACACACTACACACTACACGGGGGGGGGGGGTACACACTACACGGGGGGGGGGGGGGGGGGGGGGTACACACTACACACTACACGGGGGGGCGGGGGTACACACTACACGGGGGGGGGGGGGGTACACACTACACGGGGGGGGGGGTACACACTACACACTACACGGGGGGGCGGGGGTACACACTACACGGGGGGGCGGGGGTACACACTACACGGGGGGGGGGGGGGGGGTACACACTACACACTACACGGGGGGGGGGGGGGGGTACACACTACACGGGGGGGCGGGGGTACACACTACACGGGGGGGGGGGGGGGGTACACACTACACGGGGGGGGGGGGTACACACTACACGGGGGGGGGGGGTACACACTACACGGGGGGGGGGGGTACACACTACACGGGGGGGGGTACACACTACACACTACACGGGGGGGGGGGGGGGTACACACTACACACTACACGGGGGGGCGGGGGTACACACTACACGGGGGGGCGGGGGTACACACTACACGGGGGGGGGGGGGGGGGTACACACTACACACTACACGGGGGGGGGGGGGGTTCACTTCATCTCCATTTGCTGTACAGGTATTACTTGCCCGCTGCTGACTGCTCCTGCTTCTTGTATGGGTCCATCGGTTTGCATCCTTGATAAGCGACACAGATGATCAGTTATTTCCTGATTTAGATTGAAAAATCTGATATGAGAGACTTGTCGCTTGCCGTTGGGCGTTATAATTAAAAGTATCGAATCCGAAAATTGGGTAAAAATTACACAGCACTCTGACTCCTCTCTTTTGGTATCACTGTATCACCTTAATAACACTGTATATTATACACTGTATACTGTATAGTGTATAGTGTATACTGTATAGTGTATATTATATAGGGGGCACAGCTCCTACCATAGATTCAAAATAGAGATTAAAGATTCAATTTAAAAGATTAAAAATTCAAATCAAAAAGATCGTAAAACCCAATTTGGCAATGTACTCCAGATCTTCATGCCACTGGGGTTGTTATGGTAACTGGTCAGGGTCAAAATAAGAGTTGGGCTAGTTTTGCGGTTTGGGTTATAGTATATATATAATATATTATATATAATATTATATATAATATGTATAATATGGAATCAGCTTCCTTATCAATTGAGAACATTGACCGATATTGTCTTGTTTAAAAAGAGACTCATCTCTTTGAAAAAGTGTTCATATAAGTATCATATAATATCTTTCTCATACAAACCATACTTCATAAAATTCAAAGTTCTTATGTACATGTTCATGAGTCGCTTTAGATGGCTTGAACCGAATCTTTGGATTTTGAGTTCTTTTTGGCTATAAAGCGATGTATAAATTTCTAGTTATTATTATTATTATCATATACCATTATATTACTATTAGTTCTACTAGCGACTCAAGCTAAGTATAACTTGACCTCCTATTTCGTGTATAAATCTCTCTCCAATGTTCATAACTTGTCAGTTTACAGTTCTTTGACTTACTAAATAAATAGCTAGACGCAAATAAAGAAAATGCTGTTTCAAAATCTAGATGAAAAGATTTGTCCACTGTTCTGGATTCACATCATTACTTTTTGAACAGCTGCAGCACGGATTGCTGTCTTCATCATTACTTTTTGAACTGCTGCAGCACGGATTGCTGTCTTCTTTGTCTACTGTTCTGGATTCACATCATTACTTTTTGAACTGCTGCAGCACGGATTGCTGTCTTCATCATTACTTTTTGAACTGCTGCAGCACGGATTGCTGTCTCCTAAGTCGCCTGACTCTTGCATCAAATTTATCTTGAGTAGATCCCGGTGGCTTTGAAGCTGATGTTGGTCTCGTTTTAGCTGCACACTTGCAGCACTCCTCTGCTACATCTGGAAAATCAAGCTGGAACCTTCCACAAACCGCACTAATAATCTTGTCTCGTTCATCTTGATCTGCTGCCTGAGTCTTCTTGGATGTTTTACGCTGTTCCTTCTTTAGCTTCCTCCGGAACCAAATAACCAAGGGGAGGAGAATGGCGGAAAAGGGAATGAAGAAAGGCTGTGTTTCGCTGTACTCCTGGAAGAAGATTAATTATTCGAATTTAAACAAAATATGACTCTCTTGTTCGAGGTTTGATTGATAGAAGCAAATATTTGTTTAACTTATTAATATCCTAACTTAATTATAGACATTTAAGCCTAAGAAATGTCGAAGACCTTTTTAATTTAGTTTAAACTTAGGGATTTTGCTTTTAAAAAGTTAAAAGGAACAAATGACCCGCACTTGCTGTTATTTGTTTAACAGGTTGGATTCGTTTTGACTTATAATGTTTCCTAAATTTTAGAGCAGAGCAAAGTTATTATATTGTCTCATTATCTGGAAATTAAGATTCTGGAAATCCTGAGCTATTTATTCCGACGAACCTTAAGCAACTCGCTCCTGGCATACTTCCACTCAACATCACAGTTATCTTGGATCCTGTCGAAGGTACTGCTGAGAATTCCAATAAGCATGTTGAGCAGCAGTACGCAGGAAAGCAAGATATAGAGAACCAAGATAACGTTGACAAAATTTATTGTTGACGGATCGAATGGCTTTGTCACCTTCTGAAAATATATTGAATTATAATGATATGACAAAGTTCATGGTTTGTTTAACCGGGTGGTCTTAGTGCTAGTAGTTTAAACATTTTATCTTAAAAGCGGTGTTATTAAATTTCAATTTGTTATTATTATTTATTAGAATTTAACAAATTGTAATATCTATCGTAATATCTTCTTGTTTGATGTTTAACGCTAGATTCCCCTGACTGGTCTGACTGACTTGATTTGAATTTTTTAAACATTATAATTCTACGGGCAGTTTTATTTTTAACTGTAAAAATAATTCGATAACTTATAACTTACCGATACATCAAAAAGACCAAATGTAGACCACATGATACTTGTGACAGTGGCAAGGAAACTTTGAAATGATGGCGGGGGCTTAATATCTTTTACATTTTCACAAAATATAGAATTATCATTTAATTCTGTTTCTTTGTCTATCATATCACCAAAAAATTTCAAGAATAATTCATTTGTCCACAAGAAGGTAGCCTGTTGATCTTTCAACGTACGACATAGATCATTTACGTTTCCGATCAATTTTTCCAATGTAACACTCATGGAGTGAATCGTTATGGATGCTCCAAAGATAGTCGTGAAAAGTAGGACCGAGAACTTCAAAACATCAAGCAGCAGGTATTTCAGAGCGATCATCATTGGGCCCATTGATCTGGTGACTTCTAGAAGAGTGAGCAGTCTGAGGAAAAGAATGAATTCTGCCACTGCGTACATGTAGCTTATGTTCAGAAAATGTTGGTAGCGAATAACCATCACCGTAAATTCCTTAACATAACCGGGTAAATCAACTGTGAAGAAACAATTTGTGACTCGTTGAAACTAACGGAAGTGAAGTTAGTGAAGAGTAGCTCTAGCTCCGAATGCTCATAGCCATCCTTATAATCATAGTAATGATAATATGTTTTAATCATATATCCTTTATAGAGAGCTGAGATTACTACGAGCAACAATATTAGACAGTCCGCCTGGTTCCACACATTTGCAAAGTACCTTCTCCATCCTTGCTGAACAGCGACATCGAGTTCAATGAAGATTCGGGATAGAACACAGACATATAATGCTTTCTCCAATGGGTTGATTTCGTCAATTGATTGTTCTATGAGACAAACACAAATTAAGATAAAAAGAAATGCAATGTAGTTCAATGTATCTGTGATGAAGCATAGAAAAGGCGTGAATTTCAACCTGAGCAGAGATACGAAACTGGAATCCATGACTGGGACTCCCCTCCAGACATCGAAAAAGAGGAACTTAAGCAATAATGGCAAAAACAAAAAGGGGCTAAAAAAGTATTCTATTGCTATAACAGCTTTTCCGTGGAACATCTTGTTGGCAAGTTTTCCATACCAACGCCCATTAATGATCTGCTGACAAAACGGGTGGGACACAAACTTCTTTTTCTTGAGATCTATTGCCATTGTAATCAGATCAACTGGGGATGTGAGGATTTCCCTAGCTTCCCACATCCTGTCAATATTGTTCAAAAATCTGCAGGCAAAATCATTGGCATCCTCAATCAGTAGCTCGAACTCAATTTTAAATTCATCCCTCACATTTTGAATGTTAGCAATATCTTTGCCAACATCAAATGCGGATTTTATCGGACACCTGCACATCAAGTACACGTCATCGGACAAGAGAAAGGTGAGAGGTTTGACACTGTACGCCATATCTCCGTAGCCCTGTAACTGGTCCTCTGAAGTGATGTATTTCAGCAGTGACGTCATCTTCACAACCGCCGCTCTCAAGTTAGCGCCTGCAAGCAAAAGTGCATTAATGGCCTCTCTATCGCTCCTGCTAGCGGCCACACTTAGTGGAGTATCCCTGTCTTTGTTAGCATGGTTCGGGTTACCTCCGTAATTCAATACTATTTTCACCATCTTACTGTCAACTCGGGCTGCCATTATGAGAGGGGTATCTCCGTTATTTGCTTCACGGTTAGCTAGATTGAATTTGGAGTAGTGCAATGGAGAGCACCCTATTCTGAGAACTATATCCACAACATGGCCTCTATCTGCCAGTGTACTCCCCACTCCCGCATGCTCACCAGACCGTATGCTCATGAAGAGCATATCTGAGTCGTCGTGAAGATAATTGTCCATGCTAGAAACCCCGCCAAAGTTACTTGGAAGTCCCAGATCAGCTGTGCTGGAGTATGTCATGTCTGGCGGGTCTGCTACAGTGGGGTATACACTTGGAAAGGGGTTACCGTTTTCTCCCATCTTCTTTCACCTGTTCAGCTGATGAACATGAAGTAACCACTGTAAATTAGCAACCGAAAAAATTTCAAACGGTAACCAAATTATTGTTCGAGAAACAAAAAGCGTAGTAACTAACCCAACTAAATAGTGTAGTGAACGAAAATGTGTCTTTTAACTGTAGTCAGTGCAGTACGAGCAGTTGAATGATTCATGCTTATTTTGTTGCAAGCAATGCTTGCCGAGCGTCATTGTTAACTCGTCGCTTTGGTCTCTTTTCGATCCAAAACAGATTTCCGAACATTATTTGATGTTCCCCTCCTGCCTGTTTTCAAACCAATTGCCTTAAAGTTATAGACAGGGATCGTTCTCATATTGCGTAAATTGGGGGGCGGGGGGGGGGGGGGGGAATTTCTCAGATTCAAAAATAATTTTTGAGACATTTTTGAGTATTCCTGGTGAAAATGGTCAAATTCTCAGATTCAGAAATTCTAAAAAATACTCATGATTCCCCCCCCCCCCCCCCCCCCCCTAAATTGGACCGAAAATTATAATATTTAAAATATATACTATTTTCAGGAGGAGCACTTGGCTATATAATCGGTGGAGGAATATCGGACAGATATGGATGGAGATGGGCTTTCAGGGTAACTTTTAATCTCTACATTAGTTGTAGCGCACTTAGTGTTCTCTACATTCCTCAAATTTAATAGTTTCGTTGTGATTTTAAAAATAGATATCTAGATCAATAATACTTGAGCCGAATATTCTACCTAACGTTCTACCAGGTGTCTCCCCCTGTTGTTGTCCTGCTAGCAATTGCCACGCTGTTTCTAGTGCCCAACCCTGAGCGAGGAGGTGCAGATAACGCTAACAACTCCGTCCAGCTGACACATTCCCAGGAGATCAGGGCCGGTCAGAACCCTTTCGTTCAGCTTGCTGTTGAGAGCTGGACTCTTCTCAAAACGTGTGTTAACGTGTGGTAACGTTATTAAGGGGGCCGGGGGGGGGGGGGGTTGAGAGCTGGACTCTTCTCAAAACGTGTGTACTAATATTTTGAATTATTAATGTTTTGCTGATTTTTACTTTCCCTTTTGATATTCATCTGAATGTGCCTATGTTAAAAATTGGTAAACACTAAAAAACACGCGACAATATCCCACAACTTTCCGATCCGACTACTCAATCGTTAAACCTAACATCAATTTCTGTCATTAGAATTAACGATATTTTTCAAGCATTCGTTTCCAGTCCTTATCTTATTCAAGATGATTATATTCAAGAACACAATATAAGTTTTATCTTAAAAGTGGTGTTATTGAACTTCTATTTATTATTGTTATCTCAGGAAATCGTACTTGTTCACGACTTTAGGCTTCTCCTGCCTCGCCTTTACTGTGGGTTCCCTGACTCAGTGGATACCTGTGTATGTGGTACACGCTTCCGAGATGGCTGGTACTCCTTACTCCAATTCAGAGTGAGTTTTACTCAAATTCAGAGTGAGTTTTACTCCAATTCAGAGTGAGTTTTACTCCAATTCAGAGTGAGTTTTACTCCAATTCAGAGTGAGTTTTACTCCAATTCAGAGTGAGTTTTACTCCAATTCAGAGTGAGTTTTACTCCAATTCAGAGTGAGTTTTACTCCAATTCAGAGTGAGTTTGATGTAAGTTAAAAGAGTTTCACAAAATCAATAGATATAATACTTAACTTATATTATATCTACTAACATCATCCCTAGCTGAAGACGATTTACATATGTATTTTGAAAGCTCCTGCTAAAACAAACTTTTCGTATCTCTTATGTTTTAAAACAAATGCCCCTCCAGGATTACAGTGCTTACTTTATCTTAGTTAACTACTGAGATCATTGGTTTTGCACAGTTTTCATAACCTGATGACAATTTGACATGCATAATAGTGTCACGTAATAATAGTGATAATTGTTTCATGTTAACATTGTAATAGAATTGTTAAGCTCCACTACGTCCACTATCTTCCCCTCAAATCTCACTACAGGGTTAAGGAGCCTATGCCTTAGTTTAAGTTTCAAAAAATGTTGTTCACAGATTATCAACATCTTCATTTCCAGGGCGAACTATATATTTGGAATCCTGACCTGTGTGGCGGGATTTATCGCGATTCCACTTGGTTCGGTGGTTAGCAAGTTCCTGGAACGGTACACAATGAAGGCAGACCCTCTCATTAACGCGGTGGGGATGCTGGTAACATCTGTTACTCTTTATATTGCTATAGCAATGGCCCCCTACAATATTGCTACGTTTTGGGTGTTTGCTATGATAACTCAGATCGCTGCGTTTATTGGATGGGCTCCCAATACCGCTATTATTTTGGTTAGTTTACTTAAAACGTAATCTGTAAATTTACTACATATACTATACAGGGTGTACCGTATAAAGTGTGACTTTTTTCCACTTTAATCTGTAGATTTACTACGTATATATTAACTTATTATAAGTAGTATAAGTAATGTTAACTTATTTAAATATCAATTTTACAAGAAGTAAGCAATGATCCTGCTTTAAACTCTGTGCTTTTCGTAGCGATATTGAACACCCACCAACTTCGAAATCTTTTAACCGATTTAACCACTTTCAGTACACGACCCCAGCTCTGATGAGATCCCTTGCTCAAGCAGTTAATATTCTCTTCTCTCATCTCCTGGGGGATGCTATAAGTCCAACTATACAGGGAGAAGTAAGTACCTGCGGTCAGGGAGAGTGACCAACATGTCCCTCTTTCTGGGGATGCCCCTCCATGTCCCTCTTTCGAGGGGTGCCCCTCCATGTTCCTCTTACGAGGGGTGCCCCTCCATACCCTCTTTCAAGGAGTGCCCCTCCATGCCCCTCTTTCGAGGGATGCCCCTCCATGTCCCTCTTTCGAGGGGTGCCCCTCCATGTTCCTCTTACGAGGGGTGCCCCTCCATACCCTCTTTCGAGGGGTGCCCCTCCATGTTCCTCTTACGAGGGGTGCCCCTCCATACCCTCTTTCAAGGAGTGCCCCTCCATGCCCCTCTTTCGAGGGGTGCCCCTCCCTGCCCCTCTTTCTGGGGGTGCCCCTCCATGCTCCTCTTTCGAGGGGTGCCCCTCCATACCCTCTTTCAAGGAGTGCCCCTCCATGCCCCTCTTTCGAGGGGTGCCCCTCCCTGCCCCTCTTTCTGGGGGTGCCCCTCCATGCTCCTCTTTCGAGGGGTGCCCCTCCATGTCCCTCTTTCGAGGGGTGCCCCTCCATGTTCCTCTTACGAGGGGTGCCCCTCCATACCCTCTTTCAAGGAGTGCCCCTCCATGCCCCTCTTTCGAGGGGTGCCCCTCCCTGCCCCTCTTTCTGGGGGTGCCCCTCCATGCTCCTCTTTCGAGGGGTGCCCCTCCATACCCTCTTTCAAGGAGTGCCCCTCCATGCCCCTCTTTCGAGGGGTGCCCCTCCATGCCGTTGGGCCTCGTGCCCTCTTTTGGAGGGGCATCAGTATTTATCCCTCTGAAGCAAGTAAAACTGTTCAAATCAGCTAATTTCCCCAAAAATATTTCGCCGGTAGCACTGGGATTACTTTAAAATTCAACCGTTGGTACTAATATTTGAGTTTTCTAATTGCGATTGAGTTATTATAAGTTACCTCACTTTTAAAAATTTAATAAATATCTAGCTCTTCTTATCTAGTTCCTGTTACCTCACTACATAATGGGTAGGTTTTCGAAAATTGGGAAGAAAAAAAAAATTCTCGGGACATGGTTGCCTCTACTTTAAAAGGGACATATCATAATTTGTGATAATTACAATAAATGGTGCCAGCTGGCTGTATTTTACTTGTGGGTTGTCGGAGAAAGCCACTTTGAATTATTAATTTCTCAAATTTTCTAACACTCTATTTTGAAGGGCTTCAGATATTTTGTTATTGTAGATTTTAATGTGGCCAAGCAAAAACGCAAAAATTTTTCCGGAGCCCAGCCCCAAATGCCCAAGAACTAGAACTGACTATGTGCTTGCTTCTTTCGCCGTGCTAGCCCTGGGAAGCCGACATTGCGAGCGAAGCAAGCGGGCCACCCCTCCATCCATTACAAGCTCACCCCCTCCATAACAAGCTCACCAACCCCGCCGGGGGGGGGGGGGGGGCAATGGCATAAATGGAGAAAATGGAGAATTACTCATAGGTTTTTCCATTTTCTCCATAGAAATAGTCTCCATTTTATGCCATTGAAAACCTGAAAAATTTAGAATTTCGAGAAAAATTATTTAAAAAAAAGATATTTTCGGCCAATAATGAACAGAGTATCATGAAACATGGAGAAAAGTGGTTTTCAGAAAAACTTTGAAAAATGTTGACTTAGAAAATGTTCGGTCCGATTCATTTACGATACGTACCTCCCGTATCGAGAGCTCCCGATTCCGAGCTCGTGTTGCAAAGGGGAGGCCTGCCTTCCGAGATCGCATTACCTCGAGTCCAAAATTGTGTATCGAGGGGAAGGTGTGGACTTCGAAAAACCGAAAAACTATTTTCGGCAAATAATGAACAGGGTAGCATGAAACGTGGAGAAAAGCGGTTTTCAGAAAAAATTTGAAAAATGCTGACTTAGAAAATGTTCGGTCCGAGTCATTTTCGATACGTACCTCCCGTATCGAGAGCTCCCGATTCCGAGCTCGTGTTGCAAAGGGGAGGCCTGCCTTCCGAGATCGCATTACCTCGAGTCCAAAATTGTGTATCGAGGGGAAGGTGTGGACTTCGAAAAACCGAAAAAATATTTTCGGCAAATAATGAACAGAGTAGCATGAAACGTGGAGAAAAGCGGTTTTCAGAAAAAATTTGAAAAATGTTGACTTAGAAAATTACCCCTCGGTAGTCGGTACACAATTTTGGACTCGAGGCTTCCCCCTGGTAATGCGATCTCGGAAGGCAGGCCTCCCCTTTGCAACGCGAGCTCGGAATCGGGAGCTCTCCCGGGCCGAAAATTTTTTAAGTCTAAATTTTTCAAAGTTTTTCTAAAAACCACTTTTCTCCACGTTTCATGCTACCCTCTTCATTATTAGCCGAAAATATTTTTTTGATTTTTCGGTTTATCGAAGTCTGCACCTACCCCTCGATACACAAATTTGGACTCGAGGCTTCCCCCTGGTAATGCGATCTTGGAAGACAGGCCTCCCCTTTGCAGTGCGAGCTTGTTTCGACTGTCGAGGATGTAGGTCTCACTTCTCAGTGCCTATTACTCTCCCCTATTACTCACTCCTGCTGTAGCCTGTAGAAATAACTTTACACTAGGCTTGAGTAATTATGAGTTTGCCTGAAGTGTGCCTCTACTAACCTAGTATAAGCATCTAGTAGCCTATTATGAGCTTTCATAAGCTTGTTACGCCCCTAGTAAGCGTAAATAAACATGTTAGGATGTCCAATTTAGGTGTTAAATGGTGTTAAAGATGAAATTTCGAAGACAAAATTCATGGCATAAAATGGAGAAAATGGAGAATTACTCATGGGTTTTTCCATTTTCTCCATAGAAAAAGTCTCCATTTTATGCCATTTTATGCCATTTTATGCCATTGGCCCCCCCCCCACCGCCACCCCGCCCCTTCCATTAAAGCTCACCCCCCTCTATTACAAGCTCACCCCCTCTATCACAAGCTCACCCCCCTCTATTACAAGCTCACCCCCTCTATCACAAGCTCACCCCCCTCTATTACAAGCTCACCCCCTCTATTACAAGCTCACCCCCCTCTATTACAAGCTCACCCCCTCTATTACAAGCTCACCCCCTCTATTACAAGCTCACCCCCTCTTACAAGCTCACCCCCTCTATTACAAGCTCACCCCCTCTATTACAAGCTCACCCCCTCTATCACAAGCTCACCCCCCTCTATTACAAGCTCACCCCCTCTATCACAAGCTCACCCCCCTCTATTACAAGCTCACCCCCTCTATTACAAGCTCACCCCCCTCTATTACAAGCTCACCCCCTCTATTACAAGCTCACCCCCTCTATTACAAGCTCACCCCCTCTATTACAAGCTCACCCCCTCTATTACAAGCTCACCCCCTCTATTACAAGCTCACCTCCTCCATCCATTACAAGCTCACCCCCTCTATCACAAGCTCACCCCCCCTCTATTACAAGCTCACCCCCTCTATTACAAGCTCACCCCCTCTATTACAAGCTCACCCCCTCTATTACAAGCTCACCCCCTCTATTACAAGCTCACCCCCTCTATCACAAGCTCACCCCCCTCTATTACAAGCTCACCCCCTCTATCACAAGCTCACCCCCCTCTATTACAAGCTCACCCCCTCTATTACAAGCTCACCCCCCTCTATTACAAGCTCACCCCCTCTATTACAAGCTCACCCCCTCTATTACAAGCTCACCCCCTCTATTACAAGCTCACCCCCTCTATTACAAGCTCACCCCCCTCTATTACAAGCTCACCCCCCTCTATTACAAGCTCACCCCCTCTATTACAAGCTCACCCCCTCTATTACAAGCTCACCCCCTCCATAACAAGCTCACCCCCTCTATTACAAGCTCACCCCCTCTATTACAAGCTCACCTCCTCCATCCATTACAAGCTCACGCCTGATTCTGCCTAATTCTATATAATTTCAGTTATCAGATAAAATAAAGGAAGCGTTTAAAGATTTCGACATGTCCATCTCTACAGCCGTCGCCCTGGAATACTCCTTCTTCTTTTCCTGTTTCGTGTGTGTTCTGGGTAGTGTTTTCTACTTTATTGCCGCAGAGTTTGTTATTGAGGACAGGGCTAAGGCTGCAGATACGGTGAGTTGATCTTTGCAAAAGGAATAATAACTGTAATAATAAAACTATCAAAGCCTTTCTTTGGTGAATAGCATTTTAAAGTTGGGTACACAACAAAATGTGCAGATGGTACCTTAACGGTAAAATTACCAATCCAGTCATTGTTATAGCAGTCACACTGTCCTAGCTTTTAACTTAATCAGAATCTTTCCCCCAGGTTGTAACCCGTCGTCCAACTGTTGTATCCAGTAGAACCCGAGAGAACTCCGCACTGAACGCTAGTGGGTTCCTACGTGACGAGTACGGTAGGGATCAGGATGTCACCAGGCCCCTTATAGAGGCCCAGGAACCCGGAATACAGTCAATGTGATATTTTGGGGACTAGCTTTTAGGAATTACAGGAAACTCAAAATGGATATTGGATTATGACGAAAATTGTTGATATACTTCTGTAGTCTGTACTTTAGTATTTTAGTATCTAAAGAATTTCTTCAGTTGGATGAGGATCGTCTCTAACATTTGAAATCCTGACTTTGCCTTCGAAGTAATGAATTAAAAGCCTGTTTTTTAGTAATCCTTATCCTTTGAAATGTATTCGACATATACATAATTATAATATGCGTTAAACCTAATTTACAAATTATGTTTTATGCAGCGATTTCAGTTTTCCCGTTTTGTAAATTACGCCGAATTTATATTCAAAATTTTTGAGTTTTAAATTATATAAGCATGATTGAACGTATTAAGTATTTGATAATAACCACGTCAGTGATCTTTGTATTGTGTGTAATCAATTTTTTTACCAAAAGCCAGATCAGATCTGTCAATTTATAATTTTTGTGGGAATGTTTGATTTTTGACATTCCATACTTTTGACAAATCGGGCGCTACAATGTTTTTTGGTTACATAATATCTTCAGATAACATTAAATTGTTTGTATTTTGTTGTAGCAATTCTGCTATCAGATTTAACTTAGCTGGGTTGGTTAAACGTTTATATTTCTCTTCTAGACGTCAGCTTATTGTTATAGTTTCCTTGCAACTATCTTCACGCCAGAATAACGTCCTATTTCACTCTGTTTGATAGTATTAAATGGCTTGTAACGATTGATTATACGAGTAAAAAAGGGTGTAGAAATAAAAACACAGTTCAAATCATTTTATAAATTATAAATCACAGCAATTTATCTGACTTATAACGTTTCTCTTCCCCCTCTTACCCAGTATTTATCCGATATAGCTGCCATGAAAGATCTTATCCTGAAGTTCCTGTCCCGGACAGCGCTGAGTCGAGATCCCTCTCCAATCGTGTTATCAGTAACTACCTTCTCTCCTTACCCCCTGATAAAGACATCCTCTCTTTAGCTGCCGGCTCTCCTGCTCCCGTCACCTTCCCCATCGAGTCAATGTCCGTTAATTTAAAGTCTGGAGAAAATTTAAAGGTAAGGTAGGGTTAGTTGAACCTCAGTTGGCAGATTGATCATAAATTTAAGTTGAAGTAGATATTTTTAAAAACGTTTCCAAAAAGCTGCCCAGAGATCTGACATTGCTCGGGTAAGAAACCAGCAACCTTTTCATTTTGTTCTCAATTCAGATCGAAGGTGCCGCAATGGCTGCTGTAAGAAACCAGCAACCTTTTCATTTTGTTCTTAATTCAGATCGAAGGTGCCGCAATGGGTGCTGTAAGAAACCAGCAACCTTTTCATTTTGTTCTTAATTCAGATTGAAGGTGCCGCAATGTAACCATGGTAACTAGATATATCTCAGATCGAAGGTGCCGCAATGTAACCATGGTAACTAGATATATCTCAGATTGAAGGTGCCGCAATGGCTGCTGCTCTTCAGTACAATAGGACGATAGGTCAGGTTGGTATTCTAGACTTTTGGAGCAAGATCATCGAAGAGATGCAGCCATATCCTGGCCCAGGTTTCACTTTTATCTGAGTTTCTTCCTCTTGGTCAGCTTTGCAAAGTTAGAATTATTGCAGTTCTCTCAGAATTATTATTAATTTATTTAATATTATTGTCGTGAATGTCTTACAAAACTTTTACACTAGAACGACAGACGATCGTTACAACTGGAGCAGAGTTTGGTTCGTATCTGGCTCTCAATGCTCTGATTGACGATGGGGACTCTGTGTTGATTGCCAACCCTGTTTACCCTCCCATGTTACTGAAGGTATGTCCTGTGATCAGGGGTGTAGGAAGCGGGGGGGGGGGGGGGGGCATACCTTATTTCCTGGGTCGTGTTCAGGTGATAGAAGATTGACTCTGGTATGGACAAAGTTTCTGCGCGTTATTTATTATCATTACTGTGTCATTGTTACCGCTCCGTATTTTCAGTCCAGAGCGATGAGTGCGAACGTGGTGTCAGTGCTTGAGGACCCAGTGGTCGGTGGTTTGTGTCCGCGGAACCTACGTGCCACATTAGAATCCTGGCCAGATGCCAAACGGAAACCCAAAGTTCTCATCGTTTGCCCGACTGGCAGTAATCCGAGTGGAGCAAACATTCCAGAAAAGCACCGGCAGGAGATTTACGATATAGTTTGTGAACACGACCTGCTGATTATTGAGGACGACCCCTACTATTTCATAAACGTTAGTTTTTAATAAACATGTTTACAGTACTTCCCTTCAACCTGATTCGTGCATGTGGAATGTGGATTGTGGTTTTATTAATAAGAACGCTGACAAAAGCTTAACTAACAAGAATTGCGCCGGTTAGCGGACGCTAGATTTCCATCGCCCGTAATTAATTACAATTAACAATCGTTTCATATTGGTTAAATTACCAAATTTCTTTGGGGCGTTACAGAGAACAAAATGGAGGGGTTGCCGTTGTCAATTATTTGAATCGAAAGTTAAACGACCGGACACCGTAGCGCAGCCTGTACGGTGATATGCATGATGCAGTTAAAAGGACATCTGTCCGACAGCGACTCTTGTCCGACTCAATATGTTACCAGAAAAAAAAGACATCTGTCCGAAATTGTGATCTAATTGCAATACGACACATTTCCATTTTCCAATTAGAGACATGATCTGAACTGAGATATGACCTGAGCTGAACTCTACCATAGTTTATTTTCATTTGATGTCAAAAATTGGACAATAGTTTAAATGTTATATAAATAACTGATCTCCATACCGATCTCCTGTGTGTAATGTAGGCTGTGATGTGATTGGCAGCTTGTTACAGCTTGTTAGTGTACGGCTAGCATGATCCTGTCCTCAAATAGTCAATCACGTATCGATGGATCAGATCTCAATGGATCAGATCTCAATGGATCAAATCAGCATTATATTAGAACTGTGGGAGCAACGTCACAAGATTACACGTGAGCTTGTGAAATACGAACGTGATCCGAAATTGCAAATGTGATCCGAAAGTTGGACAGATGTCGCCAAAAACGACTCCTATCTGACAGCGACTCTTGTCCGAAACCGGTAATTCGACTGTCGGACAGATGTCACCCAATCAAATCTGTGGTAGTTAATACAATGTGAATCATAATAAAATGTATCGTTCATTTCGTCTAAATATAATGAATCAATCTATTGGCAATCATGTTCAACATGATAGTCATAACATCATAATTTATACAACAACATAACGGATTACTAATATCGGGTTGCACCAAGCACCCACAACAAAATGAGAAGTTTGTATCGCATGAAGTTAACGAAAGCTTAAACGACAAATATCAATGCGAATCAAAATGTATAACAGCGAAAAGAGATATACATGCGCGCCGTACACGATTTATTAGCTCGATTCTTGGTATAGTAACTATAGTCATAGAGTACACTTTGACATAAAAGCATTGTAAAATGCGCGCGCGACCATCAAGAGTTAATTTGTAAAGGAGCACGTGTTTGCGGAGGTTAATGCATGTTTTGCTTTGTGACACGACGAAAAACCTATACCCACTATACCCATTCTCAAATCCTACCACTTCTAACCATCTATTGCCTTTTTAGGCGATGGAAAAAATAACTGCCTAAAATCTTCCAGGTTTCACTTATCTCATAAGAGAACATGCATTAACGTTTTTCAAATCCTATTTTCAGGGGATCAAGTTGTGGAACACAACAAGAAAATTGAGAATAATCTTGTGCGAGGGTAATCTTGTGAAGGATAACAGTGAACGTAATCAGGCAGAGTTGCCTTTCAGATCGGCTTCGTTTAAAATCTTTAAAAAGTGCTTCAGGGCTATAACCTATTTTCAGTAGCCCCAAGTGTTTGCTGTTCAGGTACCAGGTAAAGTATATGAATGTTATTAAGAGAAATTTAAAAAACTAACTTTCAGATCGCTGTCAAACTTTTTCTATTGAAAAGTTCAATTAATCGTAACCTGTATCTTGATTCTGATCATGATTCGTAATGAATTTGTATATACATTTGATATAATATGACTTGTTTTTGTTGCTAACAAAATTCTGTTTGTAACTATCAAGTGAATATTATTAATTTAACAAATTAGAATATTCGTACCTGTGTTTAAACTATAAAGAGCTTATGACTATTGACATACTAACATAATAACGACTTTTATCAATAAAATCACAGGAAATATTTTGGGAGTGGCATTAAAATTAGTCGATTTTGTGAAATAGGTTAAACTTTTCTGGTTACTATCACAACTATTCCAATCAGTACGGCAAGCCGCTTAAGACATTTCTACATTACGACTCGGAGGGCAGAGTGATTAGACTAGACTCTCTGAGCAAGGTGTTGTGCCCTGGGTTTAGACTGGGTTTCTGTACAGCCCCTCCTAAACTAGTTACTTACATGGAGCGTCATTACTCGGTTAGTTCCCTCCTAAACTTGTTACTTACATGGAGCGTCATTACTCGGTTAGTTCCCTCCTAAACTTGTTACTTACATGGAGCGTCATTACTCGGTTAGTTCCCTCCTAAACTTGTTACTTACATGGAGCGTCATTACTCGGTTAGTTCCCTCCTAAACTTGTTACTTACATGGAGCGTCATTACTCGGTTAGTTCCCTCCTAAACTCGTTACTTACATGGAGCGTCATTACTCGGTTAGTTCCCTCCTAAACTTGTTACTTACATGGAGCGTCATTACTCGGTTAGTTCCCTCCTAAACTTGTTACTTACATGGAGCGTCATTACTCGGTTAGTTCCCTCCTAAACTTGTTACTTACATGGAGCGTCATTACTCGGTTAGTTCCCTCCTAAACTTGTTACTTACATGGAGCGTCATTACTCGGTTAGTTCCCTCCTAAACTTGTTACTTACATGGAGCGTCATTACTCGGTTAGTTCCCTCCTAAACTCGTTACTTACATGGAGCGTCATTACTCGGTTAGTTCCCTCCTAAACTTGTTACTTACATGGAGCGTCATTACTCGGTTAGTTCCCTCCTAAACTCGTTACTTACATGGAGCGTCATTACTCGGTTAGTTCCCTCCTAAACTCGTTACTTACATGGAGCGTCATTACTCGGTTAGTTCCCTCCTAAACTCGTTACTTACATGGAGCGTCATTACTCGGTTAGTTCCCTCCTAAACTCGTTACTTACATGGAGCGTCATTACTCGGTTAGTTCCCTCCTAAACTAGTTACTTACATGGAGCGTCATTACTCGGTTAGTTCCCTCCTAAACTTGTTACTTACATGGAGCGTCATTACTCGGTTAGTTCCCTCCTAAACTCGTTACTTACATGGAGCGTCATTACTCGGTTAGTTCCCTCCTAAACTTGTTACTTACATGGAGCGTCATTACTCGATTAGTTCCCTCCTAAACTCGTTACTTACATGGAGCGTCATTACTCGGTTAGTTCCCTCCTAAACTTGTTACTTACATGGAGCGTCATTACTCGGTTAGTTCCCTCCTAAACTTGTTACTTACATGGAGCGTCATTACTCGGTTAGTTCCCTCCTAAACTTGTTACTTACATGGAGCGTCATTACTCGGTTAGTTCCCTCCTAAACTAGTTACTTACATGGAGCGTCATTACTCGGTTAGTTCCCTCCTAAACTTGTTACTTACATGGAGCGTCATTACTCGGTTAGTTCCCTCCTAAACTTGTTACTTACATGGAGCGTCATTACTCGGTTAGTTCCCTCCTAAACTTGTTACTTACATGGAGCGTCATTACTCGGTTAGTTCCCTCCTAAACTTGTTACTTACATGGAGCGTCATTACTCGGTTAGTTCCCTCCTAAACTTGTTACTTACATGGAGCGTCATTACTCGGTTAGTTCCCTCCTAAACTTGTTACTTACATGGAGCGTCATTACTCGGTTAGTTCCCTCCTAAACTTGTTACTTACATGGAGCGTCATTACTCGGTTAGTCCCCTCCTAAACTTGTTACTTACATGGAGCGTCATTACTCGGTTAGTTCCCTCCTAAACTTGTTACTTACATGGAGCGTCATTACTCGGTTAGTTCCCTCCTAAACTTGTTACTTACATGGAGCGTCATTACTCGGTTAGTTCCCTCCTAAACTTGTTACTTACATGGAGCGTCATTACTCGGTTAGTTCCCTCCTAAACTTGTTACTTACATGGAGCGTCATTACTCGGTTAGTTTCCTCCTAAACTTGTTACTTACATGGAGCGTCATTACTCGGTTAGTTCCCTCCTAAACTAGTTACTTACATGGAGCGTCATTACTCGGTTAGTTCCCTCCTAAACTTGTTACTTACATGGAGCGTCATTACTCGGTTAGTTCCCTCCTAAACTTGTTACTTACATGGAGCGTCATTACTCGGTTAGTTCCCTCCTAAACTTGTTACTTACATGGAGCGTCATTACTCGGTTAGTTCCCTCCTAAACTAGTTACTTACATGGAGCGTCATTACTCGGTTAGTTCCCTCCTAAACTTGTTACTTACATGGAGCGTCATTACTCGGTTAGTTCCCTCCTAAACTAGTTACTTACATGGAGCGTCATTACTCGGTTAGTTCCCTCCTAAACTCGTTACTTACATGGAGCGTCATTACTCGGTTAGTTCCCTCCTAAACTTGTTACTTACATGGAGCGTCATTACTCGGTTAGTTCCCTCCTAAACTTGTTACTTACATGGAGCGTCATTACTCGGTTAGTTCCCTCCTAAACTTGTTACTTACATGGAGCGTCATTACTCGGTTAGTTCCCTCCTAAACTTGTTACTTACATGGAGCGTCATTACTCGGTTAGTTCCCTCCTAAACTCGTTACTTACATGGAGCGTCATTACTCGGTTAGTTCCCTCCTAAACTCGTTACTTACATGGAGCGTCATTACTCGGTTAGTTCCCTCCTAAACTTGTTACTTACATGGAGCGTCATTACTCGGTTAGTTCCCTCCTAAACTTGTTACTTACATGGAGCGTCATTACTCGGTTAGTTCCCTCCTAAACTAGTTACTTACATGGAGCGTCATTACTCGGTTAGTTCCCTCCTAAACTCGTTACTTACATGGAGCGTCATTACTCGGTTAGTTCCCTCCTAAACTAGTTACTTACATGGAGCGTCATTACTCGGTTAGTTCCCTCCTAAACTTGTTACTTACATGGAGCGTCATTACTCGGTTAGTTCCCTCCTAAACTAGTTAGTTACATGGAGCGTCATTACTCTGTACAGCCCCTCCTAAACTTGTTACTTACATGGAGCGTCATTACTCGGTTAGTTCCCTCCTAAACTTGTTACTTACATGGAGCGTCATTACTCGGTTAGTTCCCTCCTAAACTTGTTACTTACATGGAGCGTCATTACTCGGTTAGTTCCCTCCTAAACTTGTTACTTACATGGAGCGTCATTACTCGGTTAGTTCCCTCCTAAACTTGTTACTTACATGGAGCGTCATTACTCGGTTAGTTCCCTCCTAAACTCGTTACTTACATGGAGCGTCATTACTCGGTTAGTTCCCTCCTAAACTTGTTACTTACATGGAGCGTCATTACTCGGTTAGTTCCCTCCTAAACTAGTTAGTTACATGGAGCGTCATTACTCTGTACAGTCCCCTCCTAAACTTGTTACTTACATGGAGCGTCATTACTCGGTTAGTTCCCTCCTAAACTTGTTACTTACATGGAGCGTCATTACTCGGTTAGTTCCCTCCTAAACTTGTTACTTACATGGAGCGTCATTACTCGGTTAGTTCCCTCCTAAACTTGTTACTTACATGGAGCGTCATTACTCGGTTAGTTCCCTCCTAAACTTGTTACTTACATGGAGCGTCATTACTCGGTTAGTTCCCTCCTAAACTTGTTACTTACATGGAGCGTCATTACTCGGTTAGTTCCCTCCTAAACTCGTTACTTACATGGAGCGTCATTACTCGGTTAGTTCCCTCCTAAACTTGTTACTTACATGGAGCGTCATTACTCGGTTAGTTCCCTCCTAAACTTGTTACTTACATGGAGCGTCATTACTCGGTTAGTTCCCTCCTAAACTTGTTACTTACATGGAGCGTCATTACTCGGTTAGTTCCCTCCTAAACTCGTTACTTACATGGAGCGTCATTACTCGGTTAGTTCCCTCCTAAACTAGTTACTTACATGGAGCGTCATTACTCGGTTAGTTCCCTCCTAAACTTGTTACTTACATGGAGCGTCATTACTCGGTTAGTTCCCTCCTAAACTAGTTACTTACATGGAGCGTCATTACTCGGTTAGTTCCCTCCTAAACTAGTTACTTACATGGAGCGTCATTACTCGGTTAGTTCCCTCCTAAACTAGTTACTTACATGGAGCGTCATTACTCGGTTAGTTCCCTCCTAAACTTGTTACTTACATGGAGCGTCATTACTCGGTTAGTTCCCTCCTAAACTCGTTACTTACATGGAGCGTCATTACTCGGTTAGTTCCCTCCTAAACTCGTTACTTACATGGAGCGTCATTACTCGGTTAGTTCCCTCCTAAACTTGTTACTTACATGGAGCGTCATTACTCGGTTAGTTCCCTCCTAAACTTGTTACTTACATGGAGCGTCATTACTCGGTTAGTTCCCTCCTAAACTTGTTACTTACATGGAGCGTCATTACTCGGTTAGTTCCCTCCTAAACTTGTTACTTACATGGAGCGTCATTACTCGGTTAGTTCCCTCCTAAACTTGTTACTTACATGGAGCGTCATTACTCGGTTAGTTCCCTCCTAAACTCGTTACTTACATGGAGCGTCATTACTCGGTTAGTTCCCTCCTAAACTAGTTACTTACATGGAGCGTCATTACTCGGTTAGTTCCCTCCTAAACTTGTTACTTACATGGAGCGTCATTACTCGGTTAGTTCCCTCCTAAACTAGTTACTTACATGGAGCGTCATTACTCGGTTAGTTCCCTCCTAAACTTGTTACTTACATGGAGCGTCATTACTCGGTTAGTTCCCTCCTAAACTTGTTACTTACATGGAGCGTCATTACTCGGTTAGTTCCCTCCTAAACTTGTTACTTACATGGAGCGTCATTACTCGGTTAGTTCCCTCCTAAACTTGTTACTTACATGGAGCGTCATTACTCGGTTAGTTCCCTCCTAAACTTGTTACTTACATGGAGCGTCATTACTCGGTTAGTTCCCTCCTAAACTTGTTACTTACATGGAGCGTCATTACTCGGTTAGTTCCCTCCTAAACTTGTTACTTACATGGAGCGTCATTACTCGGTTAGTTCCCTCCTAAACTCGTTACTTACATGGAGCGTCATTACTAGGTTAGTTCCCTCCTAAACTTGTTACTTACATGGAGCGTCATTACTCGGTTAGTTCCCTCCTAAACTTGTTACTTACATGGAGCGTCATTACTCGGTTAGTTCCCTCCTAAACTTGTTACTTACATGGAGCGTCATTACTCGGTTAGTTCCCTCCTAAACTTGTTACTTACATGGAGCGTCATTACTCGGTTAGTTCCCTCCTAAACTCGTTACTTACATGGAGCGTCATTACTCGGTTAGTTCCCTCCTAAACTCGTTACTTACATGGAGCGTCATTACTCGGTTAGTTCCCTCCTAAACTTGTTACTTACATGGAGCGTCATTACTCGGTTAGTTCCCTCCTAAACTAGTTACTTACATGGAGCGTCATTACTCGGTTAGTTCCCTCCTAAACTTGTTACTTACATGGAGCGTCATTACTCGGTTAGTTCCCTCCTAAACTTGTTACTTACATGGAGCGTCATTACTCGGTTAGTTCCCTCCTAAACTTGTTACTTACATGGAGCGTCATTACTCGGTTAGTTCCCTCCTAAACTTGTTACTTACATGGAGCGTCATTACTCGGTTAGTTCCCTCCTAAACTTGTTACTTACATGGAGCGTCATTACTCGGTTAGTTCCCTCCTAAACTAGTTACTTACATGGAGCGTCATTACTCGGTTAGTTCCCTCCTAAACTAGTTACTTACATGGAGCGTCATTACTCGGTTAGTTCCCTCCTAAACTTGTTACTTACATGGAGCGTCATTACTCGGTTAGTTCCCTCCTAAACTTGTTACTTACATGGAGCGTCATTACTCGGTTAGTTCCCTCCTAAACTTGTTACTTACATGGAGCGTCATTACTCGGTTAGTTCCCTCCTAAACTTGTTACTTACATGGAGCGTCATTACTCGGTTAGACTTCAAGAAATGCATTTGTAGATCTTGAAGATCGATTAACTGCTTATTAAATTTCAAGCCGTTTGGTGCTTTATGATAAAAAATGACTAAAAATTTAAGTCAGTACTATCACTATGACATGTGTAATGAACTACTACTCTTAATGAACTTACCCCAGGTGTCTCTACTGAACTCATGTAATTTGTCGCAAACTGTGGCGGGCGCCTATTTCGAAAAGGTCGGGATTGACGGGTTTAAGGAGCACACACAAGAAATAACTCAGTATTACAAGTCACAGAGAGACGCCATTATTTCAGCGCTGGATCTGCATATGGCAGATCTTGCTACCTGGATTGTCCCCGAGGTTTGTTCCCTGATCCATATTTTCAATTTTGGTCAAGTGAGGGACCATCACTATTTATCATTTATCTCAGATATGCCCGGATTTCGTAAATCGTAATGAAAAACATGATGAAACATATTATTATCCTTTCAGATGGGAAATTTCGATGGCACGATTATTTGTTATTACAGAAAATTCCGTTCATTTTGTCTTTTCACCTGTTAGTTATATTCAGGCTGGTATTTACCCACATAAATATTTTCAGGCTGGTATGTTTGTGTGGCTTAAATTGAAGGACATAGAGGATGCATCATCATTTGCGGAGCTTGCTATGGACAATGGAGTTGCTTTTGTTCCTGGTGAGTATTGAGTGTGTATGTTGTTATCTAAATTAATATACTTACGTCAGCTTTTACAAACAAATTATCAGAACCTGTTTGATTTCGGTTAAAACATATTTAAGATTAACTGATAAATCTATTTCAGGGAGCGCGTTTGTGACGGAAGACGTAAAATCGCCCTACTTGAGACTCGCTTTCAGTTTGGTGCCTGAGAAGCAACTTGAAGAAGCAGTGATGAGACTTGCTTCCTCTATTAGAGAATCTACTAATGTTGCTTCAATCGCGCGCTATGGAGCTTAAAGAGACTGACCTGAGTCTACAGACTTCTGAGACGATTATTGATTTGGACCAAATTTTGGTAGTTGTATAGACTCGAAATACAAAGTAGATTGACAATTTTTTGAATAGATCTTTTTGAAAATGAGCGGGTGTATCCGATAATGAGTCGAACATGTCAAACAATTTTTGGAAAACCTTTTATGCAATTTTTGGCCATGATATCACGAAGATTTGATTGATATTGATTCATTTGCTTTTATTAGTAATATTACTTTTATTTGTAACAATGATATTGATACACAAAAATGTCGGAGTATGGTCATTGGTTATGAATTATTGAACATTTTGCATGTAAACATTTAATAAATATATTATGGATATTTATTTATCAAAATTTGTTGCTTTAAATCCGACCCAATTGGATTTGGAGTAATGATAATTTGACCCGACTTACAGTTACATGTAAATATTTATATACAATAGAGTAGTAGTATTCATTGTTTATCTTAGTAGATATGCCTCACTGCTTACTATTAGAATTTAACTTCCAGTACCTACACTGTGTTTAAATACCTTGTCATACGTTGTATGACCCGCCGCGCACGAGTGCGCGGCTAGCTCCTCCTGTATTGTAGAAACATTGGCTCTTACTAAATCGCTCGCCCAAAAATTTCACGTGACTTTGGTTTTTTTGGTTTTGCAGCCGTACAAAACGGTTTTACATAAACCCTAATCCCAACCCTAACCCTAACCATAACCCCGAAGCTATCCATAATCTTAACCACAACCCTAACCCGAGCCCTAAATAATCGAATTCACGTTTTACTAGTCTGTCACGTGACCAAAACGGTTTTTTGCCCATAACTCTCCAGGGAAGCATTTTAACCCTACGTCATGGGGGGTGATTCGGAATCAGCGTCCAAAAATACACCTATTTAAATCTCTTTCATGCCTAAAGGGCCTTTTCACAAGAATTTTCTTAAAATTTGGGCGAGCGATTTAGTAGGAGCGAGAAACATTACTATCGTGAAACGACAATGGGGGTCACGACGTGATACAATAAATACCATAGTTTACTGACTGGTTGGTCAGTTGAGAAGAATCCGGTAAAAACTGTAAAATTTCGGTCCTTTAAATTTAATCTTCAAAAACTGAAAATGGGACAATATGATTTTGCAATTTTCTTCGGGAGTTTGACTTCCAGTTTTAAGCTTTCTGCTGTGAGCTTCCTCCGACCGAAACCAAATTTCCAGCACCTCAATCGTGGCGTATATCGGTTTCTGGGCAAATAGTTCTTCAAATCTGTCTAATTTGTGTTGAGAAATTTTCAAAACTGAAAATGGGACAGAAGTTGGAAAATGCAAATATGAAATATTCGTTTTATTAAGCTTTCTGCTGTGAGCTTCCTCCGACCTAAACCAAACTTCCAGCACCTCAAGTGTGTCATATGCCATCTATAGGTGACTGACTAATTGCAGTTGCGGGTGAGAAATTCAGTAAAAACTGTAAAATTTCGGTATTGCTATTGCATATTGTTTTCTAGAGAATGTTCGAGCTTTCTCACAATACCAAATCTGTCATACCTTAATTTGAAATGATCAGTGAGTTTTCGCCTAGGTGCCAAAAATTGTCCGAAGAACTTGGTGGATATTGGAGTTGATATTATAGTATAATTTTGATTCACGATGTCAAAACCTGGTTTCAGCCCCCCTGTGTCTCAACTCGGCGAGGCCCAGTGTTACCTGGGGACATCAGGCTATCATGTTCATAAACATAATAGAGATTCCGAATAAAGCTAAAAATTTATATTCGGCGGAATGACTTGACCATTGTTAATGGTCTGGCCCGGCGCGCGCTACTTCGTAGCACTTGCCGTCGGGCAAGAAAGCGGCGCGCGCTACTTCGAAGAAATTTAGACGAGTAACATCCGTCAACGGAATGACTTGTCATACGTTGTATGACCCGCCGCGCACGAAGTGCGCGGCTCCCCCTGTATCACCATAGTGAAACGACCGTGGGGGTCGCAACGTGATACAAGGAATGACAGGCTGAGCGCGGCCCAGTGGTGCATCTTGCCGATCTACGGTTGCGAGAAAAATTATTTGATGCGCGGCGATGACCAGTAGTGCATCGCGCTTCACCTAACCATGTGCTTTCACGCCACTTCGGGCGCGCTTGTTTCACAAGTCAAGAGTTTTACCGCCGTGAGGCGGGCGCGCCCTACTGCAAGCGCAAGGGCTCTGGATAGATGATAGAGCAACATCGCGCTACAAAGTATAATTAAGTAATAAAATGGGGCAAAAGGCGTTGCTTTGATCAGCTGTAATATTGTAGCGCGATGCACTACTGGGCCGCGCCGCGCATCCAATAATTCTTCTCGCGGTAGATCGGCGAAATGCACCATTGGGCCTCGCCGAGCTGCGAAGGATTGACATCGTGAATCAACTGTAACATGTAACATAATGTTTGATGATTGGATAAGCCCCAGATTGAAAAATTGTTCGGTGTTCGGACAGTTTCCTTGTGCCTTGTATAGCAGTAACCAATTTTTGTCAAAATTGAATCGAGGGAAGGTTGCCCAAAATGCATTTGTTTCAAGAATTTTGTGCTGGCCGAAATTAGCGCTAAAAACCATCCTATAGCTGCAGTCTAGTCGAAGGCAACTGTACTCAGCAATAAAATTCATTAAACATCAGCTAATTGGTCATTTACTTATACCATCCTTATCCCGAAATACTTTCATATAGCATGATGTGGACTGATCTCATAATTTAATCATGACAAATGTGTCAAAAAATATATATACAATAAATTAAGTCAAGTGATGCAATCAAAGAAATTTTTCCCCATTCATTCATGACGGCTTATTAATTTTAATAAGTTTTGATTAATTCCATCTATCACATTCTTTGGACCATTCATCATTTCAATAAAGCCAATAAAGAAATGATAGAAAAACAAATTTTAGAAAAACAAATTAAAATTTTTGATTTTGGTATTTATTAATAACAATCAAAACATATCATATCATAAAAATAAAGCCGCGCGTTGGTTGACTGCCTCAGTAAGGTGAATAATATATGCTCGAAGGTGCCCTGCGCATTTACAGAACCTCATGCGGCGATCACATGATCATGATTGCTCTAACCAGAGCCCTCTCGCTTGCAGTAGCGTAGACACATGGCTATGTGAATGATCATGATACCTGTGAGCGCCAAATTTAATTTAAAGTTTCTAGAAATCATACATCACTACGAGTTACTGACACTACACCAGATTCAGAAAAAACAACAAATAAATCCCAATTCGTCACACTTTCAGCAGCTTTTTATACTACAGTTTCGTCTGTCTTTAAGCAGCCGTCATCAGTAATACAGCGGCCATGTTGAATGCCATTTACTCAAATTATTTGTCATATAGTAGTGTTGAAAGTATTAAAACTCATCATCAATCACATGCTGTAAAAACCCCTTTGGTTGCTTTTGGGTCGATACCTAGCTAGTATTTCAGAATAAGGGCGGTTGCTTGGACACTAAGTACATAGTATAGTTAGTGTCCAATTAGCTGATGTCTATTTTACCTAGCTTGCTAGTCTATTGCTTGCTTTTCTCACGTTCAGAAAGCTTGAAAAGAGCGCCGCGCATGGCACAGGGACTGCTGTGCCAGGTAAATGTCTATTGAATCGTTATCGCCTATTACAGCTGCCTGTAAATTGCTTTCCCCTGACCAAGAAAACAACAATTTCAAGAAAACAACCCCTCATGAGGACGCTCTGAAGTAGAGAGAAGCGAAGTCTTGTTTTCATATTTTAGCTACTACCCGCTTTACGACCTTGGTGCAGTTTGGTCCTGAGCCTTCTGTTGTAAAGAAGACAGGGTGTTCAAATTATCCTTTCATTTCCACGTTTCCAGTACCCAATATTGAAACAGGTTTCGTTTCTCGCATCTTGTGAAAGAAAGAGGTGCACTCAATTGCTAACTGTAGTCCATGAGCAGATTTATTAAGCCTAGCTCCATTACATTAAATTACAAATTGTGTACGTATTCTCTTTCTGTGATGACATTATCATTATTCCTTACTTGACTATGATTAAAACAGCGTGTACTGAAGCATGCCCCTTCGATCTTGTGCACTGGTCTTGAGTTTTGTTACATGAGTTACAACATGAATAAAACATGGGATCTCTGATTTTACACTACAAATCTGTTCTCAATATAAACAAAAAGGATGAAATACTCCTAAGCACCAACTTAAAACCACTGTATATTATCTTCAGATGGCCCCTCCTCTTTACAGTGGCGTAACGTTGCATGTTGCCCCCCCCCCCATTCTAGAGCAAAACGTGCAGTTTTTTAAAACGATTTTTTGAGGTCCAAGATTTTCAAAATTGAATACAAAATGTTTAAAGGCCTATCTCAAAATTTTGTATGATTGATCTCTTCTAAATGGTCCCTAGAACATATCCTGAAAGTTTCAGGGTAATCGCTCAAAAAATGTGGGAGAAGATAGATTTTTAGACTCGATTTTCAGAATTCGCGATTGAAAATCGCTCGCGCAATACAATTACACATAAGCGCTGACCTTAGACCGGCGATGATTTCGGCTAGGAATAATATTTTTCCATGGGATCAAAAGCAGCTGATAGATATCACTCCCCTCTATCAGAAACAACTATAAAGTCGATTTCGAGAAAATTTTGATGAAGACCCCCCCCGGCCCCCTTAAATCGTGACTCCCTTTACGACCTGGGAAGAAGGAATAACTCGACTTAGGGCGGCTTCAGCGTCCGAACAGAAATAGTCTTCTTCCAAATCTGTCTATACAGCATGAGTTTGTTAATCTCTTTGCTGTCGTCAAGCCCCGTGTCCTTCCGAAGGATGTCAATGTATGTGAGATGTGGTCTTCCCCTTCGACGATGTCCTTGAAGGGGTTCCCAGAAGAGAAGTTGATGACTCGATAGAGAGAGAAGTTGATGACTAATAGAAGGAATAACAGGAAGCATATCACATGCTTTTATACCTCTTCGAAGAAGTGTCTGATTGTACTAAAAAGGGTAACCACCATTACTCCCCATTTTTCTGTCTGTTTGTATATTTGTGACTGATTTGGGTATGACACAGTCCAGTTTTGCAACTGATGTGAAACTTATATGATGAGGTTGTGATTTAAAGAGTAAAATTGGTTACTGGGCCCTTCTCAGGGCCTGGATTACAACTTTAATTTCTAGATGGCTTTTTTCTTAATCATAACCTATACTACTATAGCATTTTATCATGACCATGATGACTAAAGAATGTGTTAAATCATCTGGAAATTCTAAAACAGGTTAGACTACCATTTTTGCAAGAAAGTTTTGTTTTGTCATTTTAAATATCCACAAAGTCTGTGGTTTGCCGTCCAATGACTGGCTGTTTTTAATTAACAATCTTAAACCTTTTTGTCATATCAGATTTGGATGCTGAAGCAAAAGCCTTGAAGAATGTTCTGAATACTCATGAGACTACTGAACTAAAACTGGAATGTCTCATTCGGAAATATGTTGAACTTGTAAGTGTAAATTTGAGGGGTGTCACCCCCTGGCCCCCCCCCCCATTTGACTTCAACAGTTCTTATTGCTGGTATTAACCATAATGTCGTATCCAGTTCCTGTTATCCAAGTCAAAGCATACCTCGTACTGAACTTTTACCAATTCTATACTTTTTTTCAAAGTCACTACTATCCAGGCTCATCAGAACAAGATGATGCAAGGAAAACATGACGATGTGAAGAAGAAACATGATCAGATTGTGGATGAGCGGGACCACCTCCAGGCTTCCTACAACCGGGCTAATCTGGCTAAGAGCAAGCTGGAGAGCCTGTGTAGAGAGTTACAACGTCATGTCAAGTGTCTCAAGGTTTGTGGTATATATATAATATATAGGGTATTATAGGGACCAGCCCTATAATACCCTTTATAGGGCTGCTCATTTTCAATCACAAATAATAAATTACTCTTCGACTGTACATTAGTCAGGAGTTTGGAGCCTGAAAAGCAGGATTCACGTCACACTAAAATAATTACATATAATTAGAAAATTAGTGGGTATACGAGCCTGTGAAAGATTAAATGTTTACTTACTGTCGTACAAAGGGCTAACTAAACAGTCTCATGTACATATAAACTGCTGATAAAACGACGATAAAATAGATTTGAAAATGGGTAATCTCTTAATTATACACTAAGATGATCAGCAGGAAGTTTAACAAGTTTAGTACATAATCAGATAATTGCCTGACATTTCTCTAAAAGCTAAAAGAATTATATAATATGTAACTATCAAGAGGTTGAAGTTCTAGTACAGCGATAAAGATAAACAAACAATGATAACTTGAAGACTTCTAATGTCGTCGTAGTGACTAGTGGCACCACTGCACCACTGCACTAGTATTTGCAATTACTGATAAAATATTGTAATGCATTCTAGCAAATCTGATTTAAGCAAATTTAGAACTTTACCCCCATATAATTATATACATACATTTTAAGTTCTTTTTTTCTCTGTTCTACTCAGTGAAGAATCTCAGTTAAAATAAATCTTTAATGTATCAATTTTCTGACGGACACGTCTAAAATTGTATCAAATTATGTTATACATCATATATATTATATACAACATATGTTGACAGCATTAGAAATATATATATAAACTTTATAAACTGTGCTTGAAGAAATGTTTAGATTGCTTACTATCAACAATTTTAATAATCATATCTTCATCTTATATTATTACACACACTGCGAGACTGCACACGAACAAGAGTGCACACCAATATATTAAATATCTGTACTTTAATGTTTAATAGAATAATGAGCCACATTTTAAATTGTTTATCATTGTTCTTACTTCTTCACCACAGCTAACACTAGTAGTAAACCCGCGATGGGGTGGCATGTGCCTCAATAAAAATATTACAATCATTTATTATTATATACACTCTCGCATATCTTCGTGGACTTGAGAATCCTTATTTTAGATTCATATTGTACCGTAGTTTTATACAATTTCACTGAACGGTTGTATGTATAACACAAGCGCTACTACCCCTAAAAAGTATTCCTGAAATGTACTGGAAGTTGCCCTGAATCAGCCAGCCTGTTATCACACTAGCCTGGTAACCAGTTTCTGCCAGTAATCCCGGCCTTGTTGACAACACGCTGTCAGCTACACAATATATTCAGAGTACTAAGCTGCACGGATTTTAAATTGTATTGTGTATTATCACACACAGTGGAATGTACATAATATGTTGTGCAAACTTTTTGGAATGTTAATAATTGTTGCTGTGTTAAAAGCTTGAACTTACTCCAACACTCACTTTCTTCCTCATCAGTTATCCACTTAGCTAATTGAATTTATAGAATGGGCTTTCGGAACTTCCGAAAGCTAATGAGATAAAAAATGTGATGTTTATGTATTTGCACTGAAAAAGTGGGTGAATTAATGATAATATCGTGGCTGAATCATTTTTGGCGATAACTATCATCTAAATGGAGCAGAAATTAAAAGTTGTACCCACTATTAATTATCAATTAATTTGGTAGAATTATCAATTACATCGTATATATAATGTAATTTAGCGTATATTTTAATTTTATGTCATCAGGAGGAATACGATCAGCGGAATAAGGAGGAGGACAAGAAGAGACAAGAAATTGCCGCCAAGTTTCAGGTTTTGTTTTGGGTGCTTTTAATTAGGTAAAGTGAGGCTCCAAATCAAGTTTACGGATTAAAAAAGGAAGATTACATTTATGAGGCGTTATTTAAAAAGTTTTCAAGGAATGAGGTGAGATCAACCAAATTAAATTCCGTTATTTTGGCTTCGTCAACTACTCCTCACCTCACATTGCTGAAATTACAGACGACGATAAACGATATAAACGTGAAGATGCAGGACAACCAGAAGTCTAACCAGACATTGAGGGAGGATAACATGGAGCTAGCAAGTAAACTCAAGAGTCTTCTGGAGGAATATCGGACAAGAGAGGAGGTTTGTTACTGGGCCGGGTTAGGAGGAATATCGGACAAGAGAGGAGGTTTGTTACTGGGCCGGGTTAGGAGGAATATCGGACAAGAGAGGAGGTTTGTTACTGGGCCGGGTTAGGAGGAATATCGGACAAGAGAGGAGGTTTGTTACTGGGCCGGGTTAGGAGGAATATCGGACAAGAGAGGAGGTTTGTTACTGGGCCGGGTTAGGAGGAATATCGGACAAGAGAGGAGGTTTGTTACTGGGCCGGGTTAGGAGGAATATCGGACAAGAGAGGAGGTTTGTTACTGGGCCGGGTTAGGAGGAATATCGGACAAGAGAGGAGGTTTGTTACTGGGCCGGGTTAGGAGGAATATCGGACAAGAGAGGAGGTTTGTTACTGGGCCGGGTTAGGAGGAATATCGGACAAGAGAGGAGGTTTGTTACTGGGCCGGGTTAGGAGGAATATCGGACAAGAGAGGAGGTTTGTTACTGGGCCGGGTTAGGAGGAATATCGGACAAGAGAGGAGGTTTGTTACTGGGCCGGGTTAGGAGGAATATCGGACAAGAGAGGAGGTTTGTTACTGGGCCGGGTTAGGAGGAATATCGGACAAGAGAGGAGGTTTGTTACTGGGCCGGGTTAGGAGGAATATCGGACAAGAGAGGAGGTTTGTTACTGGGCCGGGTTAGGAGGAATATCGGACAAGAGAGGAGGTTTGTTACTGGGCCGGGTTAGGAGGAATATCGGACAAGAGAGGAGGTTTGTTACTGGGCCGGGTTAGGAGGAATATCGGACAAGAGAGGAGGTTTGTTACTGGGCCGGGTTAGGAGGAATATCGGACAAGAGAGGAGGTTTGTTACTGGGCCGGGTTAGGAGGAATATCGGACAAGAGAGGAGGTTTGTTACTGGGCCGGGTTAGGAGGAATATCGGACAAGAGAGGAGGTTTGTTACTGGGCCGGGTTAGGAGGAATATCGGACAAGAGAGGAGGTTTGTTACTGGGCCGGGTTAGGAGGAATATCGGACAAGAGAGGAGGTTTGTTACTGGGCCGGGTTAGGAGGAATATCGGACAAGAGAGGAGGTTTGTTACTGGGCCGGGTTAGGAGGAATATCGGACAAGAGAGGAGGTTTGTTACTGGGCCGGGTTAGGAGGAATATCGGACAAGAGAGGAGGTTTGTTACTGGGCCGGGTTAGGAGGAATATCGGACAAGAGAGGAGGTTTGTTACTGGGCCGGGTTAGGAGGAATATCGGACAAGAGAGGAGGTTTGTTACTGGGCCGGGTTAGGAGGAATATCGGACAAGAGAGGAGGTTTGTTACTGGGCCGGGTTAGGAGGAATATCGGACAAGAGAGGAGGTTTGTTACTGGGCCGGGTTAGGAGGAATATCGGACAAGAGAGGAGGTTTGTTACTGGGCCGGGTTAGGAGGAATATCGGACAAGAGAGGAGGTTTGTTACTGGGCCGGGTTAGGAGGAATATCGGACAAGAGAGGAGGTTTGTTACTGGGCCGGGTTAGGAGGAATATCGGACAAGAGAGGAGGTTTGTTACTGGGCCGGGTTAGGAGGAATATCGGACAAGAGAGGAGGTTTGTTACTGGGCCGGGTTAGGAGGAATATCGGACAAGAGAGGAGGTTTGTTACTGGGCCGGGTTAGGAGGAATATCGGACAAGAGAGGAGGTTTGTTACTGGGCCGGGTTAGGAGGAATATCGGACAAGAGAGGAGGTTTGTTACTGGGCCGGGTTAGGAGGAATATCGGACAAGAGAGGAGGTTTGTTACTGGGCCGGGTTAGGAGGAATATCGGACAAGAGAGGAGGTTTGTTACTGGGCCGGGTTAGGAGGAATATCGGACAAGAGAGGAGGTTTGTTACTGGGCCGGGTTAGGAGGAATATCGGACAAGAGAGGAGGTTTGTTACTGGGCCGGGTTAGGAGGAATATCGGACAAGAGAGGAGGTTTGTTACTGGGCCGGGTTAGGAGGAATATCGGACAAGAGAGGAGGTTTGTTACTGGGCCGGGTTAGGAGGAATATCGGACAAGAGAGGAGGTTTGTTACTGGGCCGGGTTAGGAGGAATATCGGACAAGAGAGGAGGTTTGTTACTGGGCCGGGTTAGGAGAGAGGAGGTTTGTTACTGGGCCGGGTTAGGGATCTGGAATTTGAAATTGTAATGTTCGGAGTAAATCCCTACTTGCTTGTTTGTTTAACTAGTTTTAATTTTCTTGGCAGCACATAGAGAAGATTTTGAAGCAAAAAAGTCTGGAAATACAACTGTGGGAAACAAAGTTAGCTCAACAAGCTATGCAAGGTGCTGAGGATAAGCAGAAAGATCTCACGGAGAAAAGAAATGTGAGATTTGAGGCTCAATTAATTATATAGAATATTAGATTTGTATCTTTTTCTTTAGCATTGAAATAAATACCAAGTACACATCTATGAAACCCATTTTCAACTTACCTTTTTTCTGCAGCTTCCTTAATCATTATTATAACCAGTTATATTATATCTTAGTTGCTAGAGGAGTATGTAAAAGAGAAGAAAAAGAACGAGCTGCTGGTAGAACAAGAGCAGGAGCTCCGTAACCAACTCTCTCTGTACACTGAAAAGTTTGAGGAGTTCCAGAAAACTCTCACACGGTCCGTTTCATCTAGAATCTTCTCTATCCCTGGAAACTTAACTAACCAAATAATGTTTGGTGTCCAACCCCAAAAAAACCCATTTTACCTCAAATCTTCATTTTGGGAATGTTTATTTTGAGGTTTATTTTGTTTTTAAATTTTTTCCCCTTGTTTTTGTAACTTTTTATCTAATTCGACTACATTGAAAACAAAACCCCTAGGCACTCTTTTCAATGTTTCTAATCAAGTGAGAGTTCACCGACCTCCCCCTCAATAAAACAAATGCAGCTGATGTCATGATATGCTTTCTATCTTGGTGGATAAGTTAATTACACAGCCACGTAACTTTTCTTATAGTATGTTGCTGATGGCAGGTAATAATCCTTTCATATCGACACGTCTTTTCCTACCGGGGCTCAGTAGTATAATATATATTATACAGTATACACCTATCAGAATTGTTAGGTTTTTTAACTTACGTTAAGGGAATTGTTTTACTTCCTTAACTCTAGTAAATAATACAAATGACACATATAATTATTGGCAATGAGGATGATGGTAGGATAACATGGGGGACAACATGACATTTTAACTTGGTCTTAAATGAATGTAGGTGTAAATAAAATCAATTCTAACATTTTTTCTTAAAAACCCAAAAAAACCCAACTTTACCTCAAATTTTTATTTGGGAATGGGTATTTTTGGGATTGGACACCCCCCATGTTTGTTATAATTCATTGTGTATTTGTAGAGAATCCACTCCATTTCCAAACACCCCAAAGGTTTACAAATTGTATTTAATCAGGTCTAACGATGTCTTTGCCACCTTTAAACAAGAAATGAACAAGATGAGCAAGACAATTAAAAAGTTGGAGAAGGAAAACCTATCCTGGAAAGGTAAACACGAGCAAGTGAGCAAGAGCATGTTTACCATGGCTGAAGAGGTGCGTTATTCTTTCTTCTCCTTCTTTATCATTTTATATTCTGAAATTGTAGATTCTCGATGTTGATATTAGGATGGAAGCAATTTGATCTCATGATAATAAGTTTAGTGTGCACATTTTATTTTGTAATATGTAAATGTTTCTTCACAGCTGCGAAATAGCAAGAACAAGAACGAAACATTAGAAAGACTGTGCCGTGCTCTGCAAGTAGAGAACCAGGTGTGCAGGAAGCATATTCGGAAGTGTAACGATATAACCAAACACCACGTACCAGAGGGAGAGGAAGAACCGGAGATAGATGCGGAACCGGAAAAGGACGGGGAAAAGGAGAAAGAAGAAGACCGGAAAGAAGAAGTAGACCAAAAAGAAGACCAGGAAGAGCAAAAAGAAGAAGCCCCTGAATTGCCAGTTATAGATGATAAGGAAGATGCCAAAGAGAACCATGACGAAGACAAGATCGAATCAGAGGAATGCCAATCTGTAGCCAAGGAAGATGTGGAAATTGAAGTAGAAACATCTGCGAAAGTTGAGGTGGTTGTCGAGGTTCGTTGAGTGTTATTTTCATTTTTGATCAGTCAGTTTTAATATGGGGATTTTTTAAATGTGTCTACTTTAGCTTCCAATTTAGACATAAATTCTTGCAGATTGTACTCCGATTACACTCATAACACTCACTGCTAAACAATTATTTCAGCAAGACAAAGAGAACGAGCAGTAAAGAGTTGGGGACGATAAAAATAAATGGCTTTTCTCGGTGGATATTTAGCTGTTGATTATGTGGATTTTTGATTTTCGGTTCTTTGACTGTTTTTAACGCTTTAATGATCAATCTTATATTCTCTATTTTTGATTTAAAACGGTTGTTATTATGTCTCATTCATTTGGTCATTGGTCAACCTGAAATGGAAATTACCAAAATATTATAGTTTCTCTTAAAATGTACGAAACGAATTTTATGTAATTTACAATTCAAGTTGCTAATATTAAACAGCTTCTTCTAGATTTGATGGCCAAAGGTCTACCGAAACTTCAAGGCCATGAAAAGTGTTATTGCTGTAATAGATGCACACTGTGCGATGGCTATTCCTTTCTTTGGTAAGTATTAAACAAATTTTAACATTCAAAATTCGTTATTTGAACTGATGGCTAGGTTTTGATGTGATAAATCTCACAGTTTGTACTACACGGGGGGGGGGGGGGGGGGGGGGGGGGGGGGGAGGGGGGGTGCTCTGTACAGTGTTGTGACGTGGTAGCTAATAATAATAGCGGGGTATTTTGCAGTTTCGCACGTAACCCATACAAGAATATAGTAAATGCTAAGGCCTCGAAAGAATCTAATATTAGCTAAGAGGTGGTATCCAGTTCGTTGCAGAGGCATTATGGCCTGTCATCAAAATTATTAGTTGCACATGCCATCACATACGAATGGATGAGGGACAACGAGGTTTCCAGAAAAATTGTTTGGAAATTGTAAGAATGTCATCCCAAGGCCCATTGTCTCAGAATTGTACCATTTGACTTGCCTTCTATGTAAACAAGGCCCTGCTCTGGTCTCTGGACGGTCTTCTCCGGACAGTAAACGTATCTATAATTATTTCTGTTTTTATTCGCCTTAATGCAAGGAACTAACTTTTGTATTATTTTGCACCAGAACTTGGGGCGACATTCCCCTAATATTGTTGTCTTGAACATCTGTGATCGACTGATTCACTGATTTCACGGAAGGCGCGCCACCGAATAAGTTATGTGCATAGAAAGGCCTCTTAGTCAAACTCGCTGCACGCGCTTAACATGATCTGATATGATAAAATGTATTCAAAGCGCGGCGGGAGTTGCAACCATGAATCGAACGAAGACAGCTTTACCTGGACATGTGTTTGATTAAAGTAGAACTATAGAAATTGTATTCCTTTTAAATATTCGTATTGAAAAGTCACATGTAAGGGTTTTCACCTGAATAATATCAAGCTAAAAGCATGAAGCAGGAGATTTTGGACTTAAAACTTCAAATATATTAGAATAATAAGGGGTCGTTCACATATTACGTAGAAATTGTTCAAAAAGTGATTACGTTATATGTGAACGACCCCTAAGAACCACTCAGCAATGCATTTTAACGTAATCCGACAATATTTCCGAGGACGCCATAAAGTCTATCAGTAAGATAATGGTTAATATTTGATTTTACCCTCTGGCTAAAGACTCATATTAGCGGGACAGTTTAGCAATTTCAGCTTAAATATCTATATAGGTATTGGCGGTTGTCACTATTCAATAGATCTATAGATATTACAAGTCACACTATGACTGTTTAATAGCTAATTATAACTAGCGGATATAATATTGAGCATACACACAATCATGCACTATGATTGCCGTAACATTTGCAAGTGCCCGTAGTTTGTACTCTTTCTGTTTACAGCTAATAGTTTGTTTTCAGCAGCGGATTTAACCAATGACCGAATGATATTTGATTCATTCGGGGGGAGGGGGTTTCCAAATGATTACGCTAGTGTACTATTGCTAGTGTACTACGCTAGTGTACTATTGACACAATAGCTATGTATAAGACTGATGAGGGGGGGGGGGGGTTACGTAATAGTAATACTGATATGTGAACGACCCCTTAGAATAAAAGCGTAAATTCAGTTTAAAATTATAACTACACATACTATTATACAGCGTCGTCGCTTAGCAACCCCATAAGATGCGCGTTTCATGCTTAATTATGCGTCATGACTGATGACTAGCCAGTAGCCAAAATATATATAATTTACGCCAACGCCATGTTGACTATTCAATATTTATAACTTTGGCTGTGGTTGATATTTGATGCGGTATTTAAGGTATCGATTTCGAAATACTCTGAAGTTTCATTATCATCGATTAATTTAAGTTTACACGGTACAGACTAATAGTGAAAATATCGAAATAAACTAAAATTACAGAATTGCTTAAAATCAGTGGGGTTCTAGCTCTCAATAATTGAGAATTTACTGTCTGGAATTATAATTATTGTCTAAGAGTTTTCTTCATGGACTATCGTCTTGCACAGATTCCTCTTCTTCAAGCCTCTTTGCTCCTTGCAGACCAGCCGGGGTTTCAGCTACCGCCATCCCAGTGCTATCCTCCAATAAGAAGAAAGTCCCCACCGCTGCCAACAGCCCCATCCCGCCGAACATTCCCAGCACTATTCTCCTATCAAGGACGTCATAGAGTAGACTAAGGTAGGGACCCATAAAAGACCCGATTCTTGCTGTTCCAGAACAAAGACTCATTATCATCCCTCTGTGAGAGGTGGGAGACAGCTCAGCGGTGTAAAGGTAGACTGTGACAAACTCCGTGGCTATAAAGACGATGGCGAACAGACAAGCCACTTGTTGTAGTTGCCATGTTGAGGAGAGCGGAACGTCAATCATGGCAATCCCAAAACAGATACCTATTCCAAGAAACGCAACCATCTGAGTTTTCTTTCTTCCTGCTGTACCAACAAGGGTGAAACTTAGAGTGCATGCCACGACTTCAGAGAGACTCCCAAATCCTTGACTTGCGAAGATGTTGCTGCCCATTTTATGCCAGCCGAAACTAAGTCCGTAGTAAAATAGTGAGACCGTGAACCAGCATATCATGAGGAAAACGGTCCTTCTCAACATCACTGGGTACAAAATGAAAGCCTTCATTTGTTTTAGAAAGCCATCACTCTTTCCTACTTGGTCCACCTCTCTTTCTAGGCAGTTCTCTGGGAGGGCAGGATTGTTGTAGAACCTCGCCAGCTTGTTGAGAATCTCCATGGCCTCCTCTTCTTTGTTTCGGAAAGCGAAGAATCTTGGCGACTCTGGACAAACTAGAAGTTGTAAGTAGAAAAGGAATGAGATAAAGGAAACTATCCCGACACTGAATCTCCAGTTTGTGACCATGTAACAGACCAAAATGAGAACTCCAGTACCAAGAGGCCAAGTGATTTGAATCAGTGTGTTGGCAACATTTCTCAGTCTTAAAGGGGTGAACTCCATGCACCAAACATAACGTCCCGTCATAGCAACAAGCACTCCCAGACCTTGCATCACCCGTAGACCCAACATTGTTTGTAGATTTGTTGCAAATGCCATCCCGATAGTTGCAGCAACAGCAAATAAGCCCCCTCCTAAGGTAACTTTCTTCCTGCCGAACATGTCAAACAAACTAGAACTTCCCAACAAACCCACAAAGGCTCCTATAAAGTAAAAACTGTCGATATTTGATTTCTGTGACTCAGTACCGCAATAAATGCCAAAGTCCACAGCGAAACTGGATCGTTTGGGCGTCCAGATGAAGTCGATGTCGGCTTCAAGGTCGTTGGAGCACATGGCGTCTCTGGTGTAAAACGTGTGGTTTTCTCCAGCGTGATTCTCTAGTAGGGCATAACATCGCTCTGAGACACATTGCCACTCTGTGTACGGGATGTAACCTGTTGTGAAATTAAAGTAAATTTAGTTTAAATGATTAAAAAAAATTAAACAATTACAATATTATTATAAGAGTAATCACCGAGTTAGAGTTTTACCAAATTTGCTTGTTTTATTAGGTGGAAGTTTACTTACCAGTTAATACAGGAAGATAGCACATCAAAGAAGCTGTTAAATTAGATAACATGAACAGAGACACAAATCCAACATATCGACCTTTAGACGTTCCAACGGCCCTAGGGAGGGATTTATGTCTGGATATTCGTATGAGCGACAGATAAATTAATTTGCTCTCAAAATTAACATATGTACTGATACAATGTATGAACGCAATGAGGCCCAATAACAGGATATTTGCGTTCTTGGGCAGTATGGACTATGGATAAATCTCCTGTTCAGTTTTTGAAAAATGGGCCTAAGAAATGAGAACATCCTAAATTTAGATGATTTTCACCTACTTGTCAACAAGTTCTTCCATTGAAAGTCTGTCGTGTAACTGATTGTCATTTTCTTCAGGCTCTGCTGCTTCTTCCTTTTCCGACAATGGCTGAAACCTTTCCTTCATATTGTCTTTCTAGTTCTATAGCAGAATAATTAATCTTAATATGATCGTAATCCGTCATAAATTTGTTCCGCCCCAGGACCAGGCAAAATGCTCTGGGTAACAATTCTCCTGGGTAGCAATGTTCCTGGGTAACAATGCTCTTGGATAACAATGCTTTGTTACAGTATAAAATTTCGCTATGAAAGCAATTCCTTTCGTTATCTTAATCATTTTTTCATTAGATGAAATAAGGGCAATTATGTAATGGAAACTTGAGGAGAATTCATGAGGAAAGATCCTCAACCTCTGGCTGTGAATCAAAGGAAATGAAAGAATTACTACTAATTAGGCATGGGGAGGCAGACCACAACGTCCTATTCGCTCAAAACAGGTGAGAGTTCTTTACAAAGCAATAAAACGTCTCGAGATTATGCCAAAATATATAGTTATAGTTAAAGGACAATGTTGAGCGTGTTCCGCATTCTTTAAATCCACTGAATCAGGTCACAAGAAGCTCAGGAATTGAGGGACCCAAATTTGAACAGAAAAGGAATCCAACAAGCGAAAGATCTAAAACATCGGCTTTCTAATTTTCTCAGGTTTATCTGGCGCTAGCTTTAAATATTGATGTTTGCTGTCAAATGTGAAGCCAAAAACCACGGCGTGATACAAAAGTACAACTGCAAGTTTCAAAATGAAAACAATATCGTGAAACAATGCAATTTGCAGGCGGAGTTTTGACTTGGAACTTGTAATAATATCGCCCATGAGACGGACTCTGGAGACATACGACCTGGTGCTTTCCACCACTAGATGTCCAGTGATTATCTCTCCCCTTCTTAGAGGTAAAGCATGCAGATACGGTTAACAATCGTGTTTATTGATCCTACTGTTTAAAAACGATAGCTAGTATTTAAACAACACAGTTTGATGTACTAATCGATGTTGAAACTGTTAACAGAGCAAGGCGATTTCCCGTGTGACTACGGCAGTAACAGTGCACCTAGTAACCACCTAGTAACCACCTAGTAACCACCTAGTAACCACCTAGTAACCATGTAATCGATGTTGGAACTGTTAACAGAGCAAGGCGATTTCCCGTGTGACTACGGCAGTAACAGTGCACCTAGTAACCACCTAGTAACCACCTAGTAACCACCTAGTAACCACCTAGTAACCATGTAATCGATGTTGAAACTGTTAACAGAGCAAGGCGATTTCCCGTGTGACTACGGCAGTAACAGTGCACCTAGTAACCACCTAGTAACCACCTAGTAACCATGTAATAGATGTTGAAACTGTTAACAGAGCAAGGCGATTTCCCGTGTGACTACGGCAGTAACAGATCTGACCTAGAGACTGAGTTTCCCCACCACAACTTCTCAGATATTGAGGATGTCTGGTGGACCGAGGACGAGACTTATCCACAGGTGAAAACGCTAGTCTTTCCACTTTCAATATAATACCATTCAAATAGTCATTATTAAATAGAGTCATAAAAGCAAGCAAAGAGTTATCATCAATCGTCCAATCCCTTGTACTATTTGAAAAGTAATAATATTAAAGTTAAATTTTATGTACGACGGCCTTTCGAAAAGGTGCTCGAATTTATCGTCACTGCTTCCTTTAAAAAATCAATATACAATATACATAATACACTGTACAGGTACAAGAAAGAGTAGAGGAATTTAAAAGATTCCTTAACGAGAGGCCAGAAAAGAACATAGCTGTGGTTTCTCACGGAGTATTTCTTAAAGCGCTGGTCCGTAGTACCGAACAATTCCGGACTTTCAGGAGCTTTAAAAACTGCGAATGCTTGCGAGCGACTCTTGATCAGGAAGGACGTTTAAACATGATTATCTGATATTAGAGGATACAACTGCTAAAGTTCGACTGACGAGCAATTTGTGCACAGATCAAATGAATGGAAATAAAGTTATTTATGTACAATGTAAAGTATTGTTATCAACTACCTGTTCATTTTACTAAGGATTAACATGAACACTGAGTTTTATAATTCTATCGTCAATGTTTATATTAAAAACGACTTTTAAACTGAAATGAAGAATTATGGTGGCGTCCATAAAAAAGGCTACGTCCTTTTGAGGCTCTGATCTGGAATTACAACTACATACATACAGAATATCAACCCGTGGAGTAAAGACATCTGCGGCGATACTTCTCCGGAAGATGATCCAAAAAAGGTTTAATAGACCGTCATTATGTTATATATTTATAATAATATGCTCATATTATGAGCATCAAACAAATATGCGATCCTCGATCGAGGCTACTACTAGCTAATGACGCGCACATTTCATGATTTTAATCTGTGGAAGGAAAGGAAATTGAATTATATGAATATAATTTTATTATATATTTGTAAAGATTCAAATTGGTCATTAGAACCACCCGGGCACCGTCTCGGTTTACAATCAATCATAATATTAGATTTAGGAGGCAGTGAAGCTGAGAGTAGCTGGCTGCGTCGAATGGGTCTTGCCGCCCCATGTAATGGTAACATTACTCACTCAGTTACATCGCTTCTTCAATAAATTTATTTAAATGTGATTGTGAAAATAAGTTACAAACTAATACTAATAGTAATAACCAATCAGCCAAATAAGTGATTGTCTGGCTGGATTGTAACCATATTAGCAACAAGAGAAACACTATTGTCAGACGTGAGGATAGTTAGGACTCCTCGGTCCTCAAACTACATTAAATATATTCCTTCTGTAAATATAACGTCCTCAATAAATGTAATAGATTTGTAGTGACGTAGTGTTGTAATTAGTTTAAAACTGCTCTAGTTTCGGTCGAAAAATTGTTTGATTAAATCCAACTTATACAAAAAAACAATCGCTAAAGTTGGTCTGATCTATAAGTTGGTCTGATTTATAAATCTTTATGTTATTCGAATATACGCATAACAATAATTATAAACAAGTGTGTAGGGCCGCCACATCTCCTCCGACCAACCATATTTAATCAAAGCCTTCGATCACGGCTCGTATACTCTATGAGTATGGGCAACTAATTTAATTTCGGGGGAAAACCGCTGTAGACCCCAGCTAAAGGGCACGTAACGCGTTATCAAATATGTGATGCGTTGCGTGCCGTGAAGCTCTAAGCAATGGTTTTCGTTAACAATTATTCGATTTAAAATATTCTATTAAATTTTCCGATTATATACTTTCCGCCATTGTTCTCTGTTGCTAACGAACCATGCTCGACGAATCGATTATCATTGACTAAATTTAATGTTAGATTGTGATTAAGATCCTTTTATTATAATATCTTAAAAGAATTGGAATAAGACAGGTTACCAGAAATAACACAGGTTTGTGATAAACGAACAATATAAAAACAATAAAATTTAATCACAACAGATTATGGTAGGGCGAATAAATTAGAATATCGTGATCGACAGACAGTAATCAAAGTTCAAGGGTGTTAATATGACTTGCGCGTCTGTAATTGTGGGGGATTCTGGGAGTGGTTCAACAAATGAAATATAAATTCCTGATGGCACTGCTCCAGGACAATCGCGATCAACTTCAGGGGGTAATTTCAGTATTCCTCCAGACCCAGACCACTGGTTTACCGTAAAAATATTTAACCTAGCATCGTTCACAGCTACAAATCAGTTAAAAAACATGGCATTAGCCTAGCCCTAATAGGTGCAGATATCACCACACTTCACATTTGTCTGTTGGGTTCATGGGGGTTTCAGAAGAACATTTGAAAGCTTTGGAAAATTCTTTGGAGTTGACGAGAGGACCTTCTATCCTGAATATTCCTGGACTGTGTGGATCAACTTTTGTCATCAGCTCGAACGCTTCTTTGGTCTTCTTCTGACACCAGATCTAGGGAAGGATTTCTTGAAAATTACCGTGCTTTAATTATTGTGTACATCTATCTTCTATGGAATAGTAGTTAGTACATAAAATGAACTATGAATTCCAAGAAAGCTAGTGCTATCTGATTATTCAATAGGTTATTCAGCACAAAATGTAAAGCCTCCACGCACCTGAGCATACGAGAGGAAGAAGGCTTGCTCATTTGTTAAATCCAGTCCAGGTAAGGTCGCCTCCTCGCCGTTCCTTTTCACCCAATTCTGGTAGGCTATGTAGGCTTGCTTCACTCCTCCGTTGTCTGCTATGTTCTCCCCAAGTGTCAAATTACCGTTCACCTGAAGTGATCATAATCATATGAAGAACAGTTCAGCAAGCTTTGGAATAGACAAGTGAAGTTTCCTTTATTTGTGACATCGTTATCAGTATCTTCTCTATTTATCTCTATTTATCTGATGAAAAATTTAAAAACGACTTTTAAGTAATGTCAGGGGAAAAGTGATCAATTTAAGGGTTCCGTTGGATTTGAAGGGTAGTAAGGATTTTAGCAACGGAATATGGTAGTTAGGACTCCTACGAACATAATTAGACTTGTCGCTAATGTTGTATCTCACGGCAACACCACGTTTTACCACTTTTTACCACATTCTTACCACCTTTCTGGTGAACGGCGCAGAAGGTTACAAATTAATCGAGGATGTTCATCTCATCAAGGAGAAAACATTTTGTTAGAAAACGTTTTACGTTGGATTATTACCAATTAGCTAAATTGGCTCAAAATGATCGATGACAATATCGTTTGAAACACGGAAAATGTAGTTTTTAGAAAAATTCTAAAATCACCAATATTTGAAGTTGCTAAATTTTCACTTTTCCCCTGACTAATGAGCCCAGCCAATCTTTCAAACATGGTCACCCAAAGTTAACCCCCTGTAAAGAAGGACTCCTCACCTTTGAACCCATGACGGTATAGCCGCTGTATTGGTTGATCATGCAGTTTGCTCGCTCTTGGAACCCCTTCTTTGCCTCATCAGTATACCACTCTTTTAGATACCCGTCCTTATCATACAGGCGACCTGAGAAAAAAATGAGGTATAACTATATTAAGTCATACAGGCGACCTGAGAAAAAGTGAGGTATAACTTTATTAAGTCATACAGGCGACCTGAGAAAAAGTGAGGTATAACTTTATTAAGTCATACAGGCGACCTGAGATAAAGTGAGGTATAACTTTATTCATTTTCTTGTGAAACTAAAAGTTTATAATAAAAAAGGTGCTGTTTCTCTGTTATGTAATTGTTTGTTTTTGTATAAAATTGGAATTAAGTCGTTCTTATTTGTTCTTGCTGTATCCAGTGTATGTGAACATTTCGATTAAGATATTTCGATGAATTGATTGGTAAACGTTTCTAAAAGCAACACTTTCATGCGTAGTAAGGAGTTAAATATTATCGGCACGAAACAAACAATACATCCTAAATAAATGAAAGCATAAAGGAATGCAAACCGTTATCATCGAATCCGTGAGTGAGTTCGTGTCCAATAACCACACCAATCGCCCCGTAGTTGACGTACGCTGGATATGTCACGTGATAGAATGGGGGTTGGAGTATAGCGGCCGGGAATACCATCTCGTTTCCCTGGGACAAAACAAGAATAAGTGGCCGGGAATACCATCTCGTTTCCCTGGGACAAAACAAGAATAAGTGGCAGGGAATACCATCTCGTTTCCCTGGGACAAAACAAGAATAAGTGGCAGGGAATACCATCTCGTTTCCCTGGGACAAAACAAGAATAAGCGGCCGGGAATACCATCTCGTTTCCCTGGGACAAAACAAGAATAAGTGGCCGGGAATACCATCTCGTTTCCCTGGGAAAAAACAAGAATAAGCGGCCGGGAATACCATCTCGTTTCCCTGGGACAAAACAAGAATAAGTGGCCGGGAATACCATCTCGTTTCCCTGGGACAAAACAAGAATAAGTGGCCGGGAATACCATCTCGTTTCCCTGGGACAAAACAAGAATAAGCGGCCGGGAATACCATCTCGTTTCCCTGGGACAAAACAAGAATAAGTGGCCGGGAATACCATCTCGTTTCCCTGGGACAAAACAAGAATAAGTGGCAGGGAATACCACCTCGTTTCAATGGGACAAAACAAGAATAAGCGGCCGGGAATACCATCTCGTTTCCCTGGGACAAAACAAGAATAAGTGGCCGGGAATACTATCTCGTTTCCCTGGGACAAAACAAGAATAAGTGGCAGGGAATACTATTTAGTTTCCCTGGGACAAAACAAGAATAAGTGGCCGGGAATACCATCTCGTTTCCCTGGGACAAAACAAGAATAAGTGGCCGGGAATACCATCTCGTTTCCCTGGGACAAAACAAGAATAAGTGGCCGGGAATACCATCTCGTTTCCCTGGGACAAAACAAGAATAAGCGGCCGGGAATACCATCTCGTTTCCCTGGGACAAAACAAGAATAAGTGGCAGGAAATACCATCTCGTTTCCCTGGGACAAAACAAGAATAAGTGGCAGGGAATACCATCTCGTTTCCCTGGGACAAAACAAAAATAAGTGGCAGGGAATACCATCTCGTTTCCCTGGGACATAACAAGAATAAGTTTTTGGTGGAGAAAGGGCCAATCTTATCACAGAACACTTGAGATGGTGGGCGATGCCAACCTCTAATTATTACTTATTACAACCTCTAATTATTACTTCCGTCATCTGAGTTCTCCGGATTAAAATCATAAAGGCAGCTTCCTTTTCCATTCTTTAAAAGGCCTTTCAACAAATGCAATGCAAACATAATTGTAAATGTTGGTGTATCCGATAGATACGGCCGTAATGATTTAAAATGAAGAAATGAGCGTACCTTAGGGTTGTAATAGGCGTTTACAGTTGCTGGAGACATGTACCATTTATCTTTGTTAACTTTACCCCCAGCGTAATCAAAACTCTTCTTACTGAGAGCTTTGTCAGCTGACATTGTGTTCGACAACAGATTGTCGGCGGATATTGTTATCTGAAATTGATTGGTTGTAACCATAGTAACCAACTAATCAGGCAGTAAAAAGTTTTAAAAATTGGACAGATTAGTTCAGATGCGATCGCACTCTGTTCGAGATATAGGTAAATTATAACTTTTGCTAATCTGAAATTGAACATACTGCAATGTAACCATAGTAACCAACTAATAATAACCTACTTAGTACTTACAGACTTCAGGTATTCGTTGAGCTTGGTATCATCAGTAATCCACTCCGCATAACCTATCTTGTTATCAACGTTGTCCGCCTAACAAGATCCAATAAGCATTCAATGGTGAGTGACATTATATTTTAGATATTTATTAAGTAGTTCAAGCGTCAGTTATGTTTTCTCCTCGTTATTATGTGTTATCTACTTTACTTTATCTACTTTACTTTATCCACTTTAATCATATTTATAATAAGAGTTACTTACTTTCTCTATCGCATTGGCCCTTGTTTTTTCGTCCATCCATGCCAAGTTCGGTAAGATTTGTTTAAAGGCGTTCTTAATGTCCTGAATCATCTCCAACGTCTGACAAATTAATTTTGGTTTATTGATTGTGACACTTTGTTTTATTTTTAACTATCAAAGTGTTAAAGCAATTTCAATCTTAAATTAATAAACGGTAACTTATTACAATATCTGTATTAATTTTCTTACATCCTTTTTGGCGTCCTCCTTAAAGGCCTCATCAGCAAATATCCGACCCACTACTTCGGGCATGTAAGACGTGATCTGAAAGCGTAGAATTACCATACATGATTCATATCAAAATGTAGATAAATTCAACTTAAACAAATCCATGGAAAGTTCAAGTACATTTCAATATTTTCATATATGAAACACTCACCGCTGAGAGACACGTCTTCCATCTAGCTGGTTTGACTGCAACTTTAGTGACATGTTGCTGGTTATCCCACCACAGCTTCCTCCAACTCTCCTTACCCGCTGGAGCGTACTGGAGCATGAACCTCGTCCCTACGTACGTCTTGAAATCACTGTGGTTTGGTGCGTATAGTGGGTAGTTGCTACTTGTAGAAAATTCTAAAACAGCTTTTAATTTATCTTATCTGCAATTAGTACTCTGTATGTACAGTAGTGTGGTAAAGTTAACAAATGTTTGAATTTCATTTGATCTGGTAATATCAAGAACTCACCTCTCTTCACTCAAATGGGTATCGACACAATCCTTAACTTTTGTGATATAATTTTCGTGATAATAAATCTTAGTATCGTCTGGCACATCCTCCATGTCCGTTCTCCTGTATTTGTAGGAAGACATTATCTGCAACTGAAAGTTTTGGGATTGAGAATTGCGCGATCAATATTAACAAGGGACCGAACTCCCTTTCGTACAGTCATTGAAAGAATCGGAGTGTGATATAGGCTACACTTATAATAATTAATATACATATAATATAAGGAAATGTTGAAGCGCTGTTCGTTACTAATACTTACTTTGTCTTCAAAGTCTGCCACTTTAACTTCGCTATATAGTTTACTAGGCATGTCGGCAAAGGCTGATCTCTCTTCGTCCGGATTGTTCATTCCCTGCAATAAATTACTAGTCATATTACACAGTCTCCTGTAGCTGTGAGAGTTTTGGGAGAAATGGGGTTTGAACACCCGAGAAGGTGGGGTTGTGTCGGTGGCGGGGGGGGGGGGGGGGGGGGTCACTGGTTTGTGTCAGCCATTACTTTAATATTCCCAATAGTGTACGAGGAGGTGGGGTTGTGTCGGTGGCGGGGGGGGGGGACACTGGTTTGTGTCAGCCATTACTTTAATATTCCCAATAGTGTACGAGGAGGTGGGGTTGTGTCGGTGGCGGGGGGGGGACACTGGTTTGTGTCAGCCATCACTTTAATATTCCCAATAGTGTACGAGGAGGTGGGGTTGTGTCGGTGGCGGGGGGGGGGGACACTGGTTTGTGTCAGCCATCACTTTAATATTCCCAATAGTGTACGAGGAGGTGGGGTTGTGTCAGTGGCGGGGGGGGGGGGACACTGGTTTGTGTCAGCCATTACTTTAATATTCCCAATAGTGTACGAGGAGGTGGGGTTGTGTCGGTGGCGGGGGGGGGGACACTGGTTTGTGTCAGCCATCACTTTAATATTCCCAATAGTGTACGAGGAGGTGGGGTTGTGTCGGTGGCGGGGGGGGGGGGGGACACTGGTTTGTGTCAGCCATCACTTTAATATTCCCAATAGTGTACGAATTTGGTTGCTTGAAATTTGTAAGATCGTCACATATTCACCCTCCAATTATGTAATCATGAAATCAAAGTTAATTCTTCAACTTCAATTCGAAGATCACAGTGAATACTAAGAATATTTTCACAAGGTAATTGCAATGCCTGATGTATTTCACTGTCAAGCTCACACTACGTCACGTGATGAGCACTGAGTCACGTGATGAGCACTACGTCACGTGATGAGCACTACGTCACGTGATGAGCACTACGTCACGTGATGAGCACTACGTCACGTGATGAGCACTACGTCACGTGATGAGCACTACGTCACGTGACGAGCATGATAACGTTTCCCTGTGTTCCCAGTCTGACCAATCACTGTTTAACTGTCAGAACTCCCTAACTTTAACCCGTATTGGAGGATCATTTGACTGCCCTGAAGCTGCCTTCTTTGTCTCCTCCTCGTATGCTGGTTATTAGCAGTTTGTTCTCGTCTCATCTTTACATTTTAGCTCGGCTAGTTTTGAAAACTTTCACCGAAGTTACTGTGATGCTCACTGCTGATCGACCCACCAAACTTGTGGCGAAAAGGCCTGCTTCAGCTGATAAGAAAGCTCCCAACAAAAAACCACCTCGCCCTGACGTACCTGCTCCTGATAAAGGTTCATCCCGGGCTCCAGAATTTCAGAAGAATACCAAGAACGTTCCAGATATAATTCACGATCATAGCTTCCCTGGTGACAAGAAGAAGCACACTTTACAACGTAATCTAGTACCAACACGCGATCAACCGAGCGCTGTATGTGCAGGCCAGACAAGTCCAGTTAGTGCCACTCAACCAGCTGATACAACTAAACCAAGTCTGGCAAATACCTCTCATCTAAATGAGACACGTTATTCTCCTCCCCGCCCTAACGAGACCTGGGAACGACAAATATTGACATCGTTTCGAAATCTGTTTAATAAGAAAGAAACAAGTGACGTTATTATTTTGTTGGGAAACGAGCGGATCTACGCGCACAAACTGATATTAGATTTGAACAGCAAGCTGGTACAGAGCCAGACTGAAGCACAGCACAACATTGAGGTATGTGCTAATTAGTAATTAGTAAATAGTAAAGGGACAACAACAATTTACACCAATTGATTTGCATAGTTTGATTTCCCCTTATTGTTGATAACTTTTCTGATATTTTCTGTTATCTTAGGGACGCTTGACAGTTGACTTATTGGACTACACGGAGGATCATGAAATTTTAAGGGAGATTGTCGAGAGTTTCTACACCGGGTGCCTCGTCGTCAACAGGTTTATTTGCTGGCAATTAGCTGTTTCTTTGATAGACCTAAGAAACGGAGTTGATGCAAGGAACTGATTACTATTTCACTACAAGTGGGTTTGTGTCGTCTTACCCCAGAAATGTAATTCTTCGTTCTAAGGTTAACCGTAATATTGAGCTAACTAGATTTAGGTACTGGCCACTGGGGCAGCAGCCAGAATAACGGTCATTGGGGTTGTGCGGAAACGAAGCATTTATTTTACCAAATAACCGTAATTTATCTGTGATTTGAAACTGTGATCAGTTACTGACAGGTGAACAAAGCCGAAAAAGTTCTGTTTCCAATCTTTAACTGTTTAACATGACGTAGACAAGTCTTTTTAAGCAATCCAATTATTAATCCTCCCCTCATGTGTTTCAGGGATAACATAAAAGTTGTCTACAAGTTTGCCAAGGTTCACTCAATCAGGTGGATTTCATCCTTCTCTCTCAAACTATTCGAGAGCATGATCCCTAAAGACTTTGTCGCGATCTTCCAGTAAGTAATTAATTATCTTCCAGTAAGTAATTAATTATCAATCAAGTGTCCGTTGTGCTTGGGCCACTATGCCGAAACTCCAGTTTAAACGAAATTGTATATTAGTGAAAGTCGTGAAATGAACATAAACCATTTATTTCTGTGCGACCATAACCGGGAAAACATAAATTATTCTCGATTATCGGTATAATTTCGACATCATTCGCCATAAAACTTATCCTTCCGTTATTAACAAGATCGTCACATACGTTATTCACATACGATGATCGTACGTATTTACTTTGGACAGGTTTGCTACAAAACTCAAATGTGAACCGCTTAAAGACCTGTGTATCAGTAATCTAACCCATCCCCTCTTCACATCTCTACTCGATTGTGGGGATTTGTGGAGGTTGGAACCTGAGTCCATGGCGGTACTGGTTTCTACTGACAGCCTCAATATTCAGGAGTCTGACGTAAGTAGGGAGAGTTAACGAAATGTACTGCATTGAATGTGTTTATGTTTGATAATTACTTTTAATATAATTCATTATGAGTTTGGTTAGCTCCCCCCCCCCCCCCCCCCGCTGCAATATATAGTTGGTAAGTATGTATATTGTATAGCACAAGCCCTTCAGGTGTTCTACCTGGTCAGTAGATGGTATGAATATGATCAGGTCAAACGAGGGAGCTACATCTCTGAACTTCTATTCAATATTCGCTATCATCTTATGAGGTCAGATTAAAGGACAATAATTTTGAACAAAAATACTATTACTCAAGAATCAAGATGCACCTGGCACAATCATTTTCTTAATACTTTAATAATTTGGATTTCTATCAAATTCTGCACATTATATTACGTCTGAGTTCTTAAAATACTTCAATTCAGCAAGGAGCAGCTGGTTGGACCTGTTTACGACTGGATCTCTGCTGCAAAGGGTCTCGAGGACGACACTAAACTCAGACTCCTGATCAAGATAAACAAATTCATGAAAGTTCCAGGACTTGTTGCACTGAACAACACTAATCACGTGTTTGGTGGCAAGGGTTCCAGCAAGAAGTTGTCGAGGAAGCTGACGGGTGATGACGAGACCCTGCTGCAACTGATTGTTCACTCTGTCCAGTACAACAACAGTGCTCGGTGTGCGGATTCTAAACAGCTCATGAAGGTTACAATAAGATCATTAGTGACACAATATGATGAACAAACATGTTGAACAATCTAGGGTTTCTCCATTAATTTTATTTATACTATAATACAGGAACAATCTGGATTCTGGAACAATCTGGAACTTTCAGACTCTATCTTTCAGGTTCTACGTGAAAGTTATCCCCGAGCAAACCCCACCGACAAAGCAATGCGTTGTAGAATACATCTCAGAGAACCAACTAGTGGACTCCACCAACATTACGTCTCTTCTCCAGACATACACAGTCACAAAAGCACCAGAATGTCCTGCTGCTTTGTGTCCAGTACGTCATGTCCTCCATCACCAGGAATATTCACCAAGTTATGTGGGAGCAACTGACTGCTGAGGTTGTGAAGGATATGCTGGCAGAGATTAACGCAGGTACATGGTTTTGTAGGGACTACACCCGTAGTCCCTAATGGTTTTGGCGAGGTTATGCCTTTCCTCAGAAAGAGTTGCTTTTAAGGAGGCCCCTTTTGCTAGAAAATTTATGGAGAATTTAGGTTGCCCATTTACAGTATTCTTTGAAATTGAGTTATTTTGCGAAGTCTAGGTTTCGAACAATACCAAAATTCATTAACCTTGTTAGGCCTCTACCCCTGATTCAATAATTCAATAATTTGATTTCTCTCTCCTCCAGCATGTTGTGAATAATTGCAGAATTAGCAAGTATATCAGTGTTGAATTTACACTTATATCGTTTGCACAGGTAAACAGGAGTTCCTGATAGCAGAAAGTGTGATGAGATGGGGGGACGCTCACACCTCCGAACCTGCCAGTTTCAGGTCCCTCTTACAAATGATATGCTATCACAACATTCCAGAATTTTACATCTCACGAGTGCTCCTCCCACACGTGCAGAGGCTACTCCCTGATGTGCGCGAGCTCACGTGCACGCGCCACACTAAACACAGTTTCCCGACAAGGCCCAAGATGGAAAATCACAAAGCCCCTCCGGATCTTTACCTCCTGAAATCGTTCGAACAAGTCACGAAGTTGCACGTGATCACCCTGAATAAGAAGACCCCAGACCGGCCACTGACTGTGGTGAACAAATATTATAACAGCAAGAAAAAGGGTCGTAGTCCCCCGGGATACTTAGTGCTGTATGACATGAACACAACTTTAGAACACTATCCAGTGTCAGTTAAACTTACTCTCGGAACTTTGAGACAAGTTCTGGAGAAATCCGCTAACTTGCATTTTATGTTGCTTTACTAGACCAGATATTCCCAAATTCCTAGAAAGCTTATAGAATAACATGTTACCAGTTGTTACTTGCTTCCACGTTTTAGAACCCTTAAACTTGCAAATATATGGGTTTATTATTTAAGTTTGTCGAATTTGGGTTTGTGACAGTGGCCCTGGCACGGCTTGTTCATATTGTTACATACATACATCAGATTGTAATGCTTTATTAAAAATGTTTTTGTTGAATGTTTTGAATATTTGAAATATTTCCAACGTTTCTAGAACTATCAAGTTTCTACCCTTATGGTGAAATTAGTGCGCACCTCCTAGTGAAGTTGATATAAATCTGTTTTTTTTCAATTTAATTGTTGTTGTGATAAGTTCAATTAATACTTATCATAATTTAATGTTCTTAAAAATGCGCCCCTGTGAATTTCTAAATGACATAAGATCATTGTCCACCCCTTCGATAGAAATAGAATATGCGTTAGTAGTAATTAATTTCAACTATCTGAAATCACCGACTTTCGTCAATCTTTCCATAACCTAAATAACATTTTAGGAGATGAACGATGTACCATGCACAATCGCGCATATCATCTACCAACTGATCGCAAATCTTCAAAGACAGAAACCTTCAAATAAGACCCTGATTCTCGACTGTCATCTTAAACCCTACTAACGACACTTACAATGCCTACTAACGACACTTAAACCCTACTAACGACACTTACAATGCCAGGGTTCTGCAAACTGCAGGTATGTAAGAGCCTCATATTATTTTACAGGTCTTCAAGTCACAATATCTCCTAATTTAGATTATCTCGACCAGATATCAAATCTAAGTACCACTAGGTACTCTACGCCTGAATTGAGGCTTTTTAAGATAATACTATTAAGACCGCCAACAGGTCTGGAAGATACAGTAAGTGTAGAACTGCAGATGTAACAGTCTACCTGAACTTGTGGTGGTCTTATCTGTGAGCTTAGATAAGGTAAGATTTCAACTTGACTCATTACGTAACCTTGTTCAGTATTGAATTCTCTCTTTTACCTTCTTTGTCTCGCTTATGTTTTTTGCTTTCATCCATTGTCATATTACTTCGTTGAAAATTAGCTTCATATGGCAAGTTTCCATAACTAATTTTTTGTGATCAGCGGTAATAACCGCTTTTTTTACGCTAAAAAAGCGCTTATTGATAAAACCCACCGTTATTTGGCGATTATAAAGCGATTATAAACGGTCCCGTTAATAAACGGTTAAAAACGATTATAATCGCTTTTTCCATAAAATATTTTTGCAAAAGCGATTATTAACGCTTTAAAAGCGATAATAAATCGCGAATTAAAATTATTAGTGATAAAAAAACGCTTTTATTTTAGGGTTGTCGATTATTATCGCTCCGTAAGCGCTTTTCAAAAAAACGCTTATAAACCGTTTTTTGGACCGTTTTTAAAACGCTTTTAATCGACTATAAGCGATTATATTCACTAGGGAAAGTTCCAAATTAAAAAGCGCCTACTAATCGTTAAAGAAACGCTTTTTTATTTTAAGTTAATAAGCGGTTTAAATCGATTATAAAACGATTATAAGCGACAATAAGCGATTTTTTGAAATCTGCTAAAAAGCGATATTTTCACTATGATCAGCGCTTATAACCGCTTTTCTTGAAATTTTCCTACTGAAAAGCGTTTATAAGCGCTTATTTATTTGCTGTCTATAAGCGATTATAAACGATTATAAGCGCTTTTTTACGTATTTGAAACGAGGAAAAAATTGTCAGGTACGAGATATTATAAGCGATTATAAGTGATTATAAAGTATCGTAAATGTTATTGTCTTCAATTGTCGCTTATAAGCGATTATAAACGATGAAAAACGCTTTTTGACGCATTTTAAAACTATGATCAAAATATGTTTTGATTTGATTTATTTGGGGTATGTAAGCGATTATGTAAGCGGGGTATATAAGCGATTATAAACGATTATGAGCGCTTAGTTTTTTATGTATTTGGAACGAGGACACAATTAACAACAAAATTACGCGATATTATAATAATAGTCCAGTTATTAATGGACATTTATGGAAATGAACCTGCAAATTTTCAGATACTCACGAAACTTTGCACAGACCTTTCAAAAGGTATGAATAAACGATTTTCGGTTGGAGACATTTTTTACCATGGGGAAAACCCAGGAGGGCCACGCCCATATTGATCCAATAATGTAACTGACCCTTTGCTTCTGAAAGTCGTAGAGACTTCAAAATAGGCTTAAACGAAGCCGCATATGCATGTTTATATAGAAGTTATTGATCAACACATGGCCTAAAATCCTTACTTTTCGAGAAATTCGCCAAAAACCAATTTGGGCGTGGCGCTGAGCCCATTTTACTAACTTTTGATATGATCGTGATAGAGTCTTCGGATAAAATGCAAAAGAACCGCAATTGGCATATTTATATATGACTTATGAAGAAACATGTGCCTTAAAGTGCTTACTTTTTCAGTTATTGGCGAAAAACTGATTTTCGGTTCCAGAAATCATGCAAAAATATGGGTATCTGGTAAATTGGGCTATGAGGGCCCTAGAGATTTTTGAATGGGTGCAAGTTGTGCAAAATGGCCATGTTTATATACAACTTATGAAGCAATATGTACCCTAAAATGCTCACTTTTCGAGTTATTGACATAGAACGGGAGGCAAAAATGGCTTATATATAACCAATTTTGCTCTATTTCGTGAAAATTTTCTCTGGTTTTCCCCCAAATAACTCGAAAAGTGAGCATTTTAGGGTACATATTGCTTCATAAGTTGTATATAAACATGGCCATTCTGCACAATTTGCACTCATTCAAAAATCTCTAGGGCCTTCATAGCTCAATTTACCAGATACCCATATTTTTGCATGATTTCTGGAACCGAAAATCAGTTTTTCGCCAATAACTGAAAAAGTAAGCACTTTAAGGCACATGTTTTTTCATAAGTTATATATAAATATGCCAATTGCGGTTCTTTTGCACTTTGTCCGAGGACTCTATCACGATTATATCAAAAGTTAGCAAATTGGCTCAGCGCCTCGCCCAAAATGGTTTTTGGCGAATTTCTCGAAAATTAAGGATTTTAGGCCATGTGTTGATCAATAACTTCTATATAAACATGCATATGCGGCTTCGTTTAAGCCTATTTTGAAGTCTCTACGACCTTCAGAAGCAAAGGGTCGGTTACGTTATTGGGTCAATATGTGCGTAGCCCTCCTGGGTTTTCCCCGTGGTAAAAAAATGCCTCCAACCGAAAATCGTTTATTCATACCTTTGGGAAGGTCTGTGCAAAGTTTCGTGAGTATCTGAAAATTTGCAGGTTCATTTATCATAAATGACTGGACTATAAGCGATTATTGTATAACTATGAGGTATTATAAATAACATAGCTCGGCGCGCTCATACTAAATCGCTCGCCCAAATTTTAAGAAAATTCTTGTGAGAAGGCCCTTTGGGTACGATGTATTTTTGGACGCTAATTCCGAATCACCCCCCATGACGTAGGGTAAAAATGCTTCCCTGGAGAGTTATAAGCAAAAAAACCGTTTTGGTCACGTGACAGGCTAGTAAAACATGAATTCTAGGGAAGCTTGGGATTTTTTGCACATCTGCCAATATTTTCGCAGCAAATTGGAAATAAAAGATATATCTTTTGCCGTCATGACGATAATTTGCGTTTTGATTTTTAATAATTTGCGTTTTGATAAATTACAACCGCTTCTTAATCTTGAGTTAATTACATTTGTTTCACTATATGTTATATGGATACACTGTACACATTGACATAATATTTAGCGATCTATCTTAATCCTTGTTGCCAGAGAACTGAAAGTTTGCAACCACAAAAATTGTACAACGATGATAAGATGTTGGTAAGAAGGAGAAGGAGAAGGAGAAGGAGAAGGAGAAGGAGAAGGAGAAGGAGAAGGAGAAGGAGAAGGAGAAGGAGAAGGAGATGGAGAAGGAGAAGGAGAAGGAGAAGGAGAAGGAGAAGGAGAAGGAGAAGGAGAAGGAGAAGGAGACAAGGAGACAAGGAGACAAGGAGACAAGGAGACAAGGAGACAAGGAGACAAGGAGACAAGGAGACAAGGAGACAAGGAGACAAGGAGACAAGGAGACAAGGAGACAAGGAGACAAGGAGACAAGGAGACAAGGAGACAAGGAGACAAGGAGACAAGGAGACAAGGAGACAAGGAGACAAGGAGACAAGGAGACAAGGAGACAAGGAGACAAGGAGACAAGGAGACAAGGAGACAAGGAGACAAGGAGACAAGGAGCCAAGGAGACAAGGAGACAAGGAGACAAGGAGACAATGAGACAAGGAGACAAGGACAAGGAGACAAAGACTATGAAACAAGGACAATGACAAGGAGACAAGGTGACAAGGACAAGGAGAAAAGGACAAATAGACAAGGGCAAGTACACAAGGAGACAAGGACACAAGGACACAAGGACACAAGGACACAAGAACACAAGGACACAAGGACACAAGGACACAAGGACACAGGGACACAAGGACACAAGGACACAAGGACACAAGGACACAAGGACACAAGGACACAAGGATACAATGAGACAAGGAGACACGGAGACAAGGAGACAAGGACACAAGGACACAAGGAGACAAGGACACAAGGAGACAAGGACACAAGGAGACAAGGACACAAGGAGACAAGGACACAAGGAGACAAGGAGACAATGAAACAAGGAGACAAGGAGAAGGAAAAGGAGATCAAATGAGGTTATTCTCTTGCCGACACATGAACACAAAGTGTACATCTCTCAGTAACACTTCTACTAATACTTATAGCTATAATCTATATAGAACTAGTAACATGGTCGCCTTTCATCCGTTTACGAATACGTTTATGATACCGCGTGTTTCGGGATTTTCCGTGAGGCCGGGATTAAAACTGATTACGCGTACGATTTATTTAACTAGCAAGCCGTCGGCTAGAGAATAACAACAATTTGATATGATACTCCGTCTCCGTCTCCGTCTCCGTCTCCGTCTCCGTCTCCGTCTCCGTCTCCGTCTCCGTCTCCGTCTCCGTCTCCGTCTCCGTCTCCGTCTCCGTCTCCGTCTCCGTCTCCGTCTCCGTCTCCGTCTCCGTCTCCGTCTCCGTCTCCGTCTCCGTCTCCGTCTCCGTCTCCGTCTCCGTCTCCGTCTCCGTCTCCGTCTCCGTATCCGTCTCCGTCTCTGTCTCTGTCTCCGTCTCCTCCTCCTTCTCCTTTTCCTTTTTTGTTTATTCGATTGTTTAGGGCTAGGGCTCGGGTTAGGGTCATGTGGTACGGGTATCGGATAGCTTCGGGATTATATATTATGGTTGTTAGGGTTGGGATTAGGGTTTATGTAAAACCGTTCTGTACGGCTGCAAAACTATAAAAACCTTGTATCACGTCGTGACCCCCATCGTTACCTGGGGACCCCAGGCTATTATGTTTCATAAAGAATAAAGATTTGGTGGAATGACAGGCTGAGCGCCGCCCAGTAACCCCCATCGCCGTTTCACTATACCCCTGTAGAGTTTCTACGATACAGGGGAGCCGCGCACCTGTGCGCGGCGGGTCATACAACGTATGACAATAAAAACCAAAGTCACATGAAATTTTTGGGCGAGCATTTCAGCGAATTAGTAAAAGCCAGTTCGGCAAGGCCCAATAGTGCATTTTGCTGCGATCTACGTGGTTGCGAGAAGAATTATTTGATGCGCGGCGCAGTCCAGTCTAGTAGTGCATCGCTTTACAAGTAATTGTTTTACTTTATTGTATATCCCAGAGTGGTGTTTGGCAATTAGAAAAATTGATCGTGCGTGGTTTAACCGCGGCAAAATTTTTGTTGAAATTCTTGTTAAAATTCTGCACGCCTAATATAAACAATTATAACGTGCATCTTACCTGGGGACCTCAGGCTATTATGTTCATAATAGAGATTCGGCGGAATGACAGGCTGAGCGCCGCCCAGTGGCAGTAACGTGCGTCAAATACCACTCTGGGATACAATAAAGTAGAACAATCACTTGTAGCGCGATGCACTGCTGGGCTGCGCCGCGCATCAAATAATTCTTCTCGCAACCACGTAGATTGCGGCAAAATGCTGAGCTGGCTTTTACTAATTCGCTCGCCCAAAAATTTCATGTGACTTTGGTTTTATTGTCATACGTTGTATGACCCGCGGCCGCGACGCGCACAATCGCAGCTCCCCCTGTAATTGTATCGTAGAAACTCCACAGGGGTATAATGAAACAACAATGGGGGTACAAGGTTTTTATAGTTTTGCAGCCGTAAAAAACGGTTTTACATAAACCCTAATCACAGGAGGAGCAATGCGTGGGCGCGATTGCAGCAGTTAGTGCCCGTTTGTAGCAGTCAGTGCCCGTTTGTAGCAGTTAGTGCCAGTTTGTGGCAGTTAGTGCCAGTTTGTAGCAGTTAGTAGCAGTTTGTAGCAGTTTGTGGCAGTTTCTTTGCACTTTGCTCCTCCTGCGTAATCCCAACCCTAACGACCATAATATATAACCCCGAAGCTATCCGATACCCTTACCACAACCCTAACCCGAGCCCTAGCCCTAAACAATCGAATTCAAAAAGGAAAAGGAGAAGGAGAAGGAGAAGGAGACGGAGACGGAGACGGAGACGGAGACGGAGACGGAGACGGAGACGGAGACGGAGACGGAGACGGAGACGGAGACGGGGACGGAGACGGGGACGGGGACGGGGACGGGGACGGGGACGGGGACGGGGACGGAGACGGAGACGGAGACGGAGACGGAGACGGAGACGGAGACGGAGACGGAGACGGAGACGGAGACGGAGACGGAGACGGAGACGGAGACGGAGACGGAGACGGAGACGGAGACGGAGACGGAGACGGAGACGGAGACGGAGACGGAGACGGAGACGGAGACGGAGACGGAGACGGAGACGGAGACGGAGACGGAGACGGAGACGGAGACGGAGACGGAGACGTTACCTGGGGACCTCCGGCTATCGCGTAATTTTTGTTGTTAATTGTGTCCTCGTTCCAAATACGTAAAGAATTAAGCGCTCATAATCGTTTATAATCGCTTATATACCCCGCTTACATAATCGTTTACATACCCCAAATAAATCAAATCAAAACATATTTTGATCATAGTTTTAAAATGCGTCAAAAAGCGCTTTTCATCGTTTATAATCGCTTATAAGCGACAATTGAAGACAATAACATTTACGATACTTTATAATCACTTATAATCGCTTATAATATCTCGTACCTGACAATTTTTTCCTCGTTTCAAATACGTAAAAAAGCGCTTATAATCGTTTATAATCGCTTATAGACAGCAAATAAATAAGCGCTTATAAACGCTTTTCAGTAGGAAAATTTCAAGAAAAGCGGTTATAAGCGCTGATCATAGTGAAAATATCGCTTTTTAGCAGATTTCAAAAAATCGCTTATTGTCGCTTATAATCGTTTTATAATCGATTTAAACCGCTTATTAACTTAAAATAAAAAAGCGTTTCTTTAACGATTAGTAGGCGCTTTTTAATTTGGAACTTTCCCTAGTGAATATAATCGCTTATAGTCGATTAAAAGCGTTTTAAAAACGGTCCAAAAAACGGTTTATAAGCGTTTTTTTGAAAAGCGCTTACGGAGCGGTAATAATCGACAACCCTAAAATAAAAGCGTTTTTTTATCACTAATAATTTTAATTCGCGATTTATTATCGCTTTTAAAGCGCTAATAATCGCTTTTGCAAAAATATTTTATGGAAAAAGCGATTATAATCGTTTTTAACCGTTTATTAACGGGACCGTTTATAATCGCTTTATAATCGCCAAATAACGGTGGGTTTTATCAATAAGCGCTTTTTTAGCGTAAAAAAAGCGGTTATTACCGCTGATCACAAAAAATTAGTTATGGAAACTTGCCCTTCATATCTAGTTCATTTACTGGTTAGTTAGTTCATATCTAGTTCATTTACTGGTTAGTTAGTTCATATCTAGTTCATTTACTGGTTAGTTAGTTCATATCTAGTTTATTTACTGGTTAGTTAGTTCATATCTAGTTCATTTACTGGTTAGTTAGTTCATATCTAGTTCATTTACTGGTTAGTTAGTTCATATCTAGTTCATTTACTGGTTAGTTAGTTCATATCTAGTTCATTTACTGGTTAGTTAGTTCATATCTAGTTCATTTACTGGTTAGTTAGTTCATATCTATTTCATTTACTGGTTAGTTAGTTCATATCTAGTTCATTTACTGGTTAGTTAGTTCATATCTAGTTCATTTACTGGTTAGTTAGTTCATATCTAGTTCATTTACTGGTTAGTTAGTTCATATCTAGTTCATTTACTGGTTAGTTAGTTCATATCTAGTTCATTTACTGGTTAGTTAGTTCATATCTAGTTCATTTACTGGTTAGTTAGTTCATATCTAGTTCATTTACTGGTTAGTTAGTTCATATCTAGTTCATTTACTGGTTAGTTAGTTCATATCTAGTTCATTTACTGGTTAGTTAGTTCATATCTAGTTCATTTACTGGTTAGTTAGTTCATATCTAGTTCATTTACTGGTTAGTTAGTTCATATCTAGTTCATTTACTGGTTAGTTAGTTCATATCTAGTTCATTTACTGGTTAGTTAGTTCATATCTAGTTCATTTACTGGTTAGTTAGTTCATATCTAGTTCATTTACTGGTTAGTTAGTTCATATCTAGTTCATTTACTGGTTAGTTAGTTCATATCTAGTTCATTTACTGGTTAGCTAGTTCATATCTAGTTCATTTACTGGTTAGTTAGTTCATATCTAGTTCATTTACTGGTTAGTTAGTTCATATCTAGTTCATTTACTGGTTAGTTAGTTCATATCTAGTTCATTTACTGGTTAGTTAGTTCATATCTAGTTCATTTACTGGTTAGTTAGTTCATATCTAGTTCATTTACTGGTTAGTTAGTTCATATCTAGTTCATTTACTGGTTAGTTAGTTCATATCTAGTTCATTTACTGGTTAGTTAGTTCATATCTAGTTCATTTACTGGTTAGTTAGTTCATATCTAGTTCATTTACTGGTTAGTTAGTTCATATCTAGTTCATTTACTGGTTAGTTAGTTCATATCTAGTTCATTTACTGGTTAGTTAGTTCATATCTAGTTCATTTACTGGTTAGCTAGTTCATATCTAGTTCATTTACTGGTTAGTTAGTTCATATCTAGTTCATTTACTGGTTAGTTAGTTCATATCTAGTTCATTTACTGGTTAGTTAGTTCATATCTAGTTCATTTACTGGTTAGTTAGTTCATATCTAGTTCATTTACTGGTTAGTTAACAACTCAATTCTATCACCAATACGGGACGTGTAATATTTTACATATAATAGACGAAGGAAGCCATTGGTAGCTAACGCCATGAGTAGCTAACGCATATTACTGAACTTTAAGTTCATTGCCGTTTTAAGACCCGCTAGTAAGTACTGTCACGTATATTTCTATATATAGTTACAACTATTGTGTAAATATAAGTGTCCCATCGCTACCTTCATCTTCAACATAATGTTTATCTCTTACCTCTGCAACACATGATTCGAAGTCGTAGATCAAGCTCACTGTAGTATTCAAATCCCCATCTGACGCATTTGAGTCGTAATTCTTCCAAAGCTTCTTGAGATATTCTTTATAATAGCCTTGTTTCTGAAATAGGCGCTTGATAAAGTGAACGTGTTACATAGTGCGGTTAAGTGCGGTTAAGTGCGGTTAAGTGCGGTTATAATATCACGGAGTACAGTTAAATGTTTGAACCACTGGAGTCTGTACGTTATGAAAAGGACTCTTATATCTTATCACTTGGTCACCTTGTAGTATTATGTATTAAGCTCGATGACTGATCAGGATATGTTTGACAATGATTTTATAACAACTATGTTGTCACACTCACCGCTTTGATATCCTCTTTTGGGTCATCATTGTTGTACTCTTCTTTAAGCGTCATTCCTAGGGCTCCCTGCACCATCTAGAGATGTTTCCGGTAAATCGGGGTTATTTCTTGTAAGTAAGTACATTAGTACATTAGTACATTAGTACATTAGTACATTAGTACATTAGTACATTAGTACAAGTAAGTAAGAAGGGAAAAGTATTGATCGATTGAGAAAGCATTCATTGGTCGACCAAAATCAAGCGTTTGTGATTGGAATTATATTCACTGTTTAATTTCGTTCAATCTATACCTATTTTTACAATCTGACTCAATTTAACTTACGTATATACAATTAATGTTGGGGTCATTGTTATCTGGCTCCACATATAGCAGATAGAACACGTTGATACCCTGCGATGCGGCTGTTTCCATTACTGGTGGAATATTGGGCGCCGTCATGATTTTTTGAACTTTGTCATGTAACTCGTCAGCCGTTTCAGTCTTATCCATTTCTGTAGTGTCGGAGCAGCTAGTGTAGAAATCCAGCATCTGGGGAACCGGTTATTTATTTAATTATTTAATTATTTAATTATTTGATTATTTAATTATTTGATTATTTAATTATTTAATTATTTAATTATTTAATTATTTGATTATTTAATTATTTAATTATTTAATTATTTAATTATTTAATTATTTAATTATTTAATCATTTAATTATTTAATCACTTAATTATTTAATTATTTAATTATTTAATCATTTAATTATTTAATCACTTAATTATTTAATTATTTAATTATTTAATTATTTAATTATTTAATTATTTAATTATTTAATTATTTAATTATTTAATTATTTAATTATTTAATTATTTAATTATTTAATTATTTAATTATTTAATTATTTAATTATTTAATTATTTAATTATTTAATTATTTAATTATTTAATTATTTAATTATTTAATTATTTAATTATTTAATTATTTAATTATTTAATTATTTAATTATTTAATTATTTAATTATTTAATTATTTAATTATTTAATTATTTAATTATTTAATTATTTAATTATTTAATTATTTAATTATTTAATTATTTAATTATTTAATTATTTAATTATTTAATTATTTAATTATTTAATTATTTAATTATTTAATTATTTAATTATTTAATTATTTAATTATTTAATTATTTAATATTAATTTAATTATATAATATTTATTTAATTATAAAATATTTATTTAATTATATAATATTTATTTAATTATATAATATTTATTTAATTATATAATATTTATTTAATTATATAATATTTATTTAATTATATGGCTAGAATTGATGAAAATTTTGATTCGACACCGGTTTTAAAAGTACATACTAACGATTATATTATAGAGGCGTGAGCTAGCCGGCTAAGCCGGCTTAGCCAGCCGATTAAAATTGCCGGCTTAGCCAGCCGATTGCCATCGGCTAGCCGATCGGCTAACACATTTTCAGTAGTTATCACTTATCTCTACTTCAGGCCGGGAATCTAGACGGCATGTAACAAATTATACCATGATCGACTTTAGAGATAAATTTCATAAATTTCAGAACCGTCAGACGGATCGTCTTAAAGACGAAATTAAAGTATATGAGGCCTTGCAGTGCCCTAAAAATTTCTGTCCAAGATGGACACTCTTAGAATTTGGAAATGTCGTAGTGATACATTGCCCCTTCTTTCAAAATTAGCATGCGCTATATTTTCGGTTCCTGCATCCGCTGCTGATGTGGAAAGAACATGGTCAGCAGCAGGGCTGACTGTAAACAAGAGGAGATCAAAGATCTCATCAGACAATTTAAAAGCCATTTTGCTCATTAATCGTAACAGAGATCTTTTGTTAAGTTTTATAAGTAAATTAGAGATTGACTCTGACCAGTGAGAATTTCCTAACTTAGGGGTCGTTCACATATTACGTAATCAATATTTTAGCAATTTTTACCCCCCTCCCCCCTTCCGTAATCAACCGTAATCAAGCCCCAACCCCCCCCCCCCCCTCCTGACAGCAATATTACGTAATCATGGCCTGACCCCCCCCTCCCCCCCTTGACTTTTTTCCTAGAAAACACTTTTCTCTACGTTTCATGCTACCCTGATCATGCTATCATGATGAGCCGAAATCATTGTTATGATATCCGGCCAAGCAACTTCTAAACTACTTACTATTATAGCCGGATATTCGATCAATTTCTAAATTTTATCACTATCAGAGTGAAATTGAGTGGAATTTGAATTAAAATATCAAATTGTTATTATTCTAGAGGGTAAAAAAGAAAATGTTGATTACGCAATCAACGACCAAACCCCCCCCCCCCCCCCCGTAATCAACCGTAAGCATTTGGAAACCCCCCTCCCCCCTCGGCTGATTACGTAATATGTGAACGACCCCTTATTATTGACTAACTTATTATTATTGAAGTTATGAAATTGTATCACTTGTTACCTTCCATTTCAAGTTTTGCCCTTAAAATCGACATAAAGTATAAAGAAACATAAAGTATATAATAAGCCAATCAATTTTAATACATTAAATAGTAATATTAGCAAAATAAAAATGTTTGGTACAATATCTGATATTAGGATCTGGTAATCCCATTCCCAGTTTTAGCCGGCTTAGCCGGCTAGCCAGCCGATTTTTTCTCTTAGCCAGCCGATTGCCGTCGGCTAGCCGGCTCACGGCTCTATTATATTATGTTTTCATTTAACAAAGTTAGAAATGATGTCGGAACTGTACTGGCCTTGCATGGCAGTATATTACTGCTATGCAGTGACTGAAAAACAAAAACATTTAAAATCTAAACTATATTGAAGATGCAGACCTTCTTCTCATAGTCTGGTCTAGGATTAGCGTCATCAATTGTTTCGTCTAATAAAGCAGTAACAAGATTTAGTAGAGTAACTGCAGTTTCGTCCCGTAAGATGACAAAGTTTGACCACTGGTCCCTTAAAGAAAGTTTCATCATCAGTTACTAACAGTTACTAATCAGTTACTAATCAGTTACTAATCAGTTACTGACCAGTTACTAAACAGTTACTAATCAGTTACTAAACAGTTACTAATCAGTTACTAACAGTTAAAAATCAGTTACTAATCAGTCGCTAATCAGTTACTAACATTTACTAATCAGTTACTAATCAGTTACTAATCAGTTACTAGTCAGTTACTAAACAGTTACTAATCAGTTACTAACAGTTAAAAATCAGTTACTGATCAGTTACTAATCAGTTACTAATCAGTTACTAAACAGTTACTAATCAGTTACTAATCAGTTACTAATCAGTTACTAAACAGTTACTAATCAGTTACTAATAGTTACTAACATTTACTAATCAGTTACTGATCAGTTACTAATCAGTTACTAGTCAGTTATTAATCAGTTACTAACATTTACTAATCAGTTACTAATAGTTACTAACTGTTTTATGCAGATTTGATTTCGAAATGGTATTTCAGTTAGAAATGGTATTATCACCATAATCATAAATTAGGAGATGGATCAATGATTAAGACGTTAGAATTACTAAACTTACATGTCATCCGGGATAACGTGCTTTTTCATCCAGCCGCCACAAGCGTATGTAGCGAAGTCAGAACAGGGGTCAGCGGTAGCGTCCATATTGCTGCCCATAGCTGCTGAAGCTCTGACAAATCCTTGGTCCGGGGGTGAAACCAGTCCTTTCTGGGAGACAGCGTGTTTGAAGTTACTTAGGTTACTTTAAAGTTACTTAGTAACTTAGTAAAGTTACTTTAAAGTTACTTAGGTTACTTTAAAGTTACTAAAGTTACTTAGGACACTGCAATACAATTTATTCGGGGGAGCATCGGCATTTATCCTGGAAATTGTGCATTTTAACATGTCGACAACCCACAAGGATATTTGTAAAGGAATTTTGCAAAGCGGTTCTCATTGAGCCTTAGCAATGTTAGAATGTTCCCGCAAATAGTATAAACTATTTACATTTGCACAGTCAGTATGTTTCTCATGCTCTCACTTACCTTGCTGTTAACAGCCCAAATTAGCACCCCCAGCAGCACCACTGCAACCAGCCCTGTTACTATCAGTCCTATTGTTAACCCGAACATTTTCTTTCGCGTTCCTGCGTCTGCCTTTTCCTCCATCTTGTCTGAGGACAGCGTGTGTTTATTGGTCTGGTTTGGATCTGACCCATGAGACACACCTAAACTTCTTATTCTGCTCAGCGTATTCACATGGGCACCACTCAACCTTGTTACTCGAATAGTTTTCAAACTTTTATATTCTTTTTTAAACATAACTTAATCAACCGCCAAAATATTGATCAACTCCCTATAAAGATAAGACATTTGTCTTAGATTACGAAATTGATGGGGAATATTTCATGCTGTTCCAAGATTCAACCAATTTGTTGGAAGTAAACAAAAAACTATAGTCGAAACAAATAAGAAAGTACCAATAAAAGTAATGATTTAAGTCTGCACAGTTGACAGTGTGCACACTGTTGACAGTGTGCACAGTTGACAGTGTGCACAGTTGACAGTGTGCACAGTTGACAGTGTGCACAGTTGACAGTGTGCACAGTTGACAGTGTGCACAGTTGACAGTGTACACAGTTAACAGTGTGCACTATTATTTTATTATTGTACTAATTCATAGTTGATCGGATGGGATTGTTCGTGAAACAGGAAACTCGAGCCTGATAGTCTGGATTAAAAGGATTTAATTTTTTTTGAATCCATTATTATCTGTTTGAATATTTTCGAAATCACCCAGTTATTGAGTTGATGCTGATTGGTTGTTGCTCAGTTTTTGTCCGCCCGTTTACTTTGTCCGCCCGTTTACTTTGTCTGCCCGTTTACTTTGTCCGCCCGTATACTTTGTCTGCCCGTTTACTTTGTCTGCCCGTTTACTTTGTCCGCCCGTTTACTTTGTCCGCCCGTTTACTTTGTCCCTCGTACTACTACTTCGCCTCGTACTTTATTTAAAGTTAAAGGCTGCGGGTCTTTAAAGTTGGAATTGCTTAATTCGAAATCGCCGCTAAGCCAAGTATGAAAAAATTTCCAGAACCTGGTAGGCACAATACTACAATAGTGTGCGTGCATATCATATTGTCATGCAGGCAGGATCATTGTTAATATTATATTAAAAGAATGGAGAATGCTTTATACGAAGGCATCAGGCCATACCGCAAATATTTTGGTAAATTGCCCATGTTACATGAGGGCGGCGAGGGATTGATAATCTTAATTAGTAATTTTCTCGAAAATAGACAATCAATTTAAAATATTAAAGATAAGATTATAATAATAGAGGTAAACGGACAAATTTGGAAAGTACATCGACTTACAAAGATCAGATTTGGAGCTGGTGCCTGTTTCCCTTAACTGCACAGCGTCGTTGATTTTATTTTTAATCACCGTCATCAACTTTTGGAAACCGTGGCCAATTAATCTAAAATCTTTCATAATCTCGTCGTTTTATATTTCAAATAGTATAACTAGTATAAGACGGAAACAAAACACATATAAGATGATCAAGTGCACGTACGAATAGCTATATAACAGCTGTATAAGAATATCACTTTAACAGTTTGACGCGGCAAGTATATACAATATTCGACATTTTAATCACATATTCAACCGTTATGAGCTTCATCCTGCAACTGAATATAATAATATATATAGTATGAAATATACTGCACTCTTTTACCTTTTACAACTTAAGTGGACATAATTAAAATAGGAAAGCTATGGTCTTATGGCAGGACCATGTTAATTATAATTGTTATTGAATTATTGAGGAGGCCCATTCTCTACTATATTTAACAATTATATGTGGTTACGGGCGTTGTTTCTCAGTGACATGTATAAATAGTTATATAATAAAAATATGTGCTTTTTAAAATAGAATACTGGTGAATTTTATCGCGTTTATCTTGAGACGCCTGGCACTTGAGCTCATGTCGGTAGAATGTATTCTGAACTATCTCTATCTACCGAGGAAACTGCCTGGTAAAACGACGAGCACAATAAATTGACGGATTTTCAGTTCGCGCGATAGAAAATCACTCATGCGAACAGCAATTTGTGATGAAACAAGAAGTGATATAAGCGACTTGAAACTTAGTGCACAAATTTCATACGTATTGACATATTGTGACGAAAAGTTGTAGCAACTGAGTCAGACAAGGGTGAATGAAGCCTATATAAAACGTCCTCAATAGGTCCTGCACTGAAAATTGTCTTCTTCTAAACAATTTGTCCCGAATGGACAAAAAATCGGTAAATTTAGAAATTTGTGAATCAAAATTCAAACAGTAAAAAACTTGATACTGATACCGGCTGGACTAAAAAACCCAGAACTTTCTCATAACGGAAAGTGGAATTAACATGTCTAAAAACGTAAATGTGAAATGTTAGCAGTGAAAAATAGCCATTTTGGTCTGCTTCACCTGGCCTTTCTATAATTAAGCATCAAATATGCGAAAAGTCATTATTTCTGTCTACTTTCAACAATTATTGATAATTCGACTTGTTTCACAAGTTTTAGCAATGCGAAAATTTCTAAACTTGCTTATCTCTAATAAGGAAATTTACATCTGAGACAAAATTTTTGAATCTAAAATTGAAAGGTTGGACAACGGTAAAATGGCGACCGGGAAAATGTGGTGGGTTTTGAGCAATTTCGCCATATTTTTCCCGAACCATATTTTAACCGGTCGTTAATAAACCCGTCGTAATAATCCCGAGTAAGGTAGTCAAAATTGGTATTTCAATACGTCAAATTCCAGATACATTAGATACAGGTCTGATATGGTCATTAATGTGTGAGAAGGTGTGCGGGTGAAGTGTGATATGATGTTGAAAGTATAGGAAGGTAGGAAGGACAGTATAGGAAGGACAGTAAAAAACTTGATACTGATACCGGCTGGACTAAAAATACCCAGAACTTTCTCATAACGGAAAGTGGAAACATGTGTAAAAACGAAAATGTGAAACCTAAACAGTGAAAAATTTCCATAGCCTTTCTAATTGAGCATCAAATATGCGAAAATAGCAGCAAACCGATACCTTTCCGAATTGCACGACTAGAGGACAGTTATTTAAAGCCAAACGTGTTGCTTACGTGATCACAACCTCTGAAGTCAACTATTTCACAGATCTGTGAGTATTTTTAGTACCGAACAAAGTCAATCTCTAACTGAACGAATGACTGCAGCTGCTCAACATGATTTCTTATTTAGAAATTCATTGATTACGTCGAACACCTGATAACTGAAACCTCAAAATGACGAGGGATTATAACCTGATAAAACACCACGTGACGTCGTAAATCGCTGCATAATCACACTCCCACTCAATCTCTCACTATACGACTGACTCCTTAATCAGGTTATAAGCCACAACGTGTGTTAGGAGCAGAAGCACGTGCTCGGGAACTTGAATTAACCAAGGCTATTTGGTGCGCTTTTTGTGGAGTTGGCATAGAGACATGGAACTTAAGAAATTATATATGAGGTCCAGCAAAATAAAGAAGATTCGAAATTGCATCAGAAAACCAGCTATGATCGAATGAAACCAATTTGAGATCAATGGGGCACGGACTTAGAGTCCTGGTCTAATCAGAATCACTCATGAAGACGATCCTAATGCAATCTAAAGTTGTCCTTTTGGTGTCAGACTGTTGTTGCTCTCAAATGAAACAATTTAACAAACTTTGGTCCCGGTCCAATGAAATGTTTCTAGAATTTGTCATTTTCTAGAATTTTTTCAGTCTGCAAAACAAAAAGGCTTTAATTTAAAAGACGTCTTTGAACATTTCCGATTCATATTAGGACTCAATTCAACTCAACAAGACAATTATGTGGAGCCTAATAAATTTTCCATGAATTTAGCATTTCGCTCGGCATTTTTAGGCTTAGAATTAAATAGTCTTCCTAAACGTGAGATGACAACTTTGACGGAGCATTTCTGACCATGGCTGAAACACAGTGCAAGAAACACAGTGCAAGAAACACAGTGCAAGAAACACAGTGCAAGAAACACAGTGCAAGAAACACAGTGCAAGAAACACAGTGCAAGAAACACAGTGCAAGAAACACAGTGCAAGAAACACAGTGCAAGAAACACAGTGCAAGAAACACAGTGCAAGAAACACAGTGCAAGAAACACAGTGCAAGAAACACAGTGCAAGAAACACAGTGCAAGAAACACAGTGCAAGAAACACAGTGCAAGAAACACAGTGCAAGAAACACAGTGCAAGAAACACAGTGCAAGAAACACAGTGCAAGAAACACAGTGCAAGAAACACAGTGCAAGAAACACAGTGCAAGAAACACAGTGCAAGAAACACAGTGCAAGAAACACAGTGCAAGAAACACAGTGCAAGAAACACAGTGCAAGAAACACAGTACAAGAAACACAGTGCAAGAAACACAGTGCAAGAAACACAGTGCAAGAAACACAGTGCAAGAAACATGTTTGCCAGAAACATGTTTTCCAGAAAAATGCTAACCATTTGACGCATGTTGTCTACTTTTGTGATAGAGTCATATTACAAACTCAACACATACTTATACTGTCCTGTGTATTGTGTATTGTGTATCTAATAGCAAACATAAGGTTCCACGGCCTGAAGTTATAGTGTAGATGAATCCAACTGGGCCATATTAAACAAATTTGGGTCTTTACCAACTTGGGGTTCTTTTAAATGGATTTAATTACAGTTTTGATTCGATTTAGAATTTGGTTGTTTGGTTAGACTTTCTGGCTCACGCCTTATATTAACAGATTTTATCTGTAATATGAATATATTAGAACGAATACTAGGTATATATGTGTAACTCAATACCTCTGCAGTTAACAGGAGAAGATGATACTTCTGTTATCTGAATTAGGGAGAGTACTTACTATCTATCGAGTTTAAATCAGAGCAGCATTGTTTCTGGAACAATAGATATGGAATAAGGGAACGAACCAGAACATTTTTCACTGAGTCTGAACAGATATACAATTTTCGTTCACCGAACTGAAATTCTTGGAATTCCTAAAATTGAATGTTTGCGATCTCCTTAATAATTTAAAATGTGTAATATCTGGATAGGAATATGTATATTGTGTAGTATAGTGCTACACAATATACATATTTATGGCTTAAAACAATATTTTTTTAGCAGATTAAGTGAACCCTTGTTGCCGGGACCAAAGTGGAAATTTTGGTATTATTCATAAAAACATTGAGCCAACAAGGTGTGAACACTAATTTGGGTAGAAAGTTTGAAAGTAGTAGTAGTAGTAGTTGGAAAGCTGGAATGCATCTCTGGGATTTGTGTGTTACTTTATACTGCAAGCTGTACTTTATTCCCAGACGTGATATTAGGGACGACCGAAGATTGATCTGTTGTTAATGGGCACATGTTTTATGCCCCCCCCCTCCCCCCCCCCCCCTCCCCCGGCTTGTGTAATGTCATTGCCCCAGCTATAATGGCCGTGTCCTCAATAAAGAGATTTCCGACGGCAAAAATTGCGTTCTTATGTATATTTAAAAAAACACCATCTTAGAGACCAAGATCAAAGGAAAAACATTATATGTGCATCTATGTAATATATGAAGTAATATGTCAACCTGTCCTATGAATGGTAAAAAATGGCTATGAGATTGCTGTTAATGGAACTTTAAGAAGTAGATCTTAACAATACAGTTGCCATTCTGAAGTTGCCATTCTGAAGTTGCCATTCTGATGTTGCTTCGGTTACGACACCCATCCCTGACCACCATAGCATGTTAATTATTAATATTATAAATATCGTTATTGGGTCTTGAAGATTCTTATCTCAGGAATTCTATTCATACCTAACATCTGGTTATGGTATAATGATCATTCAATATAAATGCCCGCAATCAATATACATGATAGGTTAATAATATGGAAATAAGCGGATTCTGTCGCCCCTCTATTTGCAGTGGTTTGACGTACACCTAACTAGAGCTATTGAGTTCATAAAGACAAGGTTAAAAAACTTAGCGACTTAATGATTTATCCCCGTTCAAAGACAATAATGAAATAGATAATTGCAATTAGTGCCAATTAATCACTGGAGTTGTAAATAATGATATAGTTACTATGGAATATTCTTACCTGAACGAATGTTAAACATTTATTGCATGGAAAAGTAAAATGTTTTGTATCATTATGCTGTTTTGAGTCAATTAAATAATGCTTATTATTTAAGATTATTAATTTTCCAATCTGTACGTGCTGAGGAAAAAGTGAAACTGTTAGTATTTGGTACCATTGTCATGCATACAGTATTGGTTTAGATGTATCTTATTTATCATCAGGGACAGAAACTATTTTAAGAATTTACCTTTTAAGCTTGAGAACGGCTTCCGTTTTAACGCCACACTGGTTATGGTACTAGAGGTACCATAACCAGGTAAGTTCATAATAGTGGCCGTCAATTAGAGGCGGCTCAGCTTTCTTGCAAAACGAAACACAAAAGTTGAGATTTGATTATCAAGTAGATATTGTTGAATGAGCAATGTGTCTGAGTACCCTATGACCGCGGTCACGCTGTCGAGCAAGCAAGATTGCAACAGTTTAAACTATCCGCTACGTTGCATTCTTGCCAAAGTTATGTAGCTGTAACACATTGCGATTCTCTTGTAGTGTTGCTCATGGTTTGACTGGGAGGATTGGATTGGGGCAGCAGCCGAACCCGGAATGCAAGATTTGGCCCAAAATATGCGATTTGTCAAACTTTTAGTTGCTCTGTGGGAACCTTAAAGTCAAAATTGTTGCAGGAGAAAAAATACGGAATAGTTTAAGAGTACCTTGACAGTTTTGATATTTTCTACGTTCATCCCGGGTTGTGACAGGTCGAAACGTTTAGATTCTTTCTTCAGATTTGGGATTTGTAGAAAAAACATGTAATATAAACTTTAATGTTTATATTACATGTTAGTAGATAATTATAATCAAAATGTTTCGTATAATGTTTTGAAGTTCACAAAGGGCTTACTTATCATTCAACGAATTTCGATCTAATCCAAACTAACCAATTTGTTAAAGAGGTCACAACAGTCACGATGGGCGATCTACGATTCTCGAAATTCGAGAATCAAGCCGAATCACATTTCGTATCATAATTTCACAATAATGGACATCAAGAACAATGACAGAATAAAGAAAGAATGGAAGATAAATGAATAAAGAAAGCGTCCTATATATATATAGCGTCTTGTTGAACAAACTATATTCCCACTGCCAGTGAGTGAGAATCGCCAGATGTTATCCTGATTCATAATACCGTGTAACTACTCATGTTTCAAACGTTGCTCCTTAATAAACAAATGTATCATTTAAAAAATGCTACTTTGTACCACTTATACTCACACATGTTAAGCTGCACTCTAGTTGTAGAATGACAAAACTAAAAAAGACAAAAACTCGAATAAACATTTATTAGAACTGATTTAGTCGTGTAGTGTTATCGAGTGTGTAGTGTTATTAATTTGATGATTATTTCAAAAAAATTTATGATTTTTTCTGTATAGACTTAGTGATGACAATTAATAATGTTCTAATGAAGTTAAATTGATAAATCATGTCATACTCATAATAATACTAATTTCAGAAAATGAGTATGACGTAGAAATTTTAAGACGTGATTTATCTATTCACCTCCATTAGAACATGACATGAACACTTGACCATTAGAACATTGTCAATTGTTTGTGTCATCTGAGTCTATGTTTATTAAAACGTTTATTAAAACATTCATTAAGAACACAATGAAAGATAATAAATGCAATAACTGATACATAATACATATCCTCGTTAAACTAATGCGATTAACGAAATTTACTCTGCCAAGAAAAGCTTAGGTTGCAATTCGCTGTAAAAATGCCTGCTCTGAAGGAGAGCGAGATAACCAAGAAGCTAAGAATACAGCACTTACGATAAGCTAAGTGGGCTGGCTGATTGTGCAAGTTACATTACAGTGCATTTAAGGAGAACCCATATTCCAACAATTTCTTTATAATAGGTAAAAGGTTAATCGTGTCACAGTAGGTACACTGGTATGAACTATTCAAGATAGTGTGGCGTTGTCCAATAAATATCTTTTGGTGTCAATATATAGCAATTTAGCAATATAACTTCTACCAGTACCCTCGCTAGCGATCAACTTCTGAAGTTTTTGGCTGTTTTACAGATTTACATTTACTAGCCCAATCTCCAGTGTAAGTGTTAAATCTACAGTGTATATATACACTACTGTTAACTGTGGAATCGGAGACCACTCCTCAATTCAACCAGAACAGATAAACTTTAATTATACTGATTTTGTATCTTAACAGGCACTGGACATATTATAATAGTTACTAATCAACCTCACAGGAAGATTATAGCATTTGTAGTAGTAGTCAAGTCATCCTAACCAGAGATAAGCCGATGATTATGTAAAACAGATTAAACACAACTTAAGTTATCACAAAACTATTAAAATGCCGCACAATAATCTTCGCACGTACACGACGCAAGTGCACGACGCACGTGCACGTAGGCGTTCAACCCTCGTTACCAGAGGCAATATAAGTGCGGTGGGTGCGGTATCGCACTATTGACCTAATACCGAACTTTATCACACTATTGACCTAATACCGCACTTTATCCGTTATTCGTTATATCAGATTTGTGTACTTGGTACAATGAGACAATAGCGACATGCCCATAACTATGGTTAGGGTCAAACGTTTTTCATGACGTAACATTCAAAACATCAGAAAGAAAGTGTTACTTTTAAAAATGAGTAAAACTCATGTAGAATATTTTTCCTCCAAAGACATTCTATTGATAATTGAAACAGAAGAAGGTGAATCTTGGTAAATAAATAGCTCGTCAGGCTGGATCGTAATCCCTGGACAGATCAAGACAGATACAATATTGAACAATCTGTTATCTGCCTCAATTATGCTCATCAACAGCAACTACCCCAGTCATCCTGCACATCTTATTGTAAAAAGTTCTATGGGGGCCATTCTAGAATTATACATTTTTAATTGTCAGGAAATTTGGTGCAAGACCTTGCAAGTTATATTTTGTTGTGTTAAACTCAAAAATCGTGTTATGCAACGTTCTAACTTCTATACTACCCTGTCGAATAATCCAACTGAAAGCACCTAAAGGCTGCACATTTGGCAAATTGTTCAGCTTAATTGCGGTGTTTATTGTCTCCAAATTTGCCGCTTATTAAAAATATAAGGTAGATAATCAAAATTTAAATACCGATAATAACTTTTATTTGAATTTATTTTCAATGAATAAACATGATAATATAATATAATAGGGAAGGGCTCACCGTTGGGAGGTTGCTTAAGCTCCATGTAACTGCTGTTGGCTTTGTACTTGTGATTCGTAATATCATCTTCCGTATCTAACTGTTCCATTATCTGGTAATGAACACTTTTTGAATTGATTATCGAAATTGTATCTTGACAGGCCTGCAAAATTTGTAACCTTTTCTAAGTTCGATATGATCGGCGAAATTCTTTAGGACGACAAACAAAATAAATAATTGCGGTTAAATAGACGATCGACCGTAGACTGCCCTGATGATAAATGTACTGAAATCAGCGAGAGTTCTGTGAATAGCTGATTCCAAACCAAATGTAGCCCCGTCAGCTATTTGGTGGTTTTGATTGTCTGCTAATGAAAGGGTTCCGAATATCGCGACATATTTTCAACAAAGGAGACCGTGGCCATTCACTCAATCTGAAAAGTGAAAATTGGGAACCATTCCTGCAGAGTGCAGACGACAATGAAGAAGCGGGCCCTAAGGGTGTGGGCACAGTGGACTCATTTGTATTGAAAATGTGCACGATAGAAAATAACGCTCTGGAAGTGGTTATAATGCATTTTTGGTATAAATTCCTTGTCGAGAAAATATTTGGCAACGAACAGACCACCGCGAAATCTATAACTTCCTAAAACTTTGCGAATACCATGCTCTAACCAGTCGCCATTCGAGGAATGGTTTAATGGCGACCACGCCCTTTTAACCTCATATTTTAACCTCATATTGTCCCATGAAATAAGAATTCGAACATAAAAAGCAAGTCATGATGAGAGAGTGAATAAAATGATTTAGTTAGAAATTTTAGTTTTGATTTGAGCCTGATATAATACCGTCGCTTTAGGCAGCAATAACAGACGTTGTTTTGTTTTCAAAAAAGGCGTTTAAATTATGGAATTATCAAGCAATTTGTGGCTCTTGCCAACAAAGTTTACTGCCAAAAATGAACAGTCCAAGTGAATATCCAGTCATCATTCATTTTTCATTCGCTTATTCCTTAAATGGATGATGAAATGATAAAAAGTTGAAAGCAAGTCATATCAATATGAATTATTCAAATCAGTGACCGAGCTATAAGCGCAAACGTTTGTAATTGTATGCTGAGTTCTAAGCCAACCTATAGTTTTTGGATGTCAGTTACTGATCAGTGAACAACAACAGGACGGAAAACTAAACAACACCGCAATCAATTAGGTAATACAGTGACAACATCACAATTTCTCGATCTGATACCAGTACTTCTCGGAAAGTGCCTCAAAATCACAAATTATAGTTTGAATTTCTTAGAAAAGTGCCACATCTGTAAAAAGTCCATGTTCTGATGAAAATGACCCGTTCAAACCATTAGTCATTGAAAATAAGACGAAAAATTAGCCCTAAACTGTTGTGATGAAACAATAGTTGTAAAACACGCTGAAATAAAACATTTTAAATTTCGTTTGTTTCTCGATCTGATACCAGTACCAGAAGGGCGTGTTCTATCAATATATCCCTTTTCGTGTTGAGTGCAACTATTTACTAGAAGCCGATATCCTTTAAAAAACTCGCTAATGGATATCCGCCGCCCCTCTGAACACGTACTATATCAAACAATAATTTTCATGATCGCATAATCCTGTGAAATGTACCTAACAGTACCAGGACCCACTAATTCTGTAGGAATTGCACTGCTTAAACGCAGCACGTACATAAAATAGCGTGTGGGGTGCTCCCTAGCCCCCCTGCTGCCAATAGACTGATTGCTTTTACTAAATTTATTGCCTGCTTTTAATGAAACTATGAATTGACTGTAACGTTCGCCTGCAGATGTAGTATACTACTACTACTATGTAGTTATACATACGTAAATTGGTTGATTTATATCCCAAGATCGAGAGTGATATTGATATACATGTTATATGACATTATGTAAATTTGCAGGTATGCAAATAACCTGGGATGAACAGATTTTAAATATGAACGGTATTGATCATGAGACTGCATGTGCAGAGCTAGATAACACAACAATAGCTAGATAACACTACAATAGCGCTTTCTTAAATTGATTATGAAGATTGGGTTTATATAACGAACAAAGTGAAGTTATGAAGCGAATAGCAGCGTTTCGGGGAAGTGTTTAAACTATAAATAGTATTGGTACTAATAGTATTTAAAGTATTAATAGTATGGCTAGTATTAATAGTATTAGTAGTATTAATTGTATTAATATTTTTAATATTTCAAAGTTTAAAGTATCAATTTAAAGTATTAATAGCTGCCTTCTACCACTTAAAGTATTTACGTAATATCAGAGTAAATACGCCCTGACTTCTGGAAAGTGTTTGCTAATTCACGTGTTGCGCTTACAGAAATGGTTAATGGAATACTACGAAAATTTACACCATTTTTTCCGTAGTGTGTAGGGATCTGGGATAGGCATGATGGTTTTGGTTCATTGATACACAAACATAAATTCATGGCAACTTCCATATCAAGATATCAATACACGATTACAGTAACCCCGTACCTACAGTAAAACAGTAAAACTATTCAAAAAGATTCCACTCGTTCGAACATTCGCCCACGTAAAAATACGCGATATTCGTCCCAATCTAAAAATTGAAACCGCTATTGTAGGGATATCGTTCACCCAAATTACGACAAAAACTCAGAAAATTGTGAAAACCAGGAAATCCTCATAGGATTAGGGTGCTTGTTTAAAAATCAGCGGTAGGACATTCTGTCTATATGTCAGATGATGATCAAATTAATTTCAAGCTCATTGTAGTGAACTGCCCAGGAAAATGTAATGGGATAAGACCCAAATTTGTGAGTTTTCATCCTGGAGCTCATTTAAAAACATTTAGCAGGATGCTTCTGATCCTTTTCATGGAATGTTCTTGTGAACACGATAAAGACTCGATTAATAGTTGGGTGGTGAGCCAAATTTCCTCTGACCCCTGACACTGATTATCCAATCAGGTTCCGGAATATCAGTTAAATTCATGGATCATTGTCACGTGTTAGCCTATTAAAAACAGATCCACGAGTGCTGGGTAATAGTGGGAGGTGGCCGGTGAGCCAGTGCTGCACGCTGCACGCACTGCGGTGGGACAGTGCTGCACGCTGCACGCACTGCGGTGGGACAGTGCTGCACGCACTGCGGTGGGACAAATTAGTTTGTTTTGACAGGATTATCAGCTTGCATCATCGACCAACCAGTGTTAATGGCGAAAATGTCGGAATGAATCAAATTGTCTAACTTCTCGTCATCTTGTTTTTTACCATATTTATTGCAAAAATAGCGAACTTTTAAAATTTCCGGGATATATTAAGAATGGCGATCATTCCCACACTACACAGATTTCTAAATTCTGGCCTAAAGTTGTTTCGGAGACATTGCAGCAAGAAGGTATCTTTCTACATTCACTACAACCTGGATCGGGATTCAGGATGTACTCCAAGCAATAAAATTACCACAAGTTTCCCTGGATTCATCAAATCAGCTTACACTAAAAAACAAAGTTCGGCGAACTCACACGATAAGCAAAATACAGGGCGGGTGTCAGAGACCACTGCTTAACCTGTCACGAAGTATGTGAAACTGTGCGGTGAAGCGTTTACCGTTTAGTAAAACACCGCCCAATTAGGGATTGATCAGCAAGCAATGAGTGTAGCGTAAATGTGAGTATGTTACTTATTGTGTAGGAGTTTTTATCCCCTTATTATTATATATATCCCTGTATAGTGTCTACGCCCGGGCATGCAATGCCTATAATGGTTGATATTGGAGGGGTTTGATCGGGGGATAAGATTGTCTCGTGTTTTAAGGAGCGGTTTATTCACAATTTTTAAGTTTTTAAATCAGTGCATCGGATTTATAATATTAAATTCGGGAGTGAAAATAATCCGTTTCATGAAAACTCCTCACTTGCCGCCCAAACTCCTCACTTGCCACCCAAACTCCTCACTTGCCGCCCAAACTCTTCACTTGCCGCCCAAACTCCTCACTTGCCGCCCAAACTTCCTAATTGCCGCCCAAACTCCTCACTTGCCGCCCAAACTCCTCACTTGCCGTCCAAACTCCTCACTTGCCGCCCAAACTTCCTAATTGCCGCCCAAACTCCTCACTTGCCGCCCAAACTCCTCACTTGCCGCCCAAATTCCTCACTTGCCGCCCAAACTCCTCACTTGCCGCCCAAACTTCCTAATTGCCGCCCAAACTCATCACTTGGCGTCCAAACTCCTCACTTGCCGCCCAAACTCCTCACTTGCCGCCCAACTTCCTCACTTGCCGCCCAAACTCCTCACTTGCCGCCCAAATTCCTCACTTGCCGCCCAAACTCCTCACTTGCCGCCCAAACTTCCTAATTGCCGCCCAAACTCCTCACTTGCCGCCCAAACTCCTCACTTGCCGCCCAAACTCCTCACTTGCCGCCCAAACTCCTCACTTGCCGCCCAAACTTCCTAATTGCCGCCCAAACTCCTCACTTGCCGCCCAAACTCCTCACTTGCCGCCCAAACTCCTCACTTGCCGCCCAAACTCCTCACTTGCCGCCCAAACTTCCTAATTGCCGCCCAAACTCCTCACTTGCCGCCCAAACTCCTCACTTGCCGCCCAAACTCCTCACTTGCCGCCCAAACTCCTCACTTGCCGCCCAAACTTCCTAATTGCCGCCCAAACTCCTCACTTGCCGCCCAAACTCCTCACTTGCCGCCCAAACTCCTCACTTGCCGCCCAAACTCCTCACTTGCCGCCCAAACTTCCTAATTGCCGCCCAAACTCCTCACTTGCCGCCCATTCTTTTCATCTTCGATCAAAGGCTATGACGCAAACACATTAATTGTTTTCCTTATATTTGTCTACAGGCCAAGTCGGGGAGATGACACTCGCTTGCTCAATGAAGTCCTCTGCTATTGAAACATATCTGTTTGTTTAAATGTTTGTTCCAACAAACTACAACTTGTTTTAACTATCCCGAAGGTCACTCTTTAATGAAGCTGCTAGATTGCATTTCAAAATACGTAATTTATCATTAAACTGTACGAGGTATAAAAACAGGCATTAAAACGCGCAATATGTAGACAAATGGTCAGGGCAAGGAGCAAGGAGCAAGGAGCATGTATTGGTGATGGTGTTTATCGAATCAATGTGGGAATGAACGTCTTTATAGTGGAAGTTCCTGCTCGCCTTTTAGACATTTGAGCCCATTGAAAGCCGATACTCAGAGCTGAGACTACTGATCTTCATCCCATAAAAAGTTCATTGGTAAGACGGCACAAATGACTCACATTCCAGGTTCACTACAAGTGATCCTGTTCAACGTCGAGCAAACTTGACTTTTAGTTTATGCTAAGAATCCAGCTACTATAAAGCGATACAGTCAAAAATAACTTTCGATCGTACTTTTGGAACTTCTAGTTCTAAACTCAAGTCAAATTTCTGAAATTTCTGATAAAATGCAATATAAAGGGAACTAATTGCGACGTCACAATCCTGATAGCTTAACTATAAGTTGAATATTCAAATTCTGATAGTATGTACTCATTAAAAATATATGATATTTTACTCAGACGTTAAGGAAGCGTAAATATTTATAATAATTCTCGCTTGTTAAACTGACGAGTCACCTAAGTAATGTACTCATTAAACAACAAGGTTATCATTAAATAACAACATTTTGATTCTCCAGTTTGCAGTTCACGGTTCAATTCTAGCCACTTATAATGTTTAAATTCGTGGTTACCGGTCCCATGGCCGAATATCAGACCCCAATCGTGAATCGACGCTTACTGAATTCCTGTTGACCCTTCCTATAATACACCATCTATTCAGGTAAAACAGCCTCGTCATTATTCAAACTAACTACTGTTTTGGAAATATGATAGGGGATAACCTCTTTTTTTGGTGTTCAGATGGAATGATGGGGCCCGGAGACCAAGACATCAGTCAGAACCCTAACCCTCTTCTATAACCCTAATCTAATCCATACCTGAAAACCCTAACCCTTACGAAAAAGAAGACTAATTTCCTTATAATATGGTCAAACAGTTTTTCGCCATACCTGGCTAGGGAGCATTTTAATCCTATGTGGACCCAATGATTCAGAATCAGCGTTCAGAAATACATCGAATGCAGTCGATTTCAACTGTCGGCGACATTTTAAGAAACATTTCGAAGTTCGAATGTAGAGTGATTTAGCACGCTCGAATATTGACCCTTATATGCTTATGCAGTCGCACAAATTTCGATCAAATATCGTTGTCCAATATTAGATTGTGATAATGAAAAACTTTTGTTGAACATATGTTTTTGAACATATTATGTATGTATGTTGACAAAAATTTGACTTGAAACAAAAATGCGATATAATCATACTGTACTAGAATAACAATAATAATAACATAGTATATATAGTAATTAGTATATATAATATATATTATATATAGTATATTAGACTAGAAAAACGTGGTAAACTCGACCAAAGCAACACGGTAAACTCGACTAGAACAATATGGTAAACGGGGGTAGAGCAAATAAAATACATGGCTCAATGTTCTATGTTTATATGGCTGATTATTCGTGTGTATAATGTATAACTAGACTCCTGACTCCTAACACTCGTTTGATAGGAAGCGGTTTAAGCACAGGCCTATTTCCACACGTACATATTACTCATCTTCCGCAATATTCTGACATTTCTTGTTTGTATAAGGGTATTGATAAGGTACTGTGCTTCCGATCGTGTGAAATGTTTAACTTTAGGGTTAGCCTATATCAATATCAATATGCATTTGGCCAGGACATAAAGGTTGGGTAAACTAATGAAAATGCCACACAACCATCAAGACGTCGTGAGAATTAATTCGAACAAGATCAAGATACGTGAGGCTTAGAACTGAAAACAAATTAAGAAAACTTATACTACACACCACATGCTACCTGATAAATAGTACGACTGTATAATATAAGCACTGTGTATATGACTGTATATAAGCAGTATTTATACAGTATAAGTCGTTCTCTGAGTTGTAAGGCTGAACTGAAACCTCGGCAGTAAATATTCCCTGATTTAGTTGTAAAACGTTCCCTGATTTATTTAATTATCCCTGTTTTAGGTGTGCCTCGAACTGTCAAAGTTCTAAAACTACGATGATCTGAGCTTCTTAAATGGTTATTCTGTTGCTACTTTTGAATGTTCTGTTTGTTCTAGTTCTAGTTCCGAAAGAACTTTAACTTACAGTTGCTTTAATGATGTTATAGTTAATAAGTATAGCACTACGAAAAACTTTGATTCGACTCGAATTAACGCAGTGAAACGCAATTTCTGATGGGCTAAATTAGTTGCTTGAATTTAAGGCATTTGTTTGCACAACCAAGCTTAAAATATTTCGGTCACTTTTTAACCATGCTCGTGTACAAATACGTTATTTCATAAACTCAACAGAGACATTCCGTGCTTAACAGAACATTTGGTTTAGAGATGAATAACAGGAACTCGCATTCGAAAAATGATGTGGCTCGCAGGTTGCCATCATAATCATATGAAAAAATGGCAAAATGGCAGTTTTGCTAGTACCTTAGTTAAGTATTTCAAAATTGTCCCACATTCAAACGACGATTTTGCGCCCCCTTAAGATAGCGCCCCCACCCAAATTGATCAAAACGGAGAGCAAAGCTTAACTTACTATAATATATAAAGCTTATACTCATAGTGCCAAATGAAGAAGAAAGGTGCACTCGCCTCAAGAATTGTCTCGCAGAATAACGCACTCAGAAAAGGCTGAGGCTTGCACTGAGCGAGTATATAACCCTTATTTCGTATAATATATGTGGCATGTCAACTCAATATTAATGATTTATCCAGCATCTATTTACGTGGGCGGATATCGACTTTTCTTTGAAAATAGTAGAATTTTATAAAATCAGCAGAAAAATCTGGATGCAAATTTACAGTCGGTCTTCGTGACGGAGCATTTTCAGGATACATCCAGGTGGTCTGATGTTTCTATTTTTCTGGATGGTGGGGTATAATGTATATTCGTATTATTAATGTAAACTAATATGTGCAATTGTGATAGTAGTTCAACAGCTTTCGATCCTCCAAGATTCATATTTACTCACAATCACAATGCTGATCTGAATAAACTGATTTGTCGTCATATACAGACAAATCTCTGTACATTTTGGAACCTCTTAGTCCTTATTTGAAAAATAGCTGTCGTCTGCATGATTTGTTCTAGGGACAGATTAAGGATTTATATCGAGTAAAGTACATTATTTAATTATTATATAGCGGTACGAGTTGTGAATTATATGGCTTGTAGTGAAGTGCAGAGTGGACTTTATAACTAAAATGCAAGATACCTTTCGAGAGAATACTTGGCAAAAGCGTGACGTTGCAAGTTTTCAGGCCAGCTACAATTGTTTTTATAAAAATTATTTTCGTGACGATATATATTGTCCAGTTATGATTATTCTCCTGGAAAAGGAATAAAACGCGAAAAAAATTGAGCCGTAATCATCGAGGTTAATCTTTGTGAAAGGTTTCCCTCGCTATTATTAGATGCAGCAGTGAGAGAGAGAGAGAGAGAGCGAGAGAGAGAGAGGGAGAGAGAGAGAGAGAGAGAGAGAGAGAGAGAGAGAGAGAGAGAGAGAGAGAGAGAGAGAAAGAGAGAGAGAGAGTGAGAGAGAGAGAGAGAGAGAGAGATAAGGCGCTCGTCCTTAGCGCCATTAGCGCTGCTTCTTTGGCACCGCTCCTCCATTTTTTCCATTTTATGGAAAGAAAGTGGGATGTAAAAGTCTTTAGTTTCCCTTTTGAACATAACAAATCGCAATTGCATGCTGTTTTATGTGACAGCTTGTGAGCATGCATTCGATCGCTCTCATCAAAGATGAGCAGAAACAACATTTCATCAGAGGGTATTCTCTAGCATGCAATCAAGCGGCAATCCCTGGTGTTAAGGATTTAGGGCGTCGCCCTCTACTCAACATCAACATGGTATGTTCAAGCAGGTGCCTTGATTTCTGATATATCGCTGATGAGTACAAATTGAAATGTTATATTTACATGAAGACCCTTAGCTTAGGCCGTTATACTTATAGCGTGAACACTGAATATCTCTAAGATATCTCTAAGATAATGAATGACATTCCACAGAGATATACCTTCATGGGCTTCTTCCTCCATGACTGATCAAATATCGCAAGTCCTATTTACAAATTAAACGTATCTGTAACCCCGAGGAATGATAAAGCGGTGTCTGTATATTTGTTATGTCGCCTTTTGACAATGCTTACTAATCTATCTTGTAGTTTCTGTAATTTGGCTTTAAATCTGCCGGAGCCGACCGAATCTTGTCCAAAAAATGCGAAAATTGTATTGAATTTCAAGGCTCCAGACAATACTAATAAATAAACAAATTGGAAATTAAGCGGAGCTGCAGTGAGACAGTGTCCTGTAAACTTTTAGATATTGGCTCCTTATTATCAATTCTTTTGTCTGCATCAAAGGTAATCTGTTAATCTCAATTCTAATTACATTCTTATCTAGATCCTAAATCTTTCATCGTGATTTCCGTTTGATATCGCTCTTCTAATTCTTCTTGAAAATTGTAATTATAATTCGTAAGTCTCACGACTCATGACGCCCTTGATAGCTGTGCTCGACGACATTACGCTTAAGATTTGCAGGATCTATTTTAAGACCAGTCTTATATTAAAGTTTTTTGCGATTTTGACGATTTAAGTATCTAGAACGGTTTTAGATTACAAATATAAGTAGCTGGTATGTCGGAGAGTCTAAAACTTTATCTGTCAATTGTCAACCTTATCTGGAACCTAAATTAAGTTAGGCCGAGTTATGGAGCATTACGTTACTGCATGGTCGCGTGCACAGATCGGAATTCGAAGCTTTAAAGATTTGTAGCTTTGCAGATTTGGACGGCCGGTCTATCACATAATTCCATTATTGTTTAAGTTCTGGATCCTCTTGAAACTGGACACCCCCAACAATTTACCGGCTGCTTTATCCTGCGGGTGTTAGTTATTATAGACCCTGTATTTGCTGATTTATTTATCGGGTTATCCCCGGGCTCATGAGTAGACCTTAGTGTAGGTGATCTGTTCTGATGTCGACGCTCTGGCATGCACTTTAAATTCTTTATTTCACAAAATCAAACTCACTGAGGGTCAGGTCATTATCCATGATACCTCATTAGGTACTGATCATCTTCCGTCGCTAACCTCATTACAATGGAAGCGTCCCCGCCCTGCAGCCTGCACATACAAAATATTGTGCCCCCAATTTGTCGCTTCACTATTTGATATTGTGATAACAACACCCTTTCCCGCGCAGAACCATTCACCTTCCTGTTGTCGTTAGTTTTGGTGGCCTCGCAAATTGGCTGGTAATTGTCTGTTAATTGGCTGGTAATTGTCTGTTGATAGGGCTATCCGTGAAACTGGACCCGTGATAAACTAATTGCATACCAGTCGTCTCATTGACGCCGCAGTGTAGGATGTTTGGTGAGTGTATGACAGGCCCCCCCAGGGCTTATTGTTTCACCTAAATTAGATGTCCCCACTTTGCACGTTATATTTCAGACAGTGTGTACCTCACAGTGTCTTTCCGTCTCTTACCCATGACGTTACCATCTATAGTGGTCTCCCAGCGTGATCTGTTCAAACTTCCGTCAAAATTGCATTTTTTGCAAATTCAGAGTTTATGTAATCCGTCTAGAATGTCTCAAACTATTCGGTTTTTATTTATGTTGGCACGTTAGGGATTACCTAATCGATGATTTGGACCTGGGTCTGTCTAGCGTTTTCTGTCTGTTGCTTGGGAGGTGATATTAGGAGGCAGGATGTTACGATTTCCAGTTTCGTCCCACAAGCTTTCAGATCTTTCTTAATCTTGTTTCTAACATCGATCATTCATCAAAATTCCTTCGATAGGATGTTGATAATCCTTTTCGGGGCGTAGGCTGAAATTATCTCATAGATTATGACTTCAGTTTGGTCTTTAAATGAGAATATTTCTGGATGTCACCTTTCAGTTTTAGTTTAACACGTATAGCCATAACATACCTTACTCGTTAATATCGGTTAAATTATACCCGTTAAAAACATTGACCGTTGAAAATATGGCGGCAATATTGACGAGTAAGGTAACATTTTAAACATTTATATTGACGAGTAAGGTAACCATTTTGTAAACGATGACCGAGCCCTTTTTAACCACGAAAATGTAACATTAGTGGCTTTTTGTTAATATTGAGTCCCGTTTCCCTTGCTACTGTTTTAAATGTCTCAATTTGGATTGTCCAATAACCAGCATCTCTGGTACCTTAGCAACCTAGTCGTCCACTTCTAGAGTGAACAACGGCAGCTGATCGCGAATTTATCGATCCGATTCATTCTTAAATCAGATGAGGTTTCTATCTATGAGAAATAAACGTATTCGTTCCTAAAAACTAAGCAAATAATACATTAAACCATATTAACTTGCTACTTGTTAACTAACTTAGAGCACTTAAACATTATACAACAGATATACAATTGCAAGTCTCCTCCGCAAAGGTTCTGATCAGAATAAGATAACTGCACGGATAACACTCCGTGAAGTTAAACGATTATTATTAGCGATCTGAATTATAAATTGTCAACCTCCCATATAATATATGTGAGTTTATTATATTTCATATTATCGGGATAAGCTTAACATAATTAATGAGAGAACGTATCAAGACAGAAAGGTTGGAGTTAATATCCACGTTGGATAATTTACTACATGTATTCAGCTACAATTGGTTTATTGGTTGTGATCCCTATTTTTATTAAGGTTGTGACGTTAGCAAATGTGTACATAATCGTGATTAGTTTTTGCTCGGAAATCGCGAAGGTTTAGTGACAAATTGGATCCCGATTGACAATTCTATGTAAATACCATTTAAATGCCTCTCTGGGAATTTAGTGTCCCCTAAATTATATAGCTCCATTTTGTTCGATAAGCCAGCGAAAATTACTTGTAAATGTAAATGTTTCAACCATGCGACAGAAATTTAGTTTCATAACGCAGCATTTCCGCGATATAAGATGACAGCTATACCATCCATGATCCATCGCCTAGAAGGCGTCGTAGGTATCCTAGAATCTAGTTGACAGGCGTCTATCTGTTGCTTTTTGAATAAATCCAGATGTCGGCTAGTGACTTTTCAAAAAACAAGCCTTGTTGTCAGCGACAGAAACTATTATTATCATGGTTACTATGGTTACTATACTCTCAATGTTAAACGTACTTTTCACTCTATCTTTTTGGGTACGCCTTGTCTATTTTCGATAAAGGGAGATTTCTTTGATTTTCTTCAAAACGTAATCTAAATCATAAGCCAAAACTTTCCGTTTTCCAAATTATTGCAAATATTCCAGACTTACATTCGTGAGCATGAGTAGCTCTGAAGGCCAGTTCATAGCTTTAGTTGATAATCAGTATCGTGGGATTGTGGTTATATATGTCGCATAACACCTTTCTGACTTTAAGAAGGTGATACTAGAGAACTTTTAAAAGATCATGTCCAAAAATAACTTGCTAGTGTTTAAAACTACTTTCCTTGTGAGGAATACAGATAACCTTCAGTCTACTGCATCGGTTCATTCGGTTGCTTGTTTCTGGAAAAGTCTATGCTGAGTTTTAAGGTTAGCCTTACTAGAATGGAAATTAGAAAGTCGCGCCGCTTTAAACAGTGAACGGAGCAAAGTTAGAATGTTTTCTGGCGTCACTAATTGGATCTGTTTATCACCATGTCATAAGTAGTCCGCAGACTGGTGCACGTACTGGTGTGCAGACTGGTGCACGGACTGGTACACGGACTGGTGCACGGACTGGTGCACGGACTGGTGCACGGACTGGTGCACGGACTGGTGCACGGACTGGTGCACGGACTGGTGCACGGACTGGTGCACGGACTGGTGCACGGACTGGTGCACGGACTGGTGCACGGACTGGTGCACGGACTGGTGCACGGACTGGTGCACGGACTGGTGCACGGACTGGTGCACGGACTGGTGCACAGACTGGTGCACGCTTCTTGGATAGTGCCCAGTAAACAGACACCCAATATTTATCTTTGGGCGAAGTTGATTGTTTTATTTTAATCATCTTTCTAATGGGATTTTAAAATGGTTCTAAATTTCCCTCGCCTTGCTCCGTTTTTGGTTTCATGTAGCCAGGTTCCGAGACACTTAGCTCGCTGTGAGACACTAAGCTCGGTGTGAGACATCAGATAGGGTGTGCCCTGTGTTACATCAGATAAAACTCATCCTTCTTTATACCCGTGATTATATTGGATCAGGATTTTATTGCATCAGTATGTTTGCTAATGTCCACAATTATTCGCTTTGCAGGTACCGATTTGTCATTGGCACCCTCTCCTCCTGTGCGTTATTTCTGTCCAGTAGAGCTCCTGGAACTTATCAGTTTTTCTCCTCGTTACTAGGATACAAATTCTCTTTGTTCTGCACAAGTTACTGCAGATTGCAAAGCTTTGTTCTAGATCATTGAAATGAAATAATAAAGTTATGGATGTATCGGGGGTACCCTTTCCAAAACATAACGCCGAAATCAAGGAGTGTGTTTTTGTGGAATGTCAAGAATTTCCTGGGTACACGTGCCTTTGAAGGCCCGCTTTTAATCCCCTTAAGCTTGTCGCGCACTATAGGCTTGGATGTCATTTCTCTTAATTCATTACCGCCCTTGTATCCCCTGCTTTAGTTGTACTCTTGTACGACCTTTTTCTGTTTTTAAGGGTTTTAGGTTCAGCAAGAAAATGAAATTGGTCATCACCCTTATCATCAGTGCTAATTGCAACCGTCACCAGTAAAAATAGTATTAGAGCTGATGACCAAATGTTCGGCGTAGCAGCCTCGCTCCGGTCAGACTGCTGCAGAGAGCTGGCGTGAGGGTGATCTGGGATCTGGGGCGTGTGAGTTGTGTTCCCCCGCTAGTTTCGTGTTGCTTCTGTCTTAGTGTCCCGACTCTGTGGTCGGTGGCTGCACCAGACAAGCAAGTTAGCAGGCAACGTGATCCCCCTGCGTTCCTGTAGTATCTGATTACCCTCTCACTTCTTATCTAGACATTACTCAGTTTGCATACTTCTATTTTTGTCTTTTGTTTTGCGTTCAAATGCTCAAACAATAATTTTCTTACAACAGAGCAATGATCCTTCGATTCCCGGAGTATAATTCCGGAACCGTTTGGCCCGGAACTAGATTACAAGGTAAAAGTCTACTCGGAGTGTCGTGCGGGTCTCGCGGGACCCGTGGAATGTGGCAGCTGGAGTGTACCCCTCCCCCCTGCGAGTGTCAAGCTCACCAGATATTCAACAATTAATTACATTTATGCAGACTCCCAGAGCTCCCTGGAATCTCATTATGTATAGCCCCGGAGCATGTAGCGACCCTGACCGCAGAGTAAACAAACAACTCTCAGTAGTCAGCCCCTTTCTCCCCATCTTGCCACCAGCGGTCTCCTTTGTTTTTACTCTAGACGTTATGGGGTCATGCCCACGCGTCAATTTGTGGTGGTGTGACGCTGAACCTGATATCTGGGTATTACAGGCCGGGTAATACGATTCCAGTGGTGGGTGGAGTGTGGGCCTCTAATCCAATTGTCTTACATCATGCTGCCCGTCCTTGATCCCATTTCTACATTGTCTTGCATTGCACTCACTTCCCTGGCTTCCTTTCTGGCGCCTGATCTGCAGCTGGAAACAGCTAGGAATTGTTATATTTTCCTGTATTTCACATCTTGTTTGGGGTGGAATATTTGTTATTCTGTTTATAGCCGTTAATGTTTCGGAGGATCTTTAGTGATTGTCCTAGAACCTTCTCGCGCAAGTAGCGGATTATTATTATTATGTGATTGTTGAATTTTTGTAGTACCCGATGTTAATTTATTCATTTCGAATAGACTTCAATTCATTATCACAGTCTTATTTTAGTGTTGATCAAGTATGTTATATCGACTAACCATCCTCACCATCGCTATTGGTAAGTTTCCGCCGTGGTCATTCTGTTTTTACCCGATTACTACAATATTTCTTACCTTTTCTGACCCACAAAATTATAACTTTAAACTCATTAAACTTTCTTAGTGCTGTTCTTTGTTTGACACATATCCCTCCACAGGCTTTGTCGCCGCTGCAACGGAGCCAAGTGATGTCACGTCACAGGAGTACCACCCGTTTGATCCCGAAGTGATCACCCAACTTGTTGGATCTGGGGATAAAGGTATCAGAATTTCATTCTACGACGGTGCCGGAGGAGATGGTTATCTGGGTCAGATCACGTGGAGGAACCCTATCATGCCTCAGCTTGGAGTTTATCTTCAGTTTATGACCGGAAAAGGAACCAAAAAATGGGTTCCAGCAAGTAAGTCTCTTGATTTAATATTTATCGAAACGAAACACAGTATTTACTACCCCGCTCATATGCGACAAAAATATTACATAAAATATAGCTAAATAATGTACACAATCGATGCATTCTTTATTCAATGGTTGATACAGAATATAATTTTACATTATAGTTCATCAATCTGATCGCGTATTATTGTTCAGGTGACGCAGATGTTATTCCTCCCAAAGGAGAAGTGGTTGTAAGTTTAGTGTCTGAGAGCGATAAACTTCACGTTCATTACCGAGATAGTAGTGGTGCCACCCAGCAAGCTGAAATTCCTTACAAGGGGTCCATGCAAAGAATGAATGATGCCTCCTACATCAAGATTGATAAATTCGAGGGTATCATCTGTGAAGTGATGAACTTAGAAGATACTTGCCGTGAGGCAACAACAGCTCCTGCTACTACCCATCAACCAACCACCACACCCCAACCTACCACTACTCCAGAGCGAACAACTACCCCAGAGCGAACAACTACCCCAGAGCCAACAACTACTCCAGAGCCAACAACTACCCCAGAGCGAACAACTACCCCAGAGCCAACAACTACCCCAGAGCGAACTACTGCTCCAGAGCCCACCACTACTTATAAACCCACCTATAATACAGATCATGATTCTTCAGGACACGTTAGAGAACAAAGTTCACAAACTTATGCATCTTATGCATCTGATTCTCAAGGATCAGTTTCACCTTCTCAAGGATCATCTTCCCAGGAATCAGAATCGCCATCTCAGGGAACAGATTCACAATCTGAAGGATCAGGATCACCTTCTCAGGAATCAGAATCACCATCTCAGGGAACAGATTCACAATCTGAAGGATCAGGATCACCTTCTCAGGGATCAAAATCACCTTCCCAGGAATCAGAATCACCATCTCAGGGAACAGATTCACAATCTGAAGGATCAGGATCACCTTCTCAGGAATCAGAATCACCATCTGAGGGATCAGTTTCACCATCTGAAGGACCAGTTTCAGAATCTGAAGGATCAGGATCACCTTCTCCAGGATCAGAATCACCTTCCCAGGAATCAGAATCACCATCTCAGGGAACAGATTCACAATCTGAAGGATCAGGATCACCTTCTCAGGAATCAGGATCACCTTCTCAGGAATCAGAATCACCATCTCAGGGAACAGATTCACAATCTGAAGGATCAGGATCACCTTCTCAGGGATCAGGATCACCTTCCCAGGAATCAGAATCGCCATCTCAGGGAACAGATTCACAATCTGAAGGATCAGGATCACCTTCTCAGGAATCAGAATCACCATCTCAGGGATCAGTTTCACCATCTGAAGGACCAGTTTCACAATCTGAGGGATCAGGATCACCTTCTCAGGGATCAGGATCACCTTCCCAGGAATCAGAATCGCCATCTCAGGGAACAGATTCACAATCTGAAGGATCAGGATCGCCTTCTCAGGAATCAGAATCACCATCTGAGGGATCAGTTTCACCATCTGAAGGACCAGTTTCAGAATCTGAAGCATCAGGATCACCTTCTCCAGGATCAGAATCACCTTCCCAGGAATCACAATCACCATCTCAGGGAACAGATTCACAATCTGAAGGATCAGGATCACCTTCTCAGGAATCAGGATCACCTTCTCAGGAATCAGAATCACCATCTCAGGGAACAGATTCACAATCTGAAGGATCAGGATCACCTTCTCAGGGATCAGGATCACCTTCTCAGGGATCAGGATCACCTTCCCAGGAATCAGAATCGCCATCTCAGGGAACAGATTCACAATCTGAAGGATCAGGATCACCTTCTCAGGAATCAGAATCACCATCTGAGGGATCAGTTTCACCATCTGAAGGACCAGTTTCAGAATCTGAAGCATCAGGATCACCTTCTCCAGGATCAGAATCACCTTCCCAGGAATCAGAATCACCATCTCAGGGAACAGATTCACAATCTGAAGGATCAGGATCACCTTCTCAGGAATCAGAATCACCATCTGAGGGATCAGTTTCACCATCTGAAGGACCAGTTTCAGAATCTGAAGCATCAGGATCACCTTCTCCAGGATCAGAATCACCTTCCCAGGAATCAGAATCGCCATCTCAGGGATCAGATTCACAATCTGAAGGATCAGTTTCACCATCTGAAGAGCAAAACCAGTCATCGAGTACGACGACCAGTCAAAGAAGAGAAGAAAGTTCATCGGAGGGGTCCTCAGAGTCCGCAACTACAGGGTATGTTACCGAATCAGACGAGACATCGTCCGGATACTATCCGCCTACGACCACTGAAAAATACGGCAGGTGCGCCTCAGTTGTCAAGTCCCAAATTAAAAACAAAAAACTGATTTTAATCAAATTACTTGATTTAGATTCCCTTAAATTTAAACATTTTAAGTTGCCCCCCCCCCCCCCCCACCGCTAGTTTAAAAATATTAAAACCTTTTCTAACAGGGAACCAACAGAGAGGACACACTCAGGATCTATGCCAAGTGATAGTCCAACCATGGATTCCGGAGACTCCAACGATTCCAATGCCATCAGTAATTACACATTTCTTATTCAAGTGAACTTAACATTTAATTGTGACACAACAACGTGGCACTTGCAGATCAGCAGATTCCGATAATACATAGTTTTCACCCGGCGTGTTCGAATTTTTTACATTTTTTGCAGTCTGACAAATGATCCTTTTAAAATTCAATTCTGCCAGTTTGCCGCACCGTTTGTCTGTTATAACATGTTAATTTCCAACAGGAGAAGACTGCAGTGAGAGCGGTGTTGGTATGTACTATAACCCTACAACAAATAAAGCAGGAATGTGCAACAATTACGAAGAAATCCCATTCCAGGTACGTGAATTAGCGAAAGTTTAGAGGTCTCGTTGCAGAATCTAACAATACTGTATCAGTTGCACTTATTACGCCGTCTAGGGCGGGCTAAAACTTAAGAAACGTTTTAGCCTGCTCTTTTTAACTTAATAAGCTGAAGAAATTCCTAAAATAGCTATGTGAATAGATATTATGGAGGAATAGGTTCGAATTGTTCATTCTTGTGTGAGGCGTGAGCCTGAAAATCTAAAACAATAATCGTTCGTTTTCTGTTTAAAGGCAGCCCTTCCCTCTCACTTCATTAAAAGCGGTTCTTTCTGAATGAATCAGGAACAATTAATAATAATTTCAATCGTCTTTTTATTTTCAGGCTAATAACGACGAATTAAGTAACTCAATCGAAGATTTAGAAGATCAATCAGAACAACAAAGGATACAGATGCAGTCAATTGTGCAGAGTCATGATGACTTAAGAATGGAGAACTACCAGCTAAAAGAAGCGGTTTGTTTTTGCTTTCTACTTTTTTGTGAAACACAAGCTTAGTTGAGACACAATATATCTTTTGCTTTTGGGTTTTTATTATTGTAACCCACACAGTTCATAGAGTCAACCTTTTGTCGATGTGCCTGTTCACAAAGCAATATTTCAGATGAATGACGTGGAAGGATCCTTAGTAGTAATGGAAGAGAAATATGAAGATCTGTCCGAACAGATGCGAAATGTATTGAGATCTATTGAGAAGCTGATGTCCAAGACTGATGATGATGATGATGAAGAAGATAGTGAGGGTGAGGAGAGACGATGTGAAGGATTTTCCAGCTACGAATCTTGCTACGGTGAGTTAATTAAAGTGACACGTGATGCCCATATAAGGAGAGGGAACGGCATTTTTGTCCCTTCGTTGTTTAGAAACATATTAGATATGAGACTGTGTTAGTTTTACGATTTGTGTAAGGATGATTACAACAGTCCAAGACCTTAATGCTATTAGGGTATTAATTTTAAAATATGAAAATGTACAACTCACATCGGATATCTGACTCACCACGGTAAGTGGTTCAGATAATCTGATTATTTCTCGTCGGTAGTCAACTAACATTACTCCACCATTCCAGAATTAACTCCGGATAAGTTGACCTACAATCAGGCTAGAGCTTACTGTAAACGTGAGGGAGGAATGCTGGCTACCTGGTCTAGTGATAGAGTGAGTTCTATTTTTAGAATATAATTCAACTTAACTATCTCATTATGGGTTCTAAATTTTTAATTTGATCAATGACCTCGATTTGGATGACAGGTTCATCTATCAATATCATCGCATCATGCCATTATGATGCGATGATTTTATAGAACGTTTATGATTTCGTTCTCGTTTTTATTAATGATTATCTCTCAGAGCGTCCACCGTCAACTTTTGGACCACGCAATGGAACAAGATATTTCTGCCAGCGAATATATCTGGATTGGAGCTTCTTACGATGGCAAAACAGGTAAGATAGTGTAGATTTTTAAATTTTTATTACTGCTCAACCAGTGAAAGGTATCAAAGTGGGAGAGGGAATGTAAATTGTTCTACATTCAATTAAATCAGAGTGAATTCAAGCGCCCTTAATCATTTCGTACGGGATTTTTTCATTCTCGCCTGACGGTACCGATACTGTAACTGATACTCTGTCTGCAGCCTGTAAAACTAAACTCGTGATCAAAATAGACACTAATCGCATTTGTGGCAACTGTAAATAGCGCACATTATTTACATACTTTACATCCTGATCTCTCTTAGAACAATCGTTGTGGGCGGACGGACGTGAAGTTGATATCAAGATCACTCGTTTCACCAAGCAGACGAGCTGTGGTGCTATCTTCAAGCGTTACATCGCTGGATTCAAATGCGGCAACGAGTACAGAGCCTGGTGTCAGTTCCTCAACGCTACCGAGATGTAGGAAGATGTAGGAGGACAGATATTTTAGGATTTAAAATAGTCATTAGACAATTCCATGACGAAACATTCCATAGATCCAGTCTACACACATTCCATAGATCCAGTCTACTAAAATACTGAAATAGAAACCGAGGATTGATAGAAAAGACTCGAGTTGATATCTCCTCGCGGTGCAGGCCGTATGCATGTTAAGAAGGACGTGTCGAGAATTATGTAAAAATTAAATTATAATATAATGAGAAATGAAACCAAATGAGACCTAGTAAACGTGATCAAAACTGTCTTTGACTATACTGATCAGCCTATTCAGCACATTGAATAGCAAAACCGAACTCGCTAAAGCATTGTGGCTAACTAAACATTTATATTTGTTAAAGGGCAAAAAATTAAATGTAGCCAAGAAATGATGTTCCTGATATGTATGGAAGAGTGACCATTAGTAAAATTCTAGGGTTTTTGGATTTAGGCGATTTAAACATTTTATAAATTTTATAAAGTTTTCTTATTACTTTTTATGACTTTCATGTGTAATTTGATCATTATTTTTATTTTGTTACATATTGCAGGCATCATCTCTACTTATATGACTATGTAAAACATCATTTTTTAATGCTTTTATAGGGGGTTTTTGTCGTAGTTATCTAGAACGCCAGTCATGCTAGAACGCTAGTCGCTAGGTTGACATTAGGTTAAATTATTTTCGAGTGTATGAGAGATGCGGTCTTGATTCTTGATGTTCATTGTGCGTTACTGTCGTGGCATAAATTATAATATGTATGTACGGATGACTCGTATGCTCTGCTGTTTTATAATTTTAGTACATAATTCAGTTCAAGCACTATTTATCTCTTTATGATATAACCAAACTTCAGGAATTTATTTGCTTATTTTCTATTATCACTGTGATCGCGTGCACGAGAGAGGCTTGCAAGGTTAACGGGTGATACTCGTAAAAAATTTGTTCCAAATATTCCAAGACCGTCGACGAGTCCAACACGGCGCGCGGTTATGTTTATGAACAAGGAACTGAAACTACTAGGTTCCGTACAGACTCAACTCTGCACCCATGTCGATATGTTCATTATATGGAAGCCTCTTGATTTATAAATCATAATAGCCTGGGGTCCCCGGGTAAAGCAAACTTGAATTGTAAATGTCAACTGCAAAATTATACATTATAAAGTGGTCCGGACCTATCAATCATGTCCAAGACGCAAACACAAAACAAATCATAAGACAGGAATCCGCAAATTGTTAAAGTTACCAACTTTTATTCGGCGCAAAATAAAACTTTTCTGGATAGCTCAAAATCTATGTTTTCCCAAATTGTGCTACTGGAGAGCTAACTTTAAAATCAAAATTTATACAACTAGACGAACGTTTTGCAGAAAACCGGTAGTCTATGTCTTTTAATTTTACTTTCGGAGATAGACCCTAGCCGGTCGGTACGGTTAATTTTTCATTCCTGGGTTGTGGGTGCAAGCTGAAGCGGAGCAGAATTCTTAAATCCAAACTTACGACTTTCACTTTATGTTTGGTCCGATTTCACGACTTTGGGAAACTAAAAGGAGCCGCGTCATTCTCCGTTAAAAGCTATAAATTATTGTGTTTGGTTCATGTTATGTTTGAGTCATAATACAAAATCTAAAAGCTAATTTGACAAGAATTGGGCTGATCACGTCACTTAAAATTAACGTCACTTAAAGCTCAGTTAAGCGTCTGTAGAGTAAAAAGGCATGCGATCCTTATAGTTATACGAAAGATTTTTGTGTTTGGCTTGTACTCTCCCTAATTTAGGTTTGTCACACGTTTGCTCTATCCAAAGCCCTTGCACTTGCAATAGTGCGCGCCCACCTCACGCCTTGACTTGTGAAACATGAAACAAGCGCGCCCGCAGCGGCGCGAAAGTTAACGGGTGATACTCGTAAAATATTTGTTCCATATATTAGGACCGTCTAGTCGACGAGTCCAACTCAGCGCGCGTCCTGGTAGGTTTGAGGTTGTAAACCTGCAACGCAAAAAGCACATGGTTAGGTGAAGTCACACGTTGTAGACCTGTCGCGCACGTGTGCGCAGCTGTATCTGATATCGTGGCTTTCGCCACAATACTAGTAAAACTATTGTAGCGCGATGCGTTACTGGCAACCGGGCCGCGCCGCGCATCCAATAATGCTTCTCCTTAGATCGGCGAGATGCCCTACTGGGCCTCGCCGAGCTGCACGAAGAATTGACCTCGTCAATTAAGTGAAGCGATAATGGGGGTCACGACGATACATATGTAGGTAATAGGTATATATTGTATCACGTGGTGACCCCCACTGTCGCTTCACTATAGTAGAGTTTCGACGATACAGGGGGAGCCGCGCACTCGTGCGCGGCGGGTCATACAACGTATAACAAGGTATATAGATGATAGTACTTTGTTATCAATACTTTGTCATAAAGTACTTCGTCATCAGTTATGCGTTAAGATATAATTAAAGTAGACTTCAGCTTCTGTCGATAAATTACAATGCGCGCAATTTGGGGAGTGAGCTTTCGCGGAGAATATTTAAACTGCCCCTTATGTAATAAATAATTTGATGTTGCTTGTATTGGTTGTAGCCCCCAAAAATCGAATTTTCAAATTTTGGTGACGGTAATTCTCGAACAAGTATTACTACAGTATGCCATTTGCAAAGCAACAACTCTCAAATATGAAAGACAGTTATCGGTGGCCGTTGGAATAAGACCCAACGTATGGGTATTGACTTTTGCCCCCGGCCTGCACAATTTTTCGGATGAGTTAAAACAAATTCCGCCTTTAAAATCAATGAGTCAACTAAAGTGTAAATAAAGAGTTTTATTTTCTACCCTGGGTTTTAAAACTTTATACCGTTTTTATTTACTAATTTATTGACAGAAGTTTACTTTTAGGTGTCTAATCTTATAGCAAGACAATTACCATTGCCGAATCTATTTGTGTATATTGTTTATTTATTTCTTTTATGTGCATATTATTTAGTAGTTTTAAAAAAACCTTTAACGAAATATCAGAATTTCTTTTTCAAATTAATACAATATAAACATAATATGCATTCTCAGTGGCACTCACTAAAGATCTTGTGAGTTTAATCAACCAACAAGACCAGGATATCACAAAGCTGGATATGGGCAAGATGAAAGAAAAGAAAGAAGAACTGAGAAAACAGAAAGATGAGTTTCTATCACAAAGGTTCAAGATGCTTTATAATGGGTCAGATCATCTTCTTAAGAACCACTTAAACCAAGCAAGAGAGAAGGGAGCATCAACATGGCTTTCAGCATTACCTCTAAAGGACCTCAACTATGTTCTAAACAAGGAAGAGTTCCAAGACAGCATACGCCTACGCTATGGATGGAAGATCCAAGGAGTGCCCTCTAATTGTGCTTGCGGACATGCAAACAGTGTCTACCACTCCCTTGATTGTAAATTAGGTGGATACGTTTGCATGCGCCACAATGCCATTAGAGACACTGCAGCTTTCTTCCTTCAAGAAGCAAAGTGTAAGGATGTAAGGATAGAACCTGCACTCTTACCTGTCCAACCAACTTCATTCTCCAGGAAGACCAACACCCAGGATGAAGCCCGTCTGGACGTAGCAGCTGTTGGACTGTATGCTCCATTCGAAAGAACATTCTTTGACATCAGGGTCACTCATCCTAATTGCGACTCCAATACATTTAAGCCACTAGATAAAATCTACAGTGCGCATGAGAAAGAGAAGAAAGATCTATATGAGGAGAGAGTACTTCAGTCAGAGAAAGGGTCCTTTGTCCCACTAGTTTTTACAACATCCGGAGGTATGGGCCCACTCTGCACTGTGTTTGTAGATCGTATTTCTGAAAGGATAGCTGACCACAATAAAGAAGCTAAGAGCCAGGTCAAAAATCACATCAGAACACGATTCAGGTTTGATCTGCTACGAAGCACACTCATAGCACTCAGGGGAATCAGAGGAAGACAAAAAGCCCAGCACCTTGGACTGGTTTACGTATCCTTCAATCTCATTCCTCAGAAGACGAGCTTTGAGGTCTCTTAAGTTTGTTTATGTAAATTTTATAGACAATTTATTGTAGCTATTAAAGGGGATGTACGGATAAAGTACCAAACCTTATTGTGTATATTTGGTTGCAATTCCGGTAAATGATGAAACATGTCTCTTCTGAGAGTGATACCGTGAGTTGCTTCCTTTTTTTTATATAAACATAATATCACAATGACCCTATTATATTAAATCAAAAATTATTTATATCACTTGGCCTTGTGGCTCCAAGTCCAAATCCAAGTCTTTTGACTAACTACCCATTCCACCAGATGTTGAGAAAACTAACGGTGTGAAGTTTCCTTTCTCCACTTCGAGAACCCTTGTATTGCCTTGTAACACCGTTTTCTCTCATTTTCATGGGACTGGTACATTGCTAGGATCGATTCGCTTGCATTGGAGGGGACTGGGGCATGTACATGGAACACCCTTACATCGAAATATGCCCTCTCTGAAGCAGTGGCGTAACGTTGCCTGTTGGTGCCCCACCGCCGAAAATGCCCCCCCCCCCCCCCCCTGTTGGCGCTCTCTCCCCTTTTCAAGAAAACAACAAATTTTTATTTAAATCAATTATAGCAACAATTTGAAAAACTTTAAAGCTCTTCTATTACCATGGAATATACTACGGGTATGGTGACTTGGGCTATTGAGTTGTTAAGTAGATTAAGATTAGTAAACCTGCACTTGCATTGTATATTTTATAGAAACTAGAAATTAGGCTTCACGGTAAAATGGAGAAGCAGGCTGATCTTGGAGAGAGCAGACCGTAAAGTTTACGCACCCACCAGGGCTACCTACCTACCCCAGTTGTTCTTTTTGGTTTATCAGCTTGTATTGTTATATTTATGGACCCCAAGTCACCACACTAAGAAGGAGTATGTTAAAATAAAATAAAAATAATAATAATAAATTAAGTTAATATCATCATATCTGTTTAAAACAGTAAAAGTCAAGTTGAGGATTGACTTTCCTAGTTAATTTAAAGGTTCAAACGTTTGGGAATATAATAATGTTGGTATTTGTGTCTGCTGCAGCAATAATATCGAAATATCATTTGTCTAGAAAATTTTCGCCACTTCAATAGATATTGGGTCGGCAATTTGGTGAGTGAGTGATGAGATGGTTTGGTCTGTGATTGAGTGAGGGGCGATGTGAAAGTTGTGGTAAGTCCAGGTGTTATTATTGTTGATGGATTGAGATCCCAGGATGATACTTTTACAGCGTAATTTAACCAAAGATACAGAAGTAGTGAGGATTTCCCCATTCTCATTTAGAATCCGTTTATGTATGCTATTCCACAATTTGGAGGCTATATAAAGAAAAGTGTTGGTTTTTCTTGGGAGGATTATGACATTGCTTGTATCACGTTTTGATGAGTCTATAGTACAATACAACGAGTATGGAGTGCGAAATTTCATAATTCGAAATATCTCAGATATACAGTGGTATTTGTACAAGTTTTGAACAGTAAGCAATTTTAGTCGATTAAAAATGGGCTTGGTGTGCTCTTTTTCGAAAAAAGCAGCTCCTAACCTCTGTTTTGTATAAGGTCTGGCTCGTGCACAAGTGGCATGTTTGTCGAGGTATGCATTTAGGTCTCCATTTGGCACCTCTCCCTAAAATTGAACAAATTAGGTGATTTTAGAGGATACGCCGGTATAATCTCCAAAAAGTGTGTTTCTAGATCAAAACGCGCAGTTTTGCTAGTACCCTTGTACCACATTCAATGGACGATTTTGCGCCCCCCCTAAGATGGCGCCCCCCGCACAGCAGGGTCAGCAGGGCCCTTTGTTACGCCACTGCTCTGAAGCATTCCAAACCGATCTTGCAGAAATGTTCAGCCTTACTTGGTCCCCTAGGACGCCCTAAAATTATTATCTGGTGCTTGAGAAAATAAATATTGTGATATAAAGATTGTTATTTTACTCAAACGTTTGAATGCAAGCGCATGCATGATCTTTGTGAAATCATGTTGTGAGGCGTCCAATCCTCGTTTGGACGCCTCAGCCGCGTGTAGTCAACACACAGTTAATTGCAAATACTACAAAACACAACATTGCATCAACATACTGGAAATTTATACATCCAGGACCCTTGGGCAACTATGCGATTTGAACTATCTGCTATCATACTAAGCGGCTGAGATCATACACGTGTGGTGTCCTATTTAACTCATTTTATAAGTTTCCGGTTTGTTTGCTGTCACCTGTTACACATTGTATACAGGCCCTGTGGGTATTGTATAAACCCTGTAAAACATGTCGACATGTGCTAGTATATGCATGGTAAGTTCTAGCTTTGATGTAATATTTGAAATCCTGCCTTGCATTAGAATAATTTAATTAACACAACCGCCAGCCAGCTCCCACAAGCCGTTTCGGATAGGACTACTCCCTTTGACAACTCTAGACCATCAACTGGAAGAACTGGGTCAGTCTTCCTTGCATTTCTCAGTTCTCATTAAAATTAGTCCTGCAAAGGTGTCTCTCACCGAGTTGTGCCGCAGTGACACACATCCATCAAGTTTGCAGATGAGCTCGTGGTTTGCTGAGTATTTCTGGCCAGACGTACATGTCTTAGGGCTATCCTTGACAATGAATACGATTTTTGCATTAAGTTCTTTGCTAGCAGAATTAACGAAAGTAGACAGATACTCTGCATGTGATACAAAATCATTACCAGATTGTGAGGTCATAGTATAGCTAAAAACATGTAAAAGTTTTTTATTTATAATAACGATTGCAAATTAAAATGGTTAAGTTCCTGCCAAAACTGTAAAACAAGGTAAGGTGTGCTGACTATATATATATACAAGCTTACATTCACGGGATAGCCCGCGCATGATGTTTCTCCAAGCTCATACAAGTGTCAGCAAGGAGGAAGATACTCATGCATTTCTGCACAAGGAGCTCATTACAGCTACCAACAAATTTAAACTGTCACTAAATTGCAGAAAATGCTATTAGATGCAACCTATTATTACTATCCTACCTATGAGCTGTACAATGAATGTGGATGATCCAGGGATACTGCTCCTTTAGCTTAACCGCTACTCCATTGAACTTTCCTGCCAGCACGCTAGCACCATCTGTAGTGACTCCTACCAGCATCCCACATTGCTTCAAACAATCAAGCAAAGGTAGCAGAAGTGAGGTGATATGTTCCGCTGTGAATTGATCAGCCAATCTGATGAGTCCAATGAACCTCTCCTTGATCCTGCCTTCAAAGCAATAGCGGAAATTCACCGATATCTGCTCATGTCCGTTGTTATCTTTACTCTCGTCAAACATCAACAAATAAATCCCAGACTGCTGCATTTCTTTTCCTATCTGTTCTCTGACAAGGCTTTGTAAATGAGCAAAGTCCTTATTTGTTTCCAGTGTGACCTGGATAAACTCCACCCAATTGCCGCGGTTTAAAGCTTCATCATCGTGTTCATCCTCATGACGATAGGCAAGTCCTTGAACACAGAAGTATCTGATATAAGATATCAACATAGCGAAATACTCTCTGTGCTGTTTCACAAGCACTGGTCTACTTGGGTTCAACATTTCAGTCACACTGTTGCAATTCTGCCTATATTGAACCCACTTTGAATATGCGTCTTTATGTGCCGTACAACGATTGTGCTGTTCTAACCCTTTCTTCACATCACCAACAGCGTTGCTCCAATTATTGAAACCTGTCTGTAGGGACTCCTGCTTCAGATTGGTGTTCTTGTGAGTGTGGGACATCATTAGTCTGCTGTAAGTCATCATCAGAGAGGCACTCATCATTATTCATTCGTAGAAAGGGCAGAGGTATCAGTAGCAGTACTAATACTGGGGCCTGAGAAATAACAAAAGTCAAGACCACATTACATTATTGATTATACTGACTTGACTGCCATTATACGTTAGATGCGTTGTGCCGTCACGCAATAATGCGTGACGGCACCACGGCTCTTGTCTGACAGATTGAAATATAAACTACTCCAATTTAATAACCGCGGAAAGTTGAAAGTTCTACCCGGAAATTCATGCTAAATTCTACGTCCCTAATTAAACTTTATGCTAAAACTAAGATATCCTAAAAGATATCTCAAGATACCATCTTGCAACAAATCAGTGCCATCATTCATCAACCAATTATACATGCATGTGATGATTTGACATTTAAATCACTTGATAATCTTATTAATCAGGCATCAGCAAAGGCTACAGCATTCATGGCATTCAAATTTAATTGTCATTCACAGTTACACAAAGTACAATTATTGCAATTCTGAAAAGTGGGACGAATGCTTCAAATAGTGCCACGTTACACATAACATATACAGCACATGTACAGCAAAACCTGTTAAACTGCTTAGTCACTAGAAGCTTGCTATTTGTTTATTGCTAATGCAATGCTGAAATATGTTAGAGTTAAGTATAATAACCTTGTAATTCAAGTTTAATTGTGTATTCGGACTGATTCGTAAAAGACCTTTGATCTAAAATCTAAAAGAACCAACCTGTTTCTTTGGTACCAAAGGACAGTTTACTCTGGGATAGCTTCTGTTTCTTCTTAGGTGGATCCGTAGAAGCCATGTACGCTATTTGTATGTTTGGGTAGATCAATTGTATGTATAAAATAAACACCATCCCCCCCCCAAAAATAGACAATTGCCAAGTTGCACGTGACTGCAGTTACCGGTTACAGGAATCATCAGTTCGGGCCTCTTCTGGGCGTACGAGCTTCATCTCCCACTCAGCCATGAAGGGGTGGCTGCCAGATTGGGCAGCCAACCCAAAAAAAGAAATCTGATCGTAAACACTTGGTTCATAAACACGGTAAATATATGGATAATCAATGCAATTTTGTAATATAAACTTGTGTTCAATATTAGTAAAGTTTTTTAATCAAAATTTAAAATTTTTTTGAAAAAAAAACCCTGAAAAATCTTTAAAATTAGCTGATTTTAGCGTAAAATTGCCCTAAAATTAATTTTTGGGATTTTTCTGGAGGGGGGGGGGGGGGGGGGGGGGTCCGCATCCCCCCTGTAGAGCCATGCCTGTTCGCAATGAATCCAATTTATTATGTAATTTCAAGATAATATATAACTTCATAGACTTGTTTGACAGCGTGGAGGTGGGCCATGTTGTTTATTTCTGGTGACAGAATATCTATCCTTGAATCAGTGACATGTGTCAAAAACAATGTGGTTCACCTTTAGCTCCCCACTATTTGAATAAATTACAATGTTATAATTTATCAATTTTTTTGTTGCCTTAATTTTATCACTGGACAGTAGAAATCCCTTTAATTAAGAATGGCAGAAAGTGTACAAATTATTAGGAATTAAGGTAGATTTTTGAAACCGTTTTTAAGCTTTAAACGATGACAATTTCAATTATTGCAGGTCACAATGGCATCTTAGCTCAAAACTGTATACTTTGGGGGTATGTCTAAGAGAGGGCTACTGTCCGGCTCTAGCGATGGAAGTGACCGTGGAAGTCATCGTGAGAGTGACCGTTCCCAACCTTGTTCGAGCAATCCAAGGGGCAGAGGACGAGGATTTCCAAGAAGAAGTCGTGACCAAAGCAGAGGAAGAAATCAGCCTTGGCAACCTGGTCGAGGCGAACCAAGAAATGATTTTCATTTTCCTCCTGGACAAGATGGTCCTATGATGAGTGATATTCACCAACACCAAAATTTTCATGATGATCTAAGAAGAGAACGTGAACAAAGCAGTAGAAGAAATCAGCCTTGGCAACCTAATCAAGGCGAACCAAGAAATGATTTTCATTTTCTTCCTGAACAAGATGGTCCTATGATGAGTGATATTCACCAACACCAATATTTTCATGATGATCTAAGGGGTACGATAATACCCACTCTTGATCTTATGCACCCGCCACTGCCGAATGAAATGCCACAATGGCAACAACAGCATGGCTTTGACCGCCCCAATTTCGAAATGACCGAACAGAACTTTTACATTGGACGAGGTCCTGTTCCCGATCAGTATTACAGACCGCGTCATCAATTTGGAGATGGAAACCAAGCACAAAATCAGCCTGGACCAAGCCACTCAAGAAAGAGACCAGTGGAAAAGAAGCAGGCCAATAAAACTCAAGCACCACACACTAAAGCTAACAATTCACAGAAAAAGAATGCTCAGAGAAGTAAGAATGTCATCAATACTCCGGTGGAGACTCAACCACAGAAAGCTAACAATTCACAGAAAAAGAATGCTCAGAGTAGTAAGAATGTCATCAATACTCCGGTGGAGACTCAACCACAGAAAGCTAACAATTCACAGAAAAAGAATGCTCAGAGTAGTAAGAATGTCATCAATACTCCGCCGGAGACTCAACCACAGAAAGCTAACAATTCACAGAAAAAGAATGCTCAGAGTAATAAGAATGTCATCAATACTCCGCCGGAGACTCATACAAAAACACAGCCACAGAAAGCTAAGCATTTACAGACAAATAATGCGCAAAACAATACGAATTTGCAGAACAAGAAGAAAGATCTATCACAGGTGTCAACTGAAGATGAAGTTGAATCAGAGTCTGAGAAGGAATCAACTCCCGAAACAGAAATAAGCGAAAGACAGTCGTCTTTCGAAAATTTGCAAACAACTGACACGGAGCTCTTGCAAGATTCCAGATCAGTTGAAGTATCTGATGATAAAAGGAGTGTTTTTAAGGATGATGAGCTGAGGCCCCCTCGGCCGCCCCCCCCTGTAAAAGTCGGTAAAACACTAACATTGATAAACTCAGCAGCCAAAGATGCTGTAGTTCCGATGAACTTTGGTATTGAACTTCTGGACTCAGTCACTCATAACAACATAGAACTGGTAGCAAATCAGGGAGCAAAGATTCGGGCAAACTCGGCCATCCTGTCACTGAACAGTCCTGTGATACATCACATGACCACAATACTAGAGCTACTCACGATAGATATGGAGGAGTTTAGTGAACAATCAGTTAGGTATTTTGTTGAAGCTGCATACACGGGCAAGTTGCCAGCAGTATCTGGAGAGATGTTTAGAGACCTCAACAAGATTGCTCACGCGTTCAAAGTGACCTGGTTACAAATCAGCTGCTTCCAAATGTTTTCTGAGTTTACCGATGAAATACGTGACATTTTGCCGCCTTACCAGGACTTATTATTTGTGTTTGAGGAGGCAGCATACGTTTTATCAAAACTCAAGGAGCGTAATTTTTTGGAAGTTGCACTAGGAAAGATAGCAACCAGCAACAGTAAGCAGATGTTTATTGGGAAGTATTTAGCTGGTATTGAGACACTATCTGACTATCACCTTGATATGGTTGTTGAACTTGCTGGAGCTGAAGTAGATCTGATACTTCTACCTTTAAGAGAACAATTTGTAAAGCAATTGGGGGTGGACAAAACAGTGATATCAAACGAGTGCAAATATCTGCTAGAACACTGTCAGCTCTCACTTTGCAGCCGTTACAGTCCTTATCTCTTTCAGCAACTATTTGATTTTCTGGAGAAGCTAGCGGAAGAGTCGACAGAGGATATGAAATGGGTGCTGCAGCTTCACAGGAAATCAGCCAGCCAATTTAAAGTGGCGCAATGCGCCCCAGCTATTTTAGATGAAAACTCTAACAAAAATGCAGAAGATGATCTCGAAAAAACGACAAACAGTCCGAAACCAAAGAATTCTTGTAAGACTCAGTAATTTATAAAAAGAAAGACCAAGACTGATATGGAAGAGTTTAGCGGACAATTTGTATTTTTTATTATTATTTTTTATTATTAAGCATCAACACCCGCTCATGATGCTTCTCCAAGCTCACACGAGTGTATGCGAGAAGGAAGATATTCTTGCATTTCTGCACGAGGAGCCCATCACAGCTACCATTCATTTTTGTTAGAAATGGAAATAAACCTATAAAACGTGTGAGCGATCTAAAACAAGATAGCTCAGAAAAATCCCCGAATTCCTGGAAAGGAAGGGATTTTGTTAAAATGTGTTTTGAAAAACATTTGATGACGTTTATCAGAAGCATATAATTTAATAACAGTAATTCAATTTTTCGATTAAATCACGTTGATAATTTTGTATTTGTACAAACTAATTTTGTATGAATTGACCGTTTTAGGGGTCGTTCACATATTGCGTAGTCGTAACTACAATGTTCTATTAGCTTATTGAACAGGAAGCAGTAATACAATAGAGTTCTCGCAGTTCCAATGCCATTATAGCTGGATTACGTCAGAGGAGCTAGAGTGGCCACATAGGATTACTCTGTACTAAACACTGTACTAAACTAGTGTTTAGTTTGGTACAGATCAAGACAAAGTTTTCAAAAATCTATATTGAGCTCTATCTAGTGTCTAGTCACACAGCTCGCAGTCCTTGCTCACAACAATTTTTGGGAGTATTTACGTTTATTCATTGTTGAAGTAATTATATCCAGTAATATAGATATTTGCTTGTTTGCTTCATTACCTCCACTACCATGATATATGAAGAGGTACTATGTAAATTTTGTAGAGATGTAATGTTGCAACAGGCCCCGTTGTTTTTACAACAGAGAAAACACTTGAAAATAATAAATCTGAGTCTGAAATAATATTTTACTTAGCGACAAGGAAAAGGCTCTTATCAGGAAAGGAATTATTCAACGTTTCAATGTGACAACATCGTATCAATAGAAATTTACCCAAGAAAACATTTCAACTCAAAAATAATATTCCATTTTACTTAGCACTAAAAATTTTCCTTTCTGATTTAGAATTCTCAGTTCTACTCAAGCACAGATTTGTCTTTGAGTTATGTTATATTGTTGGTAAAATATATATCGAAGTGTTACACTGACATACTGTAACGGCATTTATCGTCGAATGTCGATATGAGTGAGGATTTTCATTTCAAGTATGTAATATTATTTAATTGAGTTAAATAACTGATAAAATTGCATTTTCCCAGAATATTAGCAAATGCCAGCGGAGTACTCGTGTGATGAGAAGCGCCGGAGGATGTCCAGCTCAGGTTCATCATCAAAGTGCGCGATTAAGCCTAAACAAGCGGGAGTAGCACCCTCACTGTTGCACTCTGGTAGTACCTTTAGGGGCCAGCAGCGGAGTCAGGGCAGCTGCTACCAAGTTGACGTTGTCTTGCAGGTTAGACTATGTTTTTATATCTTTCTTTTGATTAGTAGTCGTTAGTATGACTAACTTTACATGCATAAGTTATAATTTTCATGTTCATTGTGGAATGAGGATCAATGAGAACCTTCTCGGACTTTCTTGCGATCATTTAATTTTCAGGATGGTTACTATTCTTTAAATGTATCACTTTGACTCTTTCAACCACTCGGATAATTTAGTCAATAATTCTTTTTTGTGCTATTTATAAGAGGGTTGTGATTTCTTGTAATTCATTATCAGATGATATGGTAGGCAAACAAATCTCCTTGTGAATGAATAAGTATCTCACAGTATTCTATAATATACAGTCCTCATGACGTCATGTAGGAACTTAATCCTCCTTTTCTCATGCAATTCTCTCAAAATGTATCGAGACAGATGTCTTTAAACTGTTTTATTATTAAAGATAGTAGTATTATACGGAGATATAGCTCTCTCGAAATAATACTTACTTTTACCAATCACGTGACCACCAATATTAGTGCAATGAGTGGAAATTGTGGCACTCAATCTCATGGATTATATGGGTATATGGAAAAATTCCTGTTGATATTTTAAAATCCAATTCGTGATAATTTTGTACTGTCTTTATTCTGCTAAAAAGAGTTTATCGCCAGAATGGTAGTTATTTATAATTTAACGCATTTTATGTGTCAAAACATATCACATCAGTCCACCTAATTAATATAAATTATATTTTGGAAATGTTTACTTAGAGTATATTTAGAAAGTCGTCAAGTTAGTTGGGCTAATTCCGCTCAGCGTATAAAATATTAGACTAGTGTAATGTGTTATGTACATTCCCCACATTCATACAGTGCTGATGATCGCAAGTCAGACGGGAAATAAATATATTTGTAGACTATATAATTTATACACATGTACATGAGTAGAGTAATACCAGCTCTATATTTACAGCTTCCGTAAGGTTGCTGGCATCCGGGTATTTTTATCAGTGATAAAAATTATTACTACATAAGTATGTTAATTGTTAATCTTTACTACTTAAGTATGTTAATCTTTACTGGATAAGTATGTTAATCTTTACTACATAAGTATTAAGTATGTTAATCTTTACTGGATAAGTATGTTAATCTTTACTGGATAAGTATGTTAATCTTTCGTTATTTCAGCACGTCGATGAAGAGAACGATTTTCTGTGTGGATATCTGAAAATATACAATTTGACAAAGGTGATTTTATTATGTGTTCAAGTTTTCAAGAATCAACTTTTAAAATATTATTACTTTTTAACTCTTTTGCTAAAACGTGTAAACATTTTCAAGTATTTTGACATAGAACAAATTCCAGGAATATCCCACTCTGACGACTTACTTCGAGGGTGAAATTATCGGCAAGAAGCACCCATTTCTTACTCGTAAATGGGTTAGTGATCATATATATATAGAAATTACTAGACTAATTTAGTTAAATCATTTTTCAAAAATTAAAAAAATCAATCGTGAGTTTGTGAGTAGTTTTTAAGTACACAATAATCGAATATATATTATATAAGCTTTTAATGCATATTTGTTATCAAGCATTGCATTGGCTACAGCTAAAATATAAATAAATAAGTGTAAGTAAATTGAGTAGCTGACTTGAGTTATTAGAGACCGGCTGTGCGAACATACTAACTAAGCTATGTCGTTATCAAGTATTGTTTGTTTAGCGCCAAATATCATGATAGTGCTACAGTTAACTCATTTTGACAAGCTGCCAAATCTGAAGATTGAGTCAATTTGACGGATAAATAAATAAATTTAAGAGGCTTCACGTTTACAGGCCAAGTAATTAAAACTTTATAACTTTCGTGGTGACATAAATATGTGAAATATGTTCATATTTCTGGTCAAGTATCAAATATTCTCGTCAGTGAGGTTTGATATTTTTTAAACGGTCTAAAAGGTATGCGGAACTTAACCATTTTATTGAAGCATTACATTATGCAGTATTACTGTACCATTCCGTAAAATTGTTCTATTTATTAGAATTAATTGAAATATGAACTATCCATATTTATTAAGGGCCCAGTTCGTTAATTATACAATAAAAACGGACGTAGCCAATAAAGTATGATAATGTGAAACAAAAATCGTTGTATACTCAACAACTAAAACTTTTCAGGAGGCTAAGTTAGATGTGGATCAAGAACATTGGGTAAGTCAATCCCGCTTTATAACACTCAATTACAATAAATAATCACCTCTGCTTCAATTAAGCTGTCACGGATGACTTCAATACTAGCTCACCAAAATAGAACTATTAAACTAGCGTTTTTTACTACAGCTACTGGAGAGCACGTTTCCTTGATTTGTGTATGCGATTTGTATGCGATTTCACCCCTGTATGCAATTTGTGTTCCGGGGTATTTGGAACAGGTTTATGGTTTTAAATAGTTAGTACCTGTCCCAAACCATCATAAAAATCAAGTTTCGACCTCCCAACCCACTCAGGCCACTCCCAGGGGCCACGCCCATCCCAAAATAGCTGAAATCCTGGTAAAATCAAGATTGAAAATCTTTACCCCCGTATGCGATTTATGTTCCGGGGTAGGTGGCCCATGTTTTAGTATAAAAATGGGTACTGCCTATCCCAAACCATCATAAAAACCAAGTTTCCACCTCTCAAACCACTCAGGCCACTCCCAGGGGCCACGCCCATCCCAAAATAGCTGAAATCCAGGTCAAATCAAGATTAAAAATCTTTACCCCCGTATGCGATTTATGTTCCGGGGTAGGTGGCCCATGTTTTAGTATAAAAATGGGTACTGCCTATCCCAAACCATCATAAAAACCAAGTTTCCACCTCTCAAGCTCTCTCTTGAGAGCTTGAGAGGTCGAAACTTTGTTTTTATGATGGTTTGGGATAGGTAGTACCCATTTTTATACTAAAACATGGGCCACCTACCCCGGAACATAAATCGCATACGGGGGTAAAGATTCTCAGTCTGAATTTGTATGGGATTTGAGCTGGATTTGAGCTATTTTGGGATGGGCGTGGCTCCTGGGAGTGGCCTGAGTGGTTTGAGAGGTCGAAACTTGGTTTTTTTGATGGTTTGGGATAGGTAGTACCCATTTTTATACTAAAACATGGGCCACCTACCCCGGAACTTAAATCGCATACGGGGGTAAAGATTTTAAAGTCTGGATTTTAGCTGGATTTCAGTAATTTTGGGATGGGCGTGGCCCCTGGGAGTGGCCTGAGTGGGTTGAGAGGTCGAAACTTGGTTTTTATGATGGTTTGGGATAGGCAGTACCCATTTTTATACTAGAACATGGGCCACTTACCCCGGAACATAAATCGCATACGGGGGTAAAGATTTTAAAGTCTGGATTTTAGCTGGATTTCAGTAATTTTGGGATGGGCGTGGCCCCTGGGAGTGGCCTGAGTGGATTGAGAGGTCGAAACTTGGTTTTTATGATGGTTTGGGATAGGCAGTACCCATTTTTATACCAAAATATGGGCCACTTACCCCGGAACATAAATCGCATACGGGGGTAAAGATTTTAAAGTCTGGATTTTAGCTGGATTTCAGTAATTTTGGGATGGGCGTGGCCCCTGGGAGTGGCCTGAGTGGGTTGAGAGGTCAAAACTTGGTTTTTATGATGGTTTGGGATAGGCAGTACCCATTTTTATACTAGAACATGGGCCACCTACCCCGGAACATAAATCGCATACGGGGTAAAGATTTTAAAGTCTGGATTTTAGCTGGATTTCAGTAATTTTGGGATGGGCGTGGCCCCTGGGAGTGGCCTGAGTGGGTTGAGAGGTCGAAACTTGGTTTTTATGATGGTTTGGGATAGGCAGTACCCATTTTTATACCAAAATATGGGCCACCTACCCCGGAACATAAATCGCATACAGGGCCGAGTAAAGATTTTTGACTTGAATTATAGCTTTTCTGGGGTCGGTGCGGCCCTTGGATGTGGTTCCAAGTTGGGTTCAAGGTGTTATTTAGTTATTCATATCATAGTGTCTATAAATATACGAGCAGTTTATTTTGACTTTTGAAGGGTTACCGTCATAAATTCTACAAATATAATTATTTTAACGTACGTGCGGCGCGCAAATCGCATACAAAATCGCATACACATTTCAGGGAAACGTCTTCTGAGCTACTGAAGCGCAAACGCGATAACGAAAAAAGTGATGAGGATGGCGCAAATTTTGCGCGCGTGATTGCGCGCTATGGCAAACTTTTTATTAATTAATTACCCAAGGGCCAAGAGGCTTCGAAAAAAACCCATCATTTAAAACAGCTACCGTTTATAGAAGTGATGTACCATTCGTCGTGTTGATAGACATATTTCAATCTGGATTATCTATTCTTATTTCAGTCGAAGTTCCCATCGTTTACTCAGTTTGCGGACTCCTTCAACAGTGACGAGTTCGAGTATGACCGTGTCACTGACTCAGACTTCGTTTACATGCGCTGGAAGGTAAACCTTGTCTCTTTTTCTCAATGATACTTCATCGCACCGGGCACTTCATCAATTCGTACACTTTATTGGCTATTTGTAATTGTGTACAAGAATACGACGTGCCCGTATAGTATGTTAATGCGAATACTCGTTTACGTGCTTTACTTGCACAATTAAATTACAAATAAGACAATCTGTCTAACGTCATTGAAGCATCTTAGTTAATTCATTTCCTCTAGATACACATCAGATTGCTAATGACGACATTCACTGTTACAATGACCTAAATCTATAATTTTCAGGAGCATTTCCTAGTGCCCGACCACAAGATTACCTACATCCACGGTGCTAGCTTTGAGGGATTTTACTACATTTGTTTCCAGAAGTCAACTGCAAGGATAGACGGTTACTATTACCACAAACAGTCGGAAATGTTTCAGTCGTTGACTCTGCACCATGTAGCCCAGAACAATTACCCGGTATTTGAGTTCAGGTAGGAATTACTGCGGAGGAGTCTCACATACCTCCTAACGCGTGATTGGGTGGTTTCAAACGTGCAGTGAATTGATAGGGGTGGTATTCCGAAGTATTTCAAGATTATCCTGGCCCACTGCAGACTGCTCCGTTAGTATTATCAGCACAATAATTTTGATAAATTTTGACTGAATTATACGTAGGGTACAGCTGGCATGCAATCTTTATGGTGTAGAGATGGAATTAGTGTAAAGGATGAGATTATAATATTGGTATAGGATGGTTATCTTTGATTAATGATATATGGAATGAATGCTCTGTCTGGAAGGGTGTTTCATGGCTAGGCTGATGATAAGAGAGGATTTTATTTCGACATTTTAAACATGCTTGATGAGTTATAATATCTATTTTGGAAGATTTTTGAATTGTATTTTGTTTGTACACAATGATATTGAATTTCTCATTCGTTTTTTTTTCAAGTTATTTGGCTGATTTCTTTGTACACCCATACATTAGCATTGCTCAACAGTTGTTATCAAATAAATGAAACTCGATGATGTTCGTTAAAAAAGAACGCACAATAAATATAAGAATCATGAAAAGCTGAGAAAATAAATGAGGGCCACTGTCTACTAGTGAAGTGTATCACTACCACTGTCCCTTATTCAGTCAATAAATATTTGTTTTATCCGCTGGACACTAATTTAACTTCCTCTTGGATGGTTGTCACAATTCCAGTTCCTATCGTTTTTCCGGACTCTCTTATCGTAAATCTTTGTCCTGGTTCAAGTGGTATTCCAGTATCTGACATAGATCTCATGTCACACGTAATATTATCACCCGGCATCACCATCTCCGTGTCTGTGGGTAATAGCACCTGTGGAGAGATCGGTTTCAGATCGGCACGATTCTAGTGTGTGAACATGTGTAATGTGTATTCAGTATTCAACAATCCACTATGTAGACCATCTTATTATAATGAATTACAAGAAAGCTTCCCGGTATGAAATGACACGGAATCAGAAGAAACTTAGGGACACCAACCAATAAAAAGAAGAAGAACTCTGGATACAATATAAGGTATAATGTAATGTTACAGTTAACTCTGAAGTAATGTATACGATAATCTTAACTTTACATGTGGGGTGGAAGGTAATGTTAACTCACGAATCACGATGTGAGGTATAATGTAACGTTAACGGTATAATGTAACGTTAACTCTAGATGTACGGTATAATGTAATGTTAACTCTAGATGTAATGTATAATGTAACGTTAACTCCATATATAAGGTATAATGTAACATTAACTCTAATTGTAAGGCACAAGTAAATGGTAACTCAAATTGTAAGATACAAGGTAATATTAACTACATATGCTAAGTAAAAGGTAAGGTTAACTCTAATTGTAAGATACAAGGTAATATTAACTACATATGATAGGTAAAAGGTAAGGTTAACTTTAAATTTGAGCCAGAAGGTAATGAGTATAGTGTACAACGGATAGGAAGGGGACCATTCTCATAACAGGAGCGTCAACCTATCCGTCCTCGGAAACATAGGGTTACGTGATTTTCGCTTCGATTTTCATTAACAAAAAATCCTTCTATTTTAAAATCTCTGGCCCAGCTGCCTGCTGGGTTTCAGAAGGTGATACCAGATCGAGATGCTGCGATAATTGCGCAGCTCATCTTAATTGGATCCAATTACACGTGATACACTATATTATTCCATATAAGGCCTGGTCAGGAAGCTTGAGCTCTGGTGACGTCACGAGATATCCTAGTCAGCATTCGACACGTTACGAATGTGATCACGTGACCAAGGATTTACGAATCAAGGTCACGTGATAGGATTGGCGGTCACGTGACTTCAGTTATCCCTTATATGGCACAAGTAGCTGCAACTGATCAGCTCTTAATTGGGCTGCAATCATTGACAGGCCTATAATTACTCATTTTTCAATGACCGATATCTCGATTTTTAATAGGATTAGAGCGTAAAACGAATGCTTCCCGGAATCAGCACAATGAAGAGAACAAGATCCTGTTGGATTCTCAATTATTCATCTCCCACCGGTAGTCCCTAGAAGAAACTGCTTGGACATTACTATAGAAGTGAACACTATATATTATTAGTATCACTTGTACTACATAAAAACAACCAAACTTGGAGAGGTATACCGTATATTACCTATATAATTAGTCATTACATATAACAAATCATAAGGTGTATTATAATACCGAGAAGCTGGCAGCGAATCCTTTGGTGTAGATGAGGGGTTGGAAGTTGGTGAAGAAAGGCTTGTGTCTTCCTCCCTCGTCTTTCGACAAGAAATAGCACGTCGCCTGAAACGAGAGGGAATAAATCTGGAGTCATCACTGATTCAAAGCATAAGGCAAGTCCATAGGGTTGAGGACACGCTAAAAAAACAAAAAGGTGTAACAAATACCGTGAATTTTAATTTCATGAGTAATTTGCCCAAACCTGGAATTGTTTGACAGAGCTAATACTGTTAGGAGCGCAGATAATAGTGCCTCCTTTGATATCGCCCCTAACTACACCCCTCAACAATACTCCAACATCGTCTCCAGCCTGCCCCTCTTCTAGTGTCTTGTTGAACGTTTCTATCCCTACAACAAATGTGGATATAACGGAGGCAATTAGTGTCTTGTTGAACGTTTCTATCCCTACAACAAATGTAACGGAGTCAATTAGTGTCTTGTTGAACGTTTCTATCCCTACAACAAATGTGGATATAACGGAGTCAATTAGTGTCTTGTTGAACGTCTCTATCCCTACAACAAATGTGGATATAACGGAGTCAATTAGTGTGTTGTTGAACGTTTCTATCCCTACAACAAATGTGGATATAACGGAGCAGTGGCGTAACGTTACACCACTGTAATTGAGTCGATTAGGTATGATTATATATTCCTATTGGCGGCTTCAAGTGTAATTGAAAAGGGATTCGTGAGGAGTGGTGTACAAACCGACGATTGAACTTTTGATCCTTTTCCCTTTTCCGATGACCTCGCACAAATCGCCCTTCTTGATCACTCCCCTCTCTATACGACCTGAGCAAACAACTCCTCGAGCTAACTGGAACGATCCCTCAGCTGCCATAAGAAAAGGGCCGGTCAAATCTCGTTGAGGTGCCGGGATGTACTCGTCCACAATATCCATCAGCTTTTTGATGGATTCCGTTCCAATTTCGGGTTTTTCGTCGTCCAGTGCACACCTATAGAATTTTTTTGGAATATTTTGGCCGATAAATTGTATCATACATATATTCAACGAGCGTTGTTTTTCGAAAAGCAAAATGTAGCAGCTAAGACAAACCTCGCCGAGCCGAACACGACAGGGGTCTCATCAGGATCGAACCCGTACTTCTCTAGCAGCTCCTGTATTTCCATTTCTACAAGCTCTAACATTTCCTCATCGTCCATGATATCCACCTTGTTCACGAAAACTACTAGCTTTTTTATTCCTGGTCAAAGAGGAAATATAAAGTCTCATATTCACTTGATGGAACGATAGGATCAATGTCTAACAAGCTAATTCTCACATAATTATTGAACATAAAAAGATAAAATCACTTTAAATCTGTACGGGAATTAAATTTCTCAAAACTTGTGCAACTAACAACTTACCGATCTGTTGAGCGAGGAGGAGATGTTCTCGGGTTTGGGGCATCTGGCCATCTGTAGCTGCCACCACCAGGATACAGCCGTCCATCTTACTGGCCCCCATTATCATGTTCTTAACGTAGTCAGCGTGGCCGGGACAGTCTACATGGGAGTAGTGCCTGACAAATTGGGGGCTCAATTATTTTATCTGCTGCATCCATCTAAAACCATTATACTACTATCAACGTGGCAGTCATTTTACTTATTCCATGATTATCAATAACATTGTATTGTTAAAGCAACAATATGAAAGGTGTGCACTGTGTATATAAATATATTTAACAAAGAAAAGAGGCTATATACATCCGTAGTTTGCGAATAGACAATTGACTAAATATGAAATGAAACTCAACCTGTTATCAGTTTCGTATTCCACGTGCTGACTATTTATAGTGATGCCACGTATTCTCTCTTCGGGCGCATTGTCGATCTGATCATAATCTTGAAACTTGGCAAAACCTTTCTCAGACAGAACTGAAATGTTTTATTGAGTTAATCGGGCAAATATTATCAAACGCTGGTTAGATCGGAGAGAATATGTTAAAGTATATGTATATATATGTGAATATGTTAAAGTCAGCTTTAAAGTTGTGTTTTATAGTGATTTGTTCTTGTTGGGAGACAATAAGGACATTATAAGTTGGTGAAACATGATGACACGGAATATTTGTATAATTGTATTGTTAATTTCGATTAAATCTTTAGACTTTAGTTGCTAAAGAAAGTTGATTTATTCAAAGCTTGACGAAATTAAATGAAATACAATGTCTCGGATCTCTGAACTTGAAAAATCAAATGAAAAATGTCACCTCAAATATAGGAAATAAAGAGAGGACAATACTAGGGAACTAACCTTTAGTGATAGCTGCTGTGAGAGTAGTTTTACCATGATCAATGTGACCGATAGTTCCAATGTTTATGTGTGGTTTTGTCCTTTCATACGTTGCCATCAACCTCGACCCTGATGGCGATACGCATTTAAGAATAGATCTTAAAGAATGTACGGTTCACAGCCTCTTTGTAACGACTAATGAGCCATATTATAGTCTGCCCAGTCATTGATGGCCCCGTTTTAACTCGCATGATGCTTTTGGAGATTTTAAATGAGTTGATATCAGTATTAAATACTCCTGCATGAGCATAATGCCGAATTGCCATCAGCTAGTATACCGCCCAATATTGTTAGTGATAAGCTATACCACACCCTATCCCCGTCATTCTCGATATTTCCAAACACTACAATTAAAGAAGTCACGTGCTTTTATTGCTCACAATTTTGGCTTATAAGCAAAAATATAGTTCGGCGTGCGCGCGTTACATACACTACATCAAATTTCCTTAACAAGTCTCAACCCCGTACTAGCAGATTGTTGCTGATCGAGCACAACTTTCTTAACGAAGTACCTACACTAATCAGACTTACAGTGTAATCAGCAAATGGCATTTTAGTTACTTACAAATCATCGGTGTTGCTGCTGCAGCACTCTGAAAATACAAAACAGATAATGGAGCAGTTAGTGTTGGGTTTGTCAGCTTGTAGATCACATTATATCATTATATCATGGTTACGTCTAAATTAAGTATATACTGCATGATTATTTGTGCAGTATATATTTTGAAAATATCTTGCACAGTGCTCATGAGTTGTATGAAAATTAGTTGTTACCTTGTTGAGTAACGATGCTGAGGCGTTTAGTCCACCTGAACATTAAAATTCTTATCAGCTTTTTCCATCAAGAAATCAAAATAAAAGAGCTATTTTGTAACGATGAAAGTTGAAAGTAATAAATAAAGTGATCATTTAATTTGATTTTTACAAAACTATAATTAGATAATTAATTTAATTACAAACTCACCGCAACAGCGCCTGACAGTGAAACCGAGCATGTCTGCAGAGCTTCAAGCTAAAATAGAGTGTGAGAGTTGTTACACCCGCAATATTGCTACAACACGCAGCATTATGTGACAGTAAGGGTTATCCATACCATTCAATCGAATAGCTATGCACCATCAATAGGGTACCCAAGTTTTCATTGTTACCACATAGGCTTGTTTAATGTTGTACACTACACAGAGGAAGTGTTGTAACATTGATGCAAATGTTTTGTAGCCATCGGGAAAATTTAGACATATTTGGTTTCTAAATGTGGCAGTAGTTTTAGTTATAACTTGGCAAAACAAGGGTACCAGGGTAAGAACAGACAGAGAAAACCAATCAAACAAACAGCCATGTTATTAAAAAACTTACACATTTACTATCAGTACTCAAATAAACAAATTCTTCAAACATATAATTCTCGTTACTTTTTAACATGCTATCTTCATCGTTAAATTGTAAATAGTCCACATAATATTAATAAGTTTAATGACTATGGCATGCAGATTAGTGTTTGAAATTAAATCGATAATTTCATATTATCATTCATATTATCTTCAGAAATTTCCAGCATTCCTTAAAACTCCCTATATTGATATTGCGATGTCTAGACTCTACAACGTAGTTTATCATCTTACTAATATAATCCATATACAAATTTAATACATGATCATTTAATCCACTTCAAAGATTATCTTCTATAAATTCTGTTAATGTGATGAAAAGGTCCAATGCGTTTTTATGATAACTACAGATAATCAATTAGCATCTTGACTTTACTTCCTTAAAAAACCGCTTGCAGGTTGTGACATGTTTAAATACACGATAATTATGCAATGCTTCAGTAAACCTAGCCCGCTACAGTTAAAACAGTTAGTAAAATATTTAATAAGGAGCAGTAAAATAAAGTTCACTAGATTCGTACAACTAATGCTTAATTCAATTAATTTAAGAGTTAGGACTCAGTCAGAACACATGTTTAATAATTAATATTGTAAATACCGAAATTGAGCTCAGCTGATATAATCATGGATAATTTAAAGCGAATTCCAAACCAAAACCAACAAACAGATATCAAAGAAGCTTTGGAGCAGTATATTTGGGCTGCATATCAGCAAAGAAGTCTTCTTCAGGCTGGACCGCCCGCTCTAAGTTCATGATATCAGACACTGTAGCGGGAACTATCACCGCTGGCTCCACGGCCGGGCGGATATCCTCTGTTACAGTTTCCAGTGGCTGAACTTCTGAGAGTTTCAGGTTCTTCATCTCAATACCTTCATCTGATTCGTACTGTGTCTCAAAGTCACTCCACCCTCCATTCTCCCAGTTTGAGAAACCATCCTCCTGGTTCCCTGATGTATCTATTATTGCAGCAGTTGAAACTTCTTCTTCTTCGTTAGCTGAGCTCACTTTACTGCCCATATTAACTGGAGTCTCAACCTCCTGATCGGAGAACACCACCCCCTCCTCCTCCTCTAACTTCTCCTCACTCTCTGAAGTTTGTTTGGCGATCTCCAGGAGAGACTTCTGTTCCTTCTCTTCGTCTGAAACTGGCAGATCCAGATTGTTATCACTGTCCCACATGCCAGTGTCGGAGAGAGACTCTGGTTTGTATTCCATGGAGACACCCTGTTGCTCGTGGACGAGAAGAGGAGGTCCGTGAGTGAAACGCTGTTTTTTTAGAATACTGTGACGAGCAATATCTGTAACTCCGTCCGGTGTCGCTTTTTTGCATTCCGGTCGAGCTGCAACCTCAATCAGCTTCACTTGCTTTTGTTGTTCCTGTTCCTTAATCTTTCTTGCTTCTCTCTTCCTTTTAGACTCCTGTGCTCGCTTCTCTCGTTCATCTTTCAGCATGTCCTGTCTGGAAACATGCAACATTGGGTACTCTTTTCCAGAATCAAGATCAGACTCGTTCATTATTTCACCATTCATCGTCTGTGTAAAAGACTGTTCCCCGATACCATCTGATTGTGTTTCAGTTTTCACTAAAGGTCTCGCCTCTACTCCCCGGGGGAAGGCATCGTGGAAGTGTGATTTTTGCAGGGAGCTCCCGACAACAGTAGTTGCACCAAGAAATGAGGTGAGAACGGCGAGCGAGTTGAAAGTGGCCATTACAATCGCATCATCAGTGTCATTGAGTCCCAATAAAATTTCGGGAAGAAGGCTGTCTTTTACAAAGTGAGATGGAAGGAAAGGGACATACCAGCGAGTCAGCCGAAGAAGAACAAGTCTAGTATGTTTTGCTCGTCGTTTGAGCAGCTCTGTCAATAAAGGTGCCATTATCTTGGCGTATGATTCTGCTTTATAAAATCCTCTGCTCTCTCTTTTAGTTTTAACCGAAAGCAGTCGAGGTAAAAGGTATTCGCGAGCATTTTCATCAGCAAATATCAAATCACTGAACATCAACCGCATGAGATACTTTTGAAATAAGTCACTTGACACTTGAATCAAATCTGTGGATGCTTTCCTGAAAAAGTTCCTTTTCTCTTCGTCCGACTTTATGGTTATAGATTCCAAGAATTCGACGGAGTAAATGAGAGCATGTTGAGGGTATGATTTAAAGTATTGGCAGCCCAGAAACGACTCAACTGTGGGCCTTTTTCGTGGGTCAGCGTTACAGTATGACTTTTTCACGGTCTGTTTAAATTTCATAAGTCCACCATCAGGCTTACCATTGAATCTTTCCATGAGCATAATAATCATATGTCCCAGCATCCAAGAGTCACGACAGTGAATAAGATTAGAACTGAAGGTGCCATCTGTATCCTCCGGAGCAGCTGGACACTGCGGAGACGAGCAGCGGACTATATCCCCAACCGTCCTCTCATCAACACCACCTTCTTTACAAACGTTCTCTAACCCTCCCAGCCGCCACAAGTTGTCTGTCTGACTTACAAACACAGATGAAACTCTCATGTTATTGTGGGACATCTGGGCGTTCTTGTGAAGGAAGTTAAGAGAGCTGGCAATAATGTAGCAGCCCAGGGCTACATCCAGCTCAGTCATTTCTTTAAGAAGTGATCCTAGAGGGACCACTGGTTCTGTTACCAGATATATGGCGTCGTTATCCTCCTGGAAAAGATAAGGTCGTGAGATAAAGTGTATTGAATTAACTTTGATTGTAAATTATTGATTTTATTGTTTAAAACACAGTGACCTAGATTTAACATCATGCAGACATGTTTTGGATCTTAGCGGTCGTTCACATATTACGTAATTAATATTTTAGCAATTTTTACCCCCCCCCCTTTTTTTTCCCTCAGAAAACACTTTTCTCTACATTTCATGCTACCCTGATTATTATGAGCCGAAATCATTGCTATGATATCCGGCCAAGCACCTACTTACTTTAGCAGCCGGATACCCAATCCATTCGTAAATTTTATCACTGTCAGAGTGAAATTGAGTGGAATTCTTATTAAAATATTGTCAAGTTGTTATTATTTTAGAGAGTAAAAAAGAAAATGTTGATAACGTAATCAACGACCAAAATCAACGACCAAAACCCCCCCCCCCCCCCCCGTAATCAACCGTAAGCATTCGGAACCCCACCCCCCCCCCCCCCGGCTGATTACGTTATATGTGAACGACCCCTTCGTATTATTTTGTGAAATCAAAATTAAGTTAATTCTGACCACCCTATACTTTGAAAAAAATTAGGCCAACCCATAAAGCTCGAGCTCTGAGGTCCGGATCGATCCTATTAGGATTAGATCAGTCTGAGGTTGGTTAGACAGACGGTCTGCTAAAAGATGATATTCTAAGAGAGATATAGACCAGGACTGGGATCAGCAGGGATTGACTACTGATAGGTCAACTTGTGGCCAGGACTGCAATTTAGTTTATTGAATGATAATTAGTAGTCTAGACTGCTCAGCTAAATCATCAGAGTTGATTGCTTTTGCTAATTTAATTTTCAATACCTGGAAAATCAAAAGGCTGATCCTGGCATTGGTCTTGGCTCATGATAAATCACTGATTTAAAATCGCTCAAAACTTGTAATGTGTGATCCCAACAACAGCTGTTGATCAGCACTTTTTCTTTCAATCATGCTTTCAAAGGCTATATTTTATAAGAGAATTTGCTGAGCAGAGTTCTCAAAAACAAGTGTTTGAAATTGAACACCTGTGTTAAACAAAAGGTATCATAATTTCAACGTTATAATAGATGTTGATTCTGGTGGGGAGGTGGGCAATATTTGTTTACCTGAAAGTTGACACGTGATCAATCCATGTAATTATACCATATATAGGGTAATTGCACATTTTGATGCACATTTTGATGCACATTTTGATAACGTCACATGTTGCCTCGAATATGCTTCACCTCCCCCCCCCCCCCCCCCCCCCCCCCACCAGAATCTAACTAATGAAAACATACCTGGCTCTCAATGTAGTGGAGCAGGTAAGGGTGCCTGCACAGCTTGAGATTCTTCACAAATTGCTGACATCTCTTTTGAGAACCTAGTCCACCTTTCTTGTGAACAAAGATACTACATTTACCACCGTTAGCTAGTTTACCGTGGTTAATGGACCAAGGGAATGTGTCTGATTGTGGGACGACTCTTTCTAGTACTGTGACAGCTGGGGCTTTAGAGTTTGTAGCACCCATTTCTGCATTGCTAAACGATATTACATATATTAGCATGAGGTTGGTATTTGTTTCACTATTGTTATAGTGAAATACTGAAAAATACAAGAAATTAGTAGATCAACTCAATAGAAACTATAAAGATCAAACATGAATTAGATAAGTGGAGGATAGAAATAGGCATAACAATAATCAAATTATTATTGTAGAAGGCTACATAGTATATAATAGTAAAACTATTGGTAGTGAAACATAATGTATGAAAAATAATAATCATAGAACACAATTGAAACAATACAACACATTTCAATTGAAACTAAAATAATGATTGACCACTTGCACTGTAGCAAAAAATTGAAATTATAATGATACAATTACAAAACATAAAAACCAAGAAACTATTTAAAATGTTTCTTTTCTAGTGGAATAATCCAATAAGCAGCTTAGTATCTGTCCCAAAATGACTACAACAGCAAGTACTGTGATTCCAAAGATAGGCTGACGTTTATCAGGACCAAAACTAAGCCCGAATTTATGTTGATGCTTTGCTGTGTTTAACCATATCTTTTCGATTTTACGGTCTGCCTGTTCACATGTTCATATTCATAATTACAGAAAAAGTTCATCAGAACCCCATGATTTGTCGGATTCATCTGATTCTGAAAGCCTAAATTCATAATGCTCGGATGTTTCTTGAGATGAAAGATCACTTAACTTGGGCAAATCATTTGACTCAACCACATTAGTTTGTACATCTTCATTTGTTTCTGGAACAAACAAATCATTGGAAGAATCTGCTGAGTTTACATTACTTGCAGAATCTGTAGAGTGCTCTAAAGGTAAGCTATCCTCAACAGAACGGATCGTGTCTGATTCAACTGGCTCTGTTTCTTCTTGACCTCTTGTAACATTTAAAGATTCATCTACAATATTTTCTTGACTACTTGTAAGATTTGCTACATTTAACAGTTCATCGATGCTTCTCTCTTTAGTGCTCTCCCTCCCCCTGAAAATTTGGAACATTTTTCATATTCATCTGTTCATCAATAATTTTATCTTCAGTATCAGATAGCTGGTCATAAATACTATCATCCTCTCTCAAGAGGTCAGCAATAACTTCAGGTTCAATCCAAATGGGTGCTTCAGTTTCAAAACTTCCAATTGTCTCATGGTCATGACTTTGCCTCAATGAGTGAACATCTTCAATTTCGTTTTCTAGTTCCTTAACTAGAGTTATATCATGGTTAAGTTTATTGACAGTTTTCTTTTTGCAGACGTTTCCTTTTGAATTCGGTGTTGAAGAGAGAAGAGGTCTGCCTGACAACATTGTATTTGCGGTAGAACATCTGAACTGATCATTTCTGCCAGAAGTAGCATCAACTGTGTCGATATTACACTCACCATCAGTTTTTAAGGATCTGATTTTATTGATATTAATACCAGATGCAGAAGGAGTACAATTTTGAGTTGCTGGTGAAACAACAACACACTGAACTTTGCATCTTCTCCGTTTTCTACTCCCAACCTTTTGAGCTTCACAATCACTGACTTGTTCGGAATCTTGCATTTTATTAATCTCTTTCTTGTTCTGGTGACGAATTGGAGTTAAGAAGGAGTTTTGAAAATGCAAGTTTGCTTCTGGAGTAAATCTTAACCTTTTAGATTTCCTATGGTAGGTTGAATTTATGTCAGGTTCAATGGGACTCAGATCAAAACGTATCTCACTTTGCTCATTGTGCAATGGTAAACTTAGTGGAGTAGAGTTGCTTGGCAACTTTATTTCTTTGGAGCCACTTTCTTCTGAAATTTGCTGTTGTCTTTGGGAATTGCTTTCACCATCAGACTCTTCAGGTGATGAGAAAAAGATGTTGTGTGCTCTAGTTAAAATCTCTTCATCTTTTTCTTCTTCCCATTGTTTCTTGTTTTCATCCGAGCTTTTTATTAATGAGTCCACAATGAAATGATAACCTTAGACTTAACAAATTTGACAACTCTATCTCTCCTGATCAGTGATCACAGGACATCTTTCCACATAAAGCCAATTGCTTGATTACATGTGGTGTATTTCTATTGTATATTATACTTCTAAATCTGAAAGCAGATAAGTTCAAAGTGTATATAGGTTAACATCTGATTGAAGTTGTCTACCCTAATGTCTTAATTGACCTTAAAAACATGAGTTTGAAAATACACTGAGGGTGTAAAACCAGTGGCGTAACGAAGGGCCCCACCGACCCTGCTGTGCGGGGGAGCAATCTTAGGGAGGCGCAAAATCGTCGTTTGAATGTGGGACAATTTCGAAAAACTTAACCAAGGTACTAGCAAAACTGCGCATTTGGCTCTAGAAACAAATTTTTTTTACAGGCATATCCTCTAAAATCATCTTATTTGTTCAATTTTAGGGAGGGGTGCCAAAAGGGGAGGGGGCACGCTTTTTCAGCGGGGGGGGGTGTCAATAGGCAATGTTAAGCCACTGTGTAAAACCAAATAAAGTCACCAAGTTTCATAATTTGAATGTGCACTACCTGGTGCAAATTAAAATCAAACTAAATTTTTAAAATGTTATAATATATATATATATATAACTCTAAAACTCTGGTCACAAGAGCAACTGCCTAAACGTGCAGAAGTGAAAACAAATACATAAAATACTAGCAATCCTTTAGAAAAATATTATAAATGTTATAAACGGAAATTGTTCGCAAGTTAAGAGTGTAATATAAAGAGAAATTCTCCAAGAGAAATCAATTATTCGCATGTTTCGTAATCACTTTTCGTGATCACTTTTCAGCTAATGCATGTCGACAGTCCCATTTCAACTAGCATGCTTTTAAAGTCAGCCGTAAAACTTGCAACCTTTTTGAACACTGATTACATAATTTTGTTCGCCTGTACACTGTACGACTCCAGTAAATAAAAGTAAGTTGTTCCTACTATATATATACGCATATGTAGACGCATTTTCGATCATAACGAGAAAACCTGTTTTCCATAATAGAAACTTTCAAACTCTATGATTATTGATGATTATTGATGATTAATGACAATGAGTCAGTCAACTTAGTGTAGTTCAGCTTTCAAATAGACTAAAATCGAGGTGCCAGTATCACATATTAGACGCTATCAAGTAACATACTAAACTTGAATGATTCATTGACTGTTCTAAACAATAGAAAATTTTAAAAAGACACCCGATTAAAGAATATTTGAAATTACTTTTTCAACAACGCTCAATTCGTACAGATAAACATATAATTATATACACGAATGTGCGCTGCGCGGCGCGGAAGGAAATTTATTCTAAACTTCAACAATTATTAACTTTTTAAATTTGGAAATAGTACCGACCTGCCCAAAAAAGTAAAAATTGACAATAGCGTTTCGTTTCTAGCACGGATGATTTATATTACTAATCACTTTTGACTCTACACTCGACTTCACCTAACCATGTGCTTTCGCGCCGCTGCGGGCGCGCTTGTCTCACGCGCCCACTGCCCAGAAACCTTTACTGGATGGGGCTTAACTTTGAAAGTAAAAGAGTTGGAGACTTTTGGTTTTTTGTAACGTGTTCCTCTTTTAAAAGTAACGTTACCTCCCCAGGAAGAAAATTCAAGGCAACGTAGTTGTTTGTCATTCATACGTTGTATGACCCGCCGCTTGCTCTAACCAGAGCCCTAGCCCTTTCGCTTGCAGTACGCGTAGACACAAAGCTATGTGAAACCCGCCGCGCACGAGTGCGCGGCTCCCCCTGTATCGCGTCGTAGAAACTCTACTATAGTGAAGCGACAGTGGGGGTCACCACGTGATACAAGTAGTTGTTGAGTTATCTCAAAATCTCCAGAAAAGTCCCATTTCGGGCCGATCAAAAGTTTGCAACGTTAACTCTGCAGATTCCTGTACTCTGATTGGCTGAATTGTGTCACGTGGTAGCTGCTCGAACATTGAAATGCGCCACGCGTGCAAATCATGCTTGATGTCGCGCGCGAGGTCGAGCCGTTTGTTTAAATTAAACCAACTCTAGTACCACCACCAGCCAGTAACTTTTCCTGTAAGTTAGGCGGGCGCGCGCTACTGCAAGCGCAAGGGCTCTGGATAGAGCAACACTCGACTGTTTGCTCTAACCGGATCAGCCCTTTCGCTTGCAGTTGCGCGCGACGGCAGTCCGCGTAGACACATGGCTATGTGAACTTGACTGTCACGTAACTTTTTAACCCGTTCTCTAGCGCTATATTTGTGACCCTGACCGACGCCGCGCGACTATTTGTGTTCGAAATTTAAACCTCGTTACTGGGCGGTGCTTTGATTCACGATGTCAATCCTTCCTAGCTCGGCGAGGCCCAGTGGTGCATCTCGCCGATCTGTGAAATGCAAAGATGTGCAGACTGAGCCGGTTTTTCTTCCAGTTGATGGTCTAGTATAGATGAACAAATCTTGTATAGATGAACAAAATCCTAGGAAGGGAATTCTTTGAAAAAGAGCATACAAAGCCGTTGTTTAACAAGAACGGCCTTCTTACCGTCCACAACCTGTACAAATACACATGTCTATTAGAACTGTTCAAAATTGTCAGATTAGAATCTCCAATCTCACTCCTATCTTTACTCCACAGATCACCATCACAAAGACGTTCAAACCAGTTCATCACCCCAAACCCATCCTCCTCTTTCATTTATCAATCAACAAAAATGTGGAACGACTGTCGAAAAATTGACAGTTTGATAAGCTTTACTAAGTCAACGAACTTAGTTAAAGTAACACTGAAGAGTGAGCTACTCAAGATACAGTCAAGGTACGAAGAATTAGAATGGACAGAATTAAACTTTGATAAGAATGAGCTTGTATTTTAAAACAGAGTCCTTTGACTTTATTATTTTGAAATTGAAGAATCGTCTGGCCACAACTCATTTCGTTCGCATTATAGATTCACATTCACTTTCATTTTCACTATCACGCACAGTACAGGGTCATACCTCAATACCAAATTATTATAGGGCACAAGAACAAATTTGTTTACAATTATCAAAATTTGTTGAGCCCAGCAGCTTACTTCTTTTCCTCTCTTCCCCCGTCGTCTGGAGCATGTGATTTTTGTTGATATCCGAGCTCTTGTTTTTATCTTTTGGTTAACTTTCTGTGATTGGACTCGGTAATTTCGTCCCCGCCGAGTGGGACGATGCTTGCTCGCCAGTTAAGCTATACTTTAGATGACACTAAAAATATTAAATATAAAATGTGTCCAGTATGGCGCAAATGCATAATTTGATAATTTCTCGACGCCGTCGTCGGGGTGAGAGTTATCTGAACCAACTACATGCCCCTACGATTGCGTCACCACTGGTGAGCAAGCATTTGTTTGTTGTTTAGTTGTGTTGAAAGGGAACATTACTTGATTAATTCATCCATTCGGATTTTAATAACGATGAGCTATGATATACCGTTCATCTTAGACTATTGGATCAATCTTATTATATGATTAGATTTTATAAACGAACTTGGCACACAAAAGATTATAATGCGGAGGTTGGCTGGCTCTTCTATAATAAATACGACACTTCAATTTACAGAATGCTTGCTAGAGGTAAGACAAAATATTATCAGACTATACATGCAGCATGAGTAACTGGTGGATAAGCCTTCGGTAAAAACGGATCCGGAAAAGTCAATGCGGCACTCGGGTCCTTGGTATTGTCGTAGGTATATTGTCCATTATCTACGTTCTGCTTTCGTAGTTTAAACAATAGTGAGTTCTAAATATACAGCTTTAAACCGATTAAGTATGAATGAACGAAATACCTGACAATCCGCACTCTTATAATCCAAAAGCATGAGTAACTCGTAGTGATGTATGATTTTAAGAAACTTTAAATTAATTTTGGCGCTCACAGGTCCTCATGAATATGTGATTGCTGCATAAGGTTCTGTAAATGCGCAGGGCACCTTCAAGCTTAAATTATTCACCTTACTGAGGCAGTCAACCAACGCGTGGCTTTATTTTTATGATATGATATGTTTTGATTGTTATTAATAAATACCAAAATTTAAATTTGTTTTCCTAAAATTTGTTTTCCTCTAGAGTTGTAAAGGGAAACAGTCCTAGGAGACCAAGCTAGGCTGGACATTTCTACAAGATCGATTTGGAATGCTTCAGAGAGGGCATATTTTGATGTAAGGGTATTCCATGCCCCAGCCCCCTCCAATGCAAGCAAATCGATCCATGCAATGTACCAGTTTCATGAAAATGAGAAAAAGCGATGTTACAACGCAAGGGTTCCTGAAGTGGAGAAAGGAAGCTTCACACCGTTAGTTTTCTTGACGTCTGGTGGAATGGGTAATGAAGCTGAAAGACTAGTGAAGAAGCTGGCTAGTAAAATGGAGTACCACACAGGTCAAAGGTATAGTATGCGGATGCTGTGGGATGCTGTGGGATATATTAGGAAGCGCCTTCGGTTTGAAATCTTAAGAACAACGGTGATTTCTCTCGGGGGAGACTGAGGTGCGAGAAAGAATTTTGTCAATATAGACAGTTTAGATTTGAACTTGGAGCCGCAAGGTCAAGGGTGATTTTCAAAACTTTGAGTTGTTGAAGGGTTTAGTTTTTTCTTTTTATATAGGGTCATTGTGACATATTATGTGTATTAGAATTAGAATTATTAGGGGGTAGTGTGTTAGTTATGAATCCTAGAGATGTGGACACGGCTATCAGTTCAGAACTCAGTAAATCAGATAGTTACAACAAACTAGCTACAGACCCTAACGACCAAATACTTCAACAGCAGAGGTCCATGATTGAGGGATTAATCAGCGGAGGCTCTTTTAACAGCAAAATTTTAGAAACCATTACTGGATACACGGAACGGGGTGGAAAACTTAGGAAAACATGTTTTAAGACAACAACTGGTATTCCTTATCCTCTATTCAAAAGACTGCACAGAAGTACTGTCTGAGGGTCTTGTTTGGTGATAGAGCAGCCTACCTGGATAAATTCAAAACGTGTGTTCGAACCAGACCATTTACTGACCAGAAACTTGATAGTAAATTTTATAAAAAGGAGCACACTAAACCTCTGTTTAAAAACAACGAGATACTCACTGTACAAAATCTTTATACTTACCATAGCTACATAGAATTATTCAAGATCATGAAGTTTTCTACTCCTATGTCTATGTACGAAGAGTATTCTCGTTCTTCCAGGAAACCAATGCTTATTATCAATAAACCGGATCCCCCAGACAACCATAACACCAGGTCAACGAAAATATGGAATATAATAACCCCTAACCTTAAAATCTTTGATTGTTTTGTTAGTATTTCTTGCCTGAAATCCAAACTGAAATCTTCACTACTTTCCAACCAGCATTGTCATGCCGTGTATGACTGGACAAATAAAGACTTTGATATATGTAACCTTAAATTTTCGTAGGCTCCTGCAGGGATTCCACCTGACCTCCAAAATTTCATGACCAAATCGACTTACTCTGCCAGCGTATTCCTCTGTCAAGTTAAATGTGATGTGTGAGTGAGTAAGTGTAGTGTAAAGATATCCTATTTTTGTATCCAATTTGAATTCTAATAAAGACCCTAAGCATTATGATCAAATTTTTAGTACAATAGTTATATCAGGGTTGACATCTATGATTAATATTATAACCCAATATTCATTTCTTTTTCTCCCTTAAATTTAAACCCCTCTTAGACATTTAGCCATGATTTAGTATCGAACACCCAAAATACTTACCGTCCTTAATAATCGTAAAGACCATTTGTTACAAAATAGCTGCTAGAATAATGCATGCCAAATATTCCCTCTTACACCCACAAATTATAATGCCTTCCTATCAACGCCTCTAATTTGGTCACTAATCAACCAGACTAGCGTTCTGGTGTGTACAAAAGCTACCAGCCAGTACATTCCTTGCCCCGCTAGTTGATTGTCAAAAAATCATACAGCTCAGAACAAACGGCCATTTACCACTAAGAGCATTATATGTTTTCATTTGTTTAAATTTTATGCTGTAAAATGTGCTAAAACTTTGATTATTTGTTTAATTGATTATTTGTTTAATTGAGCTCTATATCCTAGTATGAGGCAGGATATCGTCCGACAGTCGGTTAATGCAGCACTAGAAGAAGATACAACGCTCGCCCAAACATCAAATCAGGCATGATGACAAGTATCAACTTTTGTCTACAGAACTCGACACTAGAGTACAGAGGAGAGTTTTTCAGAGCCATCAAAGGTGTTCCAACAGGCGGTTCGATCTCAAGACCCTTAGCAGATACATTTCTGAAATTTTTGAAGATTTTCTTAAAAGAGAACATCGATTATCTTGAAATTGAAAATCGATTATCTTGAAATTGAAAATTAGCTGGGTGTGCATTTTCCTTTGTCTTACTAACGTGTGTGAGCGCAGTGTAGTGAGAAAGTGTTTTTAACAGATTTATTATTAGACTTAGGATTATGATTTTTAATATATTACATTGATATAAGATTTATTTTTGATAGGTACTTAATAAAGTTGATGAATTTCCCTCCCTATTAAAATTTTAAACCCATTTAGTGAAAATTGATAAACGAAGATCTAGATATTGATACATATTATAACCAACATTGCTTATATTCTGCCTTGTAAACAAAGAGCAAATCTTCTTAATGCCTTCTTCCTGTCCTAAAACTAAAACTTCGTCCTATTAAAGTAAAGGCCAGTTGTTACCACAAGCTATTATACCGTCCCTCTCAAAAACATGCCTCAGCCTCCATCAAAAACAATTTTAGTTTTCAGTCCTTCTAGTTTCCAAAAATCTACCGAGCTAGTGTTCTGGTGTGCACAAAAGCCCCTAAGCCCGTGCATTCCTTGCCCCCGCTAGCTGCCAGTCCTTGACAAACTTCCAATAGCAAAGATCAACTAGTCATTTACAAATTGAGCACTATACAATTTTAATTGTTTTAAATATTTGACTTTGTAAAATGAGCTAAAACATTGATTTATTAGTTTCATTGATTTATTAGTTTCATTGACAACTGGGACTTACTTGTTAAACTCTGGAAACGTTACATCGACGATATTTTTGGTATATGGTCAGGGACAGAAGAAGAGTTCTACGATTTTGTCAAACTACTCAATAGTAAAGCTGCAGCATACGGGATAGAATTCACTGAGGAAATAGGCAGGGAACTCAGCTTCCTGGATGTTCTAGTTAAAATAAGGCAGTCAGAGAATGGGACTTTCGGTATAGCGACATCATTATACCAGAAACCAACAGATAACAGATCATTTTTACAAAGGAATAGCTACCACCCTCCTCATGTATTCAAAAGCGTCCCGTATTCACAACTACTACGAGCAAGAACCATATGCTCAGACGAGAAAGCATTTGATAAAGCAGCTAAAGACATAATTTCGGACCTGAAGAAAAGTGGCTATGATGAGCAGGAACTTAAGGTTATCCTAGAAAAGGTGAATTTGGTAGATAGGAATGAACGTCTGAAACCTAAGAAAACGGTTGTAGAGAAAAAGGAGGAAACCTCTACTAATCTGATACTATCTGCCCAATACTGCAAAGAACTAAAAGACCTCAGAATGTTCCTAGAATCTAAGAAACAGACTATCGAACACATAATTGGTGAGAACGTATCCATCACTATCGCAAATAGAAGAGGCAGTAACATAAGTGACCAACTCTTCAAACGAAGAAAATTCGCCACTACACCAGCAGAATACGTGGAACAGTCTAGAAGAGACAACAACACCTCATCACAAGCATGTAAAAGACCAAGATGCCTGACTTGCAAACTCACGGAAAACAACGCTGATGGGAAATTTATTGTTAACAATCAGATATGTGAACTAGATATGAGTTTAAATTGTAGTGATGAGAATGTTATATACGTAGCTCAATGTAAGTTATGTTCGAGTGGCTTCTATTTTGGCCAGACATGGCTACCCCTCAATATACGCATGAATAACCACAGAGCAGCTTTCAAACCAGAACATTATAATAAGTCATCATTAGCTCTGCACGATGTGCATTATGATATGTTAGATGATAAACTTTCTAGTTTTAACTTTGGGATTATCCGCAAATGCAATAGAGATGACCTGAACAGGTATGAGGATATGTTTATCGAGAGATTTAAAGCCAGGATAATTGGTTTAAATAGGAGCAAGGTCAGTGGCAATTAATGTTATCTTTGGTTCAGGTCACACCTCACGTTCTTTCACTAGGTGTACGGCTATATTTTCCGCTTCCTAGTTCTCACTTTTGTACTCTGAGTTTACACTTTGGTTTTTTTTCTACCCCATGAGTTTGTAACTTTACTATGGATTTTCAGATTAATTAACCGTATGTTTACTAATATGATAATATGACATATTCTTCTGATATCAGTTTATTAAATTTTTGACTTCTGCTAGGTGACACTCCTGTGGATGGCCCTCAAAGGCCGAAACTAGTTGAGTCTTCAGCAGATCACCCTGGAATACGTCGTATCATTTGTTTGATGACACTTAACTAGAATTAGAATTATAATCAAATTTACACAGCAATACAATAAGAATAAAAAATAATTTAAGAAGCTTCAATCTGCTGTGCAGGACATTCAAGTCAGTCAAAAACTGTTAGCAGAACACCCTTCTAGGGACATAAGGATATAGCATGTAAATTGTAAAACAAAATAAGTAATAAATTAATGAGTGGTAAAATAAGATATGATTTAACAGTGAACTGTGGGCATGAAGGTAACAATTAATGTTGAAAATTACATAGATGCCCACTTTGGAATTTCGTAAGTAATATTATTTACAGTTATACACAGAGAAGTATAGAACAACATTAGAATGGCCATGATAACAAATGGGAACGAATAAAGGAGATGTTTAAAGTTCTATACTTCTGAAAATAGGTCATATAACGCAGGGGGCCTTTCCACCCGACAAAAACTCCAGCACCTTAAAAATTGTTTCAGTTGTCACATAGCTAGAGTGTAGAAATAGTCGAAACTATTGTTTATTTCATAGGATGAGACTCCTTGAATTACATCTGACATAAATTTAGATTTCATACATTGTGAGAAATTTACACTACATTCTATAGTCCTTATGTTCTCTGGAATTGTATTCCAACATTTTGCACCTAAATATGTAAAGGTTTTGTGTGTTCTGGATTTGTGAATATAAAGGTTGCACCTCTCAGCATCACGTGATCCTCCGGATACATAAGAAAATTTACCGGTGAATGATGATGGTGCAGCCTCATTAAGAATTTTATACATATACGTTGATAGATGGAGTTGTCGTCTTAAGGGGGCCGGGGGGGGGTCTTCATCAAAATTCTCTCGAAATTGACTTTATAGTTGTTTCTGATAGAGGGGAGTGATATCTATCAGCTGCTTTTGGTCCCATGGAAAAATATTGTTCCTAGCCAAAATTATCGCCAGTTAAAGGTCAGCGCTTATGTGTAATTGTATTGCGCGAGCAATTTTCAATCGCGCGCCCTGAAAATCGAGTCTAAAAATCTATCTTCTCCTACATTTTTTGAGCAATCACCCTGAAACTTTCAGGATATGTTCTAGGGATCATTTAGAAGATATCTGTCGAGCCGAATTTTGAGATAGGCCTTAGAAAAATTTGTATTCAATTTTGAAAATCTTGGACCTCATTTTTTGACGATTTTTCCAGGTCCAAGATTTTCAAAATTGAATAAAAAATCTTCTAAGGCCTATCTTAAAATTCGGCTCGACAGATATCTTCTAAATGATCCCTAGAACATATCCTGAATGTTTCAGGGTGATTGCTCAAAAAAATGTAGGAGAAGATAGATTTTTAGACTCGATTTTCAGGACGCGCGATTGAAAATCGCTCGCGCAATACAATTACACATAAGCGCTGACCTTTGACTGGCGATAATTTTGGCTAGGAACAGTATTTTTCCATGGGACCAAAAGCAGCTGATAGATATCACTCCCCTCTATCAGAAACAACTATAAAATCAATTTCGAGAGAATTTTGATGAAGACCCCCCCCCGGCCCCCTTAAGTGTAAGGGTAACCACTTCATATTTCGATATACATAATTTACTGATGGTTCCTGCCAATGAACATCCAGTGCAATTTTTGCTACTTTCTTGTATAATATATCGAGAGAATTAAGTCTGGTTTTGGCAGCCCTAGACCATATTATATCCAGGTAGTCAAATTGGGGGAGCATAAGAGCATTTACAAACATTTTTCTATATTTCAGTGGAAGAAGATTTTTCGACCTGTATAATGCCCCTATTCTTTTAGCAATTTTTGATTTCACATAATCAATATGGTCTTGAAAGTTCAATAAATTGTCTATCATGAGACCTAAATATTTTTGAGATTTAGTTTCTTCTATAAAAAGGCATTCTTTTTCCAAATCCAGAGGGATTGACAACGTGTCCAGATTAGGATATCTATCAAATACAATGAATGAAGATTTTGCAGCATTTAGTCTCAGCTTGTTGATTCTAAGCCATTCATACACAATTTTCATATCCTTGATTACATTTTAATATATGCTTCGGGAAATGTTATCAAAATATAGTGCACTGTCATCTGCAAATAAGTAAACAGTAGATTGTGTGCAATTTCTACTGAGATCATTTATGAATAAACTAAATAGAATTGGTCCTAATATGCTACCCTGTGGCACACCTGTTTTAACAGGGAGTGATGTGCTTACATTACCACGTATTTTGGTGTGCTGCTTTCTGTCCCCAAGGTAGCTTTGGAACCACTTTATGACAAAGCCATCAACTCCATAATACTTAAGTTTTTTCAATAAAATATTATGGCTTACTGTGTCAAAGGCCTTTTTAATATCTAAGAATACAATTGCAGGTTTCTTCTGTGATTCCTTAGACGTAAATATTTTATCAAATAGATTAAGCATTAGAAAAGTGGTGGAATGATCTTTTCTAAATCCATACTGATTGTTGGTAAGCAGTTTATTTGTTTCGACATACTCTGTGAGCTGTTGGTTAACAAAATATTCTATGCATTTTCCAAGTAGGGGGAGTATGGATATTGGCCGGTAGTTATTTGGATCATTAGGGTCACCAGTTTTAAGAATTGATGGTTGATAACTCTTAGCGTCAGGGCCTCGGTATTATTTTACATTTGTTTAGCTGACAAGGTTAATTTATAATAAATTACTTAACATTTGCACTACAGTGAAGATTGCTATGACCAAGAAGGAAACACAGTACGAGAAATACCTGCGGAATGGAAATGAGATATTTGAAACATACTGTTCAACTGGAGACAAACATCCCATCATGTTACCCAGAGCTCCTCAACAAAAGTATGTAGACCTTTACCCTGAAGATCAGCCCGGATGTAGTTTTGAAAATGATAGAAACCAGCAACTCAACTACGAGGCTGAGGTTATTGTATACAGAGCTTTAGAGAAACTGAGTGAAGGAGATTTTATTGTTCTTCATAGTTTTGAATATACTCATTTCCAATATTATCTGGGAGATTTAACCCATGATAAACGAAACTGTAAAACGTGCAAAAAGACAGCAACTAACAGAGAAGGTGAGAGCGATTTTGTAGTGATAGCACCAAACTACTTTGTAATTATTGAAGTGAAGAATATGGGTCATATCGGAAATCAATCAGACCCTGGGTGTAACAAAGATCAACAGTCGCAAGCATTGGCCAAAACGTTCCAGAAATCACTGGACCAGAGGAACAAGATGGTACAATTTGTTAAAAGATTTTGTAAACGGTTAACAGTTCTCCAGTTTACCGTTTACCCCAACTTTGAAAAGGCATCCAAGAAAGAATTTCTGATAAGCAGGGATAAACTTTCGTCAATAATTTTCAAAGAAGATTTGGCAGATTTTAGTGATTGGTGGAACAACAATGTAAGTGATCTAATCTTGGATGAGCCTTTGCATCCTGAGTTTCGCACCAAACATGAAGATGTCAGGAACTTATTATTAGCTATATGGTGTACAGATACGACCATTTGTGATAAGTCCAAGTGTAGTTTGGGAAAGTGTATAGTGAACATCAACGAACAACTGCGTTCAGGAAAATTTACCTTCAGAACCAATAACCCTGACGTCATTCCATCACCCGAGATCGTCAAGGACTTTTTAGGAATAGACAACTTGACTAAACAACAGTACGATTTAATACATTCAGATGAGAAGTTATTGTGGATCAATGGACCCGCTGGAGCTGGCAAAACTGTTGTACTACTAGCTAAGATACTACAACTAGCATTGTCAAGTGAAAATAACAAAATCATGTTATTCTGTGAAACGTGTGACATTAATGGTACCATGACATCCCCAGAGCATCTACATAAGCCGCTACAAAAAGCAGGTGTTAAGCACGTTTCTATTTGTCTTACAAAAGTGGATGGTAAACCTCCTGATGAACTCTGGCGTAAAATAAAAGGCTGTCTTAATGACAATCAAGTTGTCATAATAATGCTTCAGAGTTTAAATGGTACAACTGGGGATATCGAACATATCAATAACATATCGCTAATACACATTATACGTTTATTTCAAGGAAAAGGAATTCACATGTTTTTCGACGATATTCAAGGAGTGTTCAGGTTGGATAAAGAAGAAGAAGACATGAATAAAGACTATGAGATAATTAAAGCATTATTTGAACAGTCATGTTCTTGTCAAGTTTGGATCTCATGTGACACGTTACAAAGCTATCTTTATATTGATGATGAGGAGGTAACTTTAAGACACGACTCTAAACTAGCAACACTTTTGAACGACAAATTATCATCTACACAGCTTGTAAGTCTATCAAAGAATTTGAGAAACACATCTGACTTGTCGAGAACATTGTCAGTCATTCGAGAATATATCATTGAGCCGGGAAACTTTGTATCAACATTTAAAAATGATTTCGCCATTTTACAAGCCCCTGGGCACTACATACATGGACCAAAAACTATCGTTCATGTTCTGCAAAAGTTTAATGAGGAACTTATATATTCTATTTTTGACAAAGAATTTAATGAATTATGTTTTGATGATATGATAGATAGTAATGATGTAGGTATTATTTACAATATTTGGGATGACAATGAAAATTTAGAAAAAAATATTTTTGATGGAATATTATTTTCAAAGAATATTACACCAAGGAGGGTGATATCAACATTTTCACAAGAATGGCCTGCAGTTATAGCACTGCAAACGTTATATGATTCTGGAAATGAGACACTGATTGAAGGGCCAGGGTCTGCAAAGGTTTCATTTGATTCAGAACTTTTATATATTGCCATGTCACGAGCACGAGTTAAGTGCACAGTAATAATGTTTCCTTTTGAAGGTAAATTTGAGGATTATCATTGCATGTGTAGTCTATTTGATAAGCTCAAAGATTCTGTTGAAGTAAGATATCACTAAAACTTCAAACTTTAAAATGCAATTAATTAACTGAACCAGATTACTTTATTAATTAGGGATTTAAATATCTTGTGAATAAACATCGGTAAAATTTTAAAAGTATAAGGCCTGATGTTGTATTACTTTATCTCGCTTGTAGTTTATGATGTGATTGAGCCGGGACACAGTTGCAGTGACCTTGTCAGTTTAACAGAATATTTATCATATATAATAATATGTAAAATTGCATTTTGCTAAGATTATGTTTGCGTTTCATTGCTCAACAGCTGTTATGTTGGATCAAATTTAAGATTAAAATTGCATTATAACTGTTTTATTAAGTTATTAGGTGTAACAACTGCTTTATAATTATCACTTTACAACATCTTAAATTAAATATCCGTCTGAATCCGGTTTCAGACCTGGTCCGGTTTAAAAGCTGCCGGAATTCAACCGGTCAACATCTAGACAGCTTGCAAAATTTCAGATTTCTAATTTGATATTAACATTGTTTTAAGGCTCCTAGTGCTGGTAGCATCATTTAACAATTCAGTTGAACTAAAGCATTCATTTATTTTACACATCTTCCCAGGAGGTAAACAAGACAAGTCTCTTCAAATGACATCCTTCATGGACCTACCCTATGAGGTTCAGTGTAAAATTTTTCAGTTAATTGAGCCGGAAGACTTTCCAATTGTGTGCTCTGTGAGTAAACACTGGAACTGTGCAATGAATGACAGTATAACATGGATTGGGCGACTGAAGGAGGTGAATATACACTCAGCACCTGATATCTTGCACTTTATATTGTTCGATAGAAAAGAAATGATAAGCTATTATCAATTACAATGTAAATCAAATCTTTTGAGGAATATCAACATGGATGTCGGGAAAGCTGATCTAACTGGGGAAGAGAATTTTAACCCAAATCCTAAACATTGGGATTATTCTCGTGGAGATTGGAAAATTCAACGGCATGTTGGTTGTGATCCATTTCCAGCTGAGGCCAGATTTGCAAGATATAATTGTGTGACATCTTACTCAAGTTGCCTTCGCCAACAAAAGATTGATCTTTCCAAGTGGTACCCTAACATAGCAAAGCTTATCACAAACGGCTTTAAGGTAACACTTCATTGGACTGTTTGGATTGCTGCTAGGTATGACTGTCACTCTAAGTACCGTGCATTCATCCTCTATGGTGCTGGTGAGCGCGAAAGTGATGAAAATAACTGTGAAAACATTCCTCTTGGCAAGGAAAACATTCCAGCTGGTAAAAAATGGTTGAAACTTAGTAAAACTATTGACCTTAAAACATCAAAAGGAACAGTGTTTTGGTATTATGAGTCAGCCAAAGATGGTAAATTTTGGAATGGACATTATGGTGCAAAGATATTGAATCCAACAATAACTGTTAGAATAGTTCCTATTTCTGACAACTGAGACATTAGTTATACACATCCTTTTCGTTTTTCTTAATTTCAAAAATTATCTTTTGCACAATAAATATTGTTATTAAAATGCTTGTTGTAGCCATATATTTTAGATTTTCATCATCATTTTGCACAAGAATGAAATTAAAGTCAATTTATGAATAATTTTTGCAAAATATGTTTTGTCAGCTTTTGTACAGTCAGGGTTTTCTGGATTTTTTTCCTTCTATTTCATCAAAAGCTATCAACTTCGGTAAATGTTAATTTAGATTTTATAAATTGTACTTAATGTGTATAATATGACCCGTTAGCTTATTCCAAAAGTTAGTGCACATGAAATAATTATTTCTGGTATGACTTACTATCACCACTCATTCGAGGAATATGTTAAATTGAAAAATACTCCCGTTCATTTTTTCAAATGAAGATTCATTTATTTGATAGTTTGGATAATCGGGTCGAGCCAAATTGTATTGGATTGTGTTTGGCCATTCAAATTACATTTGCCCTGAAATCCTCGAATGAGTAGTTACAGTATACTGTCTGCAAAGTCATAAGTCTCAAATATAAAACACGGCGGTGATATAAGACCCAACGTATGTGCACTGACTTTTGGCTCCGCTCGCGCTGTATTATATAATAGCTAAAAATGTATATCTTATCATGTATTATCGACGCAACATTTTCAGTTTAATGTTTTAAAGATTAGTGTTCATGTTATTAATTCATTTATTGTTTTTTAGTGTTTGGTTCAAGTCTATTATTACAGAATCCCTGCAAAATGACTTCTCCATTGTTAAATTTGTATAACAAAACATTTTTCTCCATTGCAAGTAAGATAATAAAGAGCAGATTCGCTGCTAAATGAGCATTACACTGCACTGTGAAGAATATGGCAGTGCAATTAATTTTAACTAAGATGTGTTTTCGAGAAAGGTTACACAGCAGCATTGTCAATTGAACAATTTTCTTTGGTTTGTCCTTGAGCACATAAGTGCAGAGATCACGTATCTGCAAGATCATAACTCGGTTAAATTGTGAACAACCAACTTGAAATTTTGGGACAGCACTTCAATTATCAAACCAAATGTGTCTGAAATTTTGGAGTTCCCAGCTGAAAGCGTTCTCGCTTTATGGCATGATGACAACTGACAATAGTGAAAAATAGAGAGTGGCGTGCCACACCCTTTTTAATCAATTTTACGAAACTTTCAGGAAATCTAAGTTTGACTGCTATCTATATTCTCTGAAATATGTATGCAATTCTAAGAAAAATTACGTGATTTATCAAAGGGTTGCGTGTAGGCAGTTACTTCTGGGCCACCCTGTATAATGTATATTTCTTTTGGAATGAAAACAATTGTTTGATCAATATTATTAAGTGCAATATTACAAATAGCTAATGTCATGTCTCGTCGGAAGAAGCGGAACAGTGCTAGCAAGTACATGGTACAGTCGGATGAACCACCACCCTGCCCTCATGCTGAGAAATCCATAACTCCTAACAAGGTAAGAAAGGGCGTGTTCTTGAATTATGTGTTCTTGAATTATGTGTTCTTGAATTATGTGTTCTTGAATTATGTGTTCTTGAATTATGTGTTCTTGAATTATGTGTTCTTGAATTATGTGTTCTTGAATTATGTGTTCTTGAATTATGTGTTCTTGAATTATGTGTTCTTGAATTATGTGTTCTTGAATTTAAGTGTTCTTGAATTATGTGTTCTTGAATTGTATTTCCTGGAATAGAATTGATTTAGCGGATGTTGTACTTACTAATGGGAGAATGTTTATAATGTAACCAGTCACATTAGAATACCAGTTTAGCTAACAAATTGGTCAATGTAAGAGTTATTGACCTCTTGATCTCCTATCCCACCTTACGAATATTAAATCTGTATTTGTGTTAAAACGTTCCAGACTAAGAGAGTGACAGATGTATTTACACCTTTTGAGAGAAGATTTGTTGAAAGTTTCGATCCAGAGACCTTAATTTTTACTTACTTTACTGTAAGTTTTAAGAATTTATTTTATTATTTGGTCAAAACATATGTGGATCGAACAGTGATCAACCGAGACCAAAAAGTTATTTATATTTTACCACAGCCAGGGAAATCGAGGCCTGGTTTTCCAAACCCAGGCTGAGGCAATTCCATTATCCTGGTCAAATCATGGATGTAGTACAGTATCTCGCTGTACTAATGAACTTTCGGTCAATTATTTTCTAAAACCCGACCCGACTACTCCTTGCCTAGAATCAGATTGCGTGAACATTTTCCATCTCATTATTGACTTTACTAATGTCTGTGCAACCTGTGAGCAATAATACCATAGCTGAGACTGCGTAATGGACTTTCCAAATGTGTCGCATTTTATTGACAGGAACTACCTATTAAGTAAAAGCATTACGTTCATTAAAGCTTATGGGATTTATTACTTGCATACTGCATAGTGGTATAATTGATATTGAGAAGATAATGGTTGCTAGGTTACGTGTTATGGGCGAGGATTTAGGTGGTCACACTACTTAAATAACGATTAGTATTGTGAGCAAACTGTGGTTAACAAACTCATATAGCAATTATTTGAGAGAGAGATATTTTGATATGTAATATGACATTTTTTCAGGTGAAGAACAATTTCCCCCACGCAGTATTCGGACGATGTAGCGAATGTTCGATTAAAGAAAAGATCTACTTATGTTTGAAATGTGGCAAACAGTTCTGTACGACACACGGTGACAAGCACTTCGATCTCAACAACCACTCGCTAAACTTCGAGCTAGATACGGCTGTGGTGAGGTGCAGTAAATGTGCACGTGACCTTACCCTGCAGTCTCACTCGTCCATACTGCGGGTTTCCAACCTTATTGGGGACTTTTCTGAAGAAACAAAACGCCACAGCCGGTGTTGTTTCACCTAAAAAAGAACCAGTGGTAGTTGAACAAAAACACACAAATGGAACAGTGGATTCTACGAAGGATACTACAAGGGAGGCGGTACCCGAAGTCACCTTAACGGAACACCATGTTATAGGACTAAAAAATACGGGCGTTATCTGTTTCTTTAATTCTGTGCTGCAGAACCTGGTGCAAACACCCATGTTGCGAGCTTGCATGAACTACACCAGTGATAATTACAAAGATACATTGGTCAGTAAAACGTATGGCACAGTACACATTAACGTTGCCAGTGGCACTGCTTCCAGCATGGTTACCAAGTACAAGTCCCTCTTGAAACTCCTGGATTTCAAGGAAAGGGGCAGTAAAGCCATCCACGCTTATCAGGTGAAAAGAAAATGTTATTTTGTATTACTTCAAACCTTGACTGGCGTTGTCACTCACTAACATTATCACAATATTTCCAACCACTGCCGATTTAAGGCTCGTGTTTTGATGCATGAGTTTCAGTATTTATCGAATTTGGCAGTATTTCTTGTGAAGTGTGACTGACGCTTGTTAGGAAAAGATCCAGATGTGTTTACCACTGCCTGCATGTGACATTGGCAATAAATAATTTGAGCACGTGATTGTTGTAACGCGCTGCGACAAAATGATAGCTGGCACACAAACGTGAGCGGTTACAAAGCCAACAATTTTTGTGCGCGCCGTACACATTGGACTGGATCGATCGAATGATCCATCGACTAATAATAGTTTTCCTGGTCAGCTGAATATCAGATTATCTACCTGGAAGCCGGAAGGAATTAAATATTTATTTCACACTGGATAGTATTGTAATAGCTTTAAGTTAACTGTCCATATTTCAGGTGTTTCAAGAGATGTGTTCATATAACGGGTGTCTCTCTGACGGACAGCAAGATGCCCAAGAGGCATTTCACGCTATTGTACACTCTATGAGCAGTGAAGAATCAAAACGCAGAAAAAATGCAGTTTTGCAAACATTCGGAATCATCCGTGCCACGTATAAAGACTTGCCAAAAGAAAAGAGGAAAAAGATAACAGAGTTTGCGAATTTGGCAAGAAGTGGATCTTTTATTGACAGCCTATTCGGTGGCACGACCATCAACCAAATAACTTGCCTAACTTGTTCCAGAGTAACGAAAACTCTGGACCATTTTGTTGATTTATCAGTTCCTTTACCAAAGAAGGGAGAAACCAAGTCTCGTTCTAAACAGAAGAGCTCTGGAGACGATGGCCTCAGCAAGCATCAAAAGAAGAAACAGCAAAAAGAGAACCGGAAGAAGGGAAAGAAAGGAAGAGATAGAAAAGACAGCTCATGTCCAGCCCAACCTGATTCCCCGCTTGATTTGTCGAATGGAAGTGCCGATCCCATGTCTCCGAATTCCTCCGTGAGTTGTCCGCCCAGTCCGCAGATCAATCCAATCCAATCACCGGAGCCCACTGAGCTATCTAATAACGTGAACGTAGCAAATGAAAAGCCACTGCAGGGAGCAGACAATTTCCCCTCGCCAAGGGTTTGGAGCGAGGACATCTGCACAGTGATGAACGGTGTAGACTCAGATACTGACTGCAATGCAGCCACTGTGGAGTCGGAAACAATAGCTGTCGAAGAGGTACATATTGAGTTTGATGACGACGATGTGGCCGATATTTGTTTGGAATTACCTCCAGAAAATGGAGCTGATAAAGTAGAAAGTGGTGCAGGTGATACAGAAGGGAAACTCAGAGGGGGTTACAGTGCTTCGTGTGGCAGTGAGGATGAAAATGACGGAATGTTATTTTCGCTGTTCAACGAGGACAATGAAGAATCCAGTAACGGGACAAAATCGTCCGTCGAAAACCTGGCCACCCAGATGGGTGACCTAGACATGGGTAATGATACACTAGATATAGATGAGGCAGATTTTGGTACTGATACTCTTGATGCGTGTCTGGCTCAGTTCTGTCGAGAGGAGCTGCTCACCGGTGACAATCAGTTTAGTTGCGCTAACTGTGCTCGCCATTGTATTGATAATAATTCCCTCAATATTTCCTGTGCTCGTTCCAATGACTCTTCTATGTCGGATGACGAAAATTCGGATGATTCGGATTCCGAAGAAAAAATCAAGCCAGTGTTGAGAGATGCTAAATGTCGCTACTTTCTGAACACTTTGCCACCGATCTTGGTGATCCACCTGAAGCGTTTTACTCAAGACCACAAAGGGTTCTTGATTAAAGACCGTCGCCACATCAACTATCCCCTTGTGTTGGATCTGGATAAGTTCATCATCAGTGGATCAGGGAACAAATACAAGCTGTTTGGGGTTGTCGACCATTCTGGAACCCTACACAGAGGCCATTACACCGCTTATGTTCGAAAAAGAGACACTAGCATGGACGAGAGCTTTAAAGATAAGTCAGTTCCACTGCCGGAACTTATAAATCTTCTGGGTACGCTGAACGCTGAGAAAGAGAACGATTATGATAAATGGTATTTCTGTAATGACGAGAGAATTTCAGAAACAACTGTAAAAAGAGTTTTGAATGCTGATGCTTATTTGTTGTTTTATGAACGCTGTTTGCCATATTCATGATACAATATGATAAAACCTGTTATCTTAAGATGATTATTATATCAAGCAATTTCTTGTAAATTTGACATCGTTAAAAGGTGGTTGGAGATTGCAAATTTATGTTTGGGTTGACTCGTACCATATAGTATGATATGAACTATAGTCTGTCATTATATATAGTCTGTCATTGTAATGTGGGTTTTTATTAAATGTAATTTCAATGGGTTTCGATCGATTTTTAGAGAACCACTATATAAAAGACTACATTTTGTAAATGTATTTTATCATTTTCATGAGAACAGTATGTCTTAATCTCTATTTAACACTAACAAAATATATATCACAAACTTTAACAAATATCATGTCATTGTTTCTGATATTTTTTCCAGTGTAATGGAACTGTGATGACCATTTTGAGAGATGTCGTTATTTTCATACTTTTTATCGACATCCTTAGTTTTACAACCTTTTCTTAGCGACCTCTTTAGGGTCTTAAGATTTCGGGCACTGGAAGACACGAAAGAGTGGTCAAGTTGTTCCTTCATTTCGACAACAGGTAAAACATGTTGACCACGGACTTTACGTTTTACCCAGTTGAACAGATCCACCAAGATATTGCTGTATATAATGGGGTTCACGCAGCTGTTAATGGGGAGGAGAATTATGGAGCTCACTTTGTAGTATCTTGTGGCATCAATCTTATCCAAGGTGTGAAGAAGACAAATCACCCCAAACGGAACCCAACTCAGCACATTGCTCGTAACCATCAGAGTGATTTTGGTTTGCAGTTGGGTACTCCTCGAGTCCTTGACAGTGGAAGTCTTGTTGGAGGAACCTTTGGCCGTCATGATAACAGAGATATATGTTGTGGAGATGATGGTGAAGCAGATGAGATTAAGGGATAAGATTGCAAGGCTGAATATCCGCTGTGGGTCATCGGGGGACACGAAATATTTAAACAAACAAACACCGTCATTTCCGTAGAATTTAAGAGATTTACCCTCGACTTCTAACCCTTCCGAGAAAACTTCCTCCGCCATGAACATCCTAACCTGTTTCCAGGAGTAATAGGATTGCAGTTCATACAAACTGTCATTGTTCTTATGGGCAGCAGAGAATATCTTGTACTGGTTGATGAAATCTTTGTGGACATGGAGATTAGCAACCTTGTTGAACAGAGTATTAGACTGATAATACAGTCCGTTAGTAAAGTAGTCCTCCGTATAGTCCATTATAGGGATAACAGCGATGAATAGGGAGAGGAGAGATAGCGACACAGCTATACAGCTCATGTATACCTTGTGTTGTGACGTCACTTTAGCTCTACCTCCCATACTCTTCAGCGTAAACACCCTGTACACACTGAGACACAGCATGGTGAAGATGGAGAGTTGAGTGCCGAAGGTGGAGAGAACCCCTAATAAAGTGCAGTGTCCTGAGGTTACCCACTCGTACTTGCCCGGGCAGAATCCCTTTCTGTAAACCTGATCTACTACGAACACGTTCAGGAGGTATATCCCCACACAGAAGTCCCCCAGGGATATGAGGAGGACCAGGGACAGGTTGATGAATTGAGCCCGGGAATGGAGGATCATGTTGTCCCGGATTATCCCTGCTACCATGTAGATGTTTACCAGGATGGAGGCTGCCCCGATTAGGAAGGTACAGAGTTTAAGGAATGCGCCGTTTATTATTTCCTGAGATCCGCATTCCTCGTTGCATTCGTCGGTGTGGTTGTCGTTGTTGCAGTCGTGGGTACCGTCACATACTTGTCCTTTTCTTATGTACCGGGGTGTACCTGGTCAGTTTATTGTATTTATCTAAAATAATTTTAAAATTTAAATTTGTTCAGCTAAGGCTGGTACGAAAAAGTAACAGAAGGAAAAGGTGCACCCTTAACGATATAAACGTCAAACAACACGCAAGCCGCAAATTGATTACTATTAGGTAAGCAGTTACGTTTCAATTTCATGATTCATTCGTCAGTTTAAAAAAATTCCCGCGAGTTTTTGCTCTAGATAATTTTATTTGTGCACAAACTATCGTTCCGAGCTGTGCTTTCTTAGTCAACCTCATCCATGCTATTTCGTATTGGTATTTAACATCAATTGCTGAGAGACGGGATGGGGGAGGGGCACTAATACTCACCAGATCCACAAGGAAAGTTATTGTGACAGCTATCCTCATCACTGCTGTCCCCACAGTCGTCTACAAGGTCACAAACTTTGCTCTTATCCACACAGTTCGCGTTGTCACACACGAATATTGTCTCGTGGTACTTGTCATCGTACCTTGAGGTGATTAAAGTTAATTTGACGGTTTTGTAGAAGTAAAGGGTTTTGTAGAAGTAAAGGGAAACAAGTTTACAGAAAATGAAAATTTGAAATTTCAATTTGAAAAGGCAATCTCAATGTGAACAAACTAATATAATTATTATTTGGTATTCAGTAGTCTTGAAGGTAGTCTCACCTCAGCAGTTTATGGACCTTATGGTCCAGTTTTCCCGGAACGTGGACCATGTTACTGCCAATACAAGCCGTATCTGAGACACGTTGCAGCGGACAAGTCTCCCCAGAGTCACAGAACCCCTGACAGAGCAGGAGGATGTACTCCTCCCCGAACACCTGGTCACATGACCGTGTGGAGATGTTGTCGTGTTGGAGACTGACGGGGAGGTGGATGGTGGTGATGGTCGCCAGGGCTGTGAGCGGTGGGATTGTGACTGTGGTACAGTTGGAGCGGTCAGGTAGTCCGGGTACACAGGGGGGAATGTACTGGGTTGAGTTGATGGAGAGGATTGAGTTCTGGGTTGTAGCAGAGGTACCTTTAGTTATCTCACACAGCACTTTCTCAGAACCTCCACAACTCTCGTCGTAGTTACAGAGCTGTGCCATGCTCACGTACGTACTGAACTTATCCGGACACTTGAATCCCTGGGTACAGTTGTACTCTGGAGTGTTAGGATAACACTTCTGTTCCGTCCCACTCCCACAGATCTGCCACTCTTCTGTATCCTCGTCCATCCCATTCAAACAATCCACCTCACCGTCACACAGCCACGCTACTGGTAGAGGGAGTTCGCGGGTTGTGTTGCTGATGAGCCGTCTCTGACAGACCTTCTCTGAGAGTGTGAGGCAGATGGAGCGGCACTCGTCCGGGCCACCCTCACAGTCGTCGTGTCCGTCACAGAGCTGGTGTTTGTGAACCTGGTACTTGTGATATTGAGTCGGTTGTCAAAGATATCGATATAATCTACCATTCAAGCTATCAGTTTGTATATTAATCTACTTGTATTCAGATATTCGTGCTGATCACTTGAAAGGTTTTATAATTGCAATAGCAAGCTCTACAGAGTATACCAGTAACGTTACTCTACAGAGTATACCAGTAACGTTACTCTACAGAGTATACCAGAGTATACCAGAGTATACCAGTATACTCCAGTAACGTTACCCACCTGCTAATAAACTAACCTGACAAGTGTCTGATATCTCATGACACCACTCATCAGACCCATCAGCACAGAGGACCTTGTTGTTGCAGACCCACTGTCTCCTGAGTCTAGTGTTCACATGTTCCGCGTCCTCTCCCACCCTCACCGTACACACGAACACGTCCTCCCTGGTGCAGTTCATCTGGTCTATGTAACCCTCACAGTACCCGTCCAGGAACGTCATGTTCGGGAACTCGCATCTCTGCTTGTTCTCTATCGGAACTATCTCTCCGCTCCCCCCGAATTTAGCACAATTCATGGATATATCATTGAGGGAATCACAGTTCTTCTCATCCTCTACTTGACCCTCTGAGTCTGCATCACACTGGGGTTTGTCATCACAGACATGTCTCTTATCTACAAAGGAGGTACCGTTGTGGGTGTTGTCTTTATAGTCTGAGATGTGACAGTAGGCTCCGGTTGAGTATTTACAGTTGAACTCATCTTCCCCGTCAATACAATCAGCCTGCCTGAAGAGGGTTGTGATGGAGACTGACTGTCAAGTTATGTTACCTTCTCAACGCTCTACTCCTTTAATTAAGCTCGTTCCTTCTAACTTTCTGCTTGTCTAACAATAGCAGCTAAGCAAATAAAACTAAATATACAGAGTGTGAATGAACATTTTGAAAATGTCGTACTGCCGTCTCCTTGACCGAAGTTTCGCGGTTTTAGCTGAATTTTTGGCCAGTGACCAATCAGTAAGGTCGGTCAGAGTAGCTCAAGCCAGGTACTGGAAGCAGTATATCCGGAGAAAACTTTGACGGAATGAACATTTTGAAAATGTCCTACCGGTAGCACATTTTCAGATTTCAGCTTTCCGCGACCCAAATTTTACTGTTTTGACTGAATTTTTCTTGAATGATCATCTAGCAATAAGGTCACTGAGGATGGCACAAGACACGATTGAGGTACTGAAAGTTCTATTTCCAAAGAAAGCTTTGATAAATAGAAAGTCATCAGAATATGTATATTAGGATGCAGTGAAACTATCGGACTACGATGCAATTTATGGGGACTTGCCACCCCATGGCAGCATTAAAATATATTGACTCTGTTACATCGTTTCCTGTTATAAATATTATATATCTTTAAAAAACAATTATATATACATGTAATACATATCTTTTTTTAAAGAGCAAATATACGAACCCATCACAAATGTATAGTTGGGGTAGTCTGCCACTCTGAGCCTCCTTGTCAGTAGGTCCCATTTTACACTCAAACACTACCTCGCTCTCACATCCCATCTCGTCTTCCTTGTTCTCACAGTCGAAATACCTGCGGGGTTTTCAGGTTGTGGCTAGCCTGTGTCAAACTGTAAGCTGTTACACGAGGGTTTGATGTGTGAATCTGAGTGGTGCAGAAATTTGATCGTTATTATCAGTCATGAGTTTAACTTCAATATACCGTAAAATTATATGCTAGAAAGAACGTACCCGTCGCAGAGATATATAGAATCGAGAGCAACTATAGGGTGTGCCTCATCATGACGGTAGTTACAGATGAGCGTATCACATTTTCTATCTGATACCCCAACTCCTGGACATCCACAGCCCTGGTTGGAGAGAGAGAGAGAGGTGTTAGGAGAGCTCCCAAATCTGGGTTGTGAGATTGCTTATTTTCAATTTTGTGTGTTACAATTCTGAAAAGTGCTGTCATTTCAAATTTGAATATTCAATTAGCCACATGGTGCCCGGGTTCAATTAAGGGCAGGAAATAACAAAAAAATGGACCAAATTTTGACGAGACGTACTTTCAACCAACAACAAGACACTCCGTCAAATAATACCTGGTAATTGGAAGCAGTCTCCGGGCAAAAGTTGCTAAAAACGCACATCTCCCCACCGAAGAAGTCCCTCTTCTGTCTTGTGTAAATAACACTGCTGTTCCAACATTTGAATACCTGTTCAATTGGAAACATAATATCAGGTATTTACATTGAGAGTGTCCTCTCCGACCCCAGTACTTAGTAATCAGATGTTGGAGACAGGGATTACTAGTGCCACTTTGTATTGAACATTGAAACAGGAGATTATTTTGGAATATTTCATATTTTTCTAATTAGGATGTTAGAGCACTCAAATAGTAATAGAAGAATAAAGAATGTTGTGAAACCTGGTGGATGTTGTTATCAGAGGTAATATCGTGTAGATTGCAAGTTGTCCTGTAGTACTGGTCTATAATACTGTTATCACAATCCAGCTCTGAGTTTAGTCCTGCACATTTTAATAACGTCTTCTTTTAGATCCATTTTTATATGTTGACGAACAATTGAAGAGTTTAAAACGATAAATCCAGCTTTATACTCAATTACAAAATAAAACTTGAGCAATATTCCAGTAAGTAAGTTATAACTTACTTATTTGGTTATATTATATAAAAGTTAAAACTTACTTCCACAAACGATAAGGAGTTGAGATTTGTTCTCCTCCCCGCAGGATATCGGACTATCTAACCGGTTTGTAACGCAGTCAGCCAGAGTGGAGGAGGCGTAATCACACCTCATGTTATCCCAGTACGATCTCTGTGGTTTGTGGTTTAGAGGTATGTCGTTGACAGATTAAGCGTATTTTATCCATACTTCTCCCATAGTACTATTGAATGTAGACTGTGGAATACACTCCTTAAAAACTGATATCTGACAAGGGGCAGATAGGGCCGCTACAACAAACAAACCTGTACTGAAACACGTGAAGTGTGGTGTGGTACCAGAATACCAGTGTTACCCAGTCCCAGGTCCCCACACACCACCCGGGCCACCTCATCTGTCAGGTTCCTGCCACACACCCCACCCCACTCCTTCAGCTCCGGGTGGTACAGCTCCACTACTCCGCCCTCTCCTAATCTCACCTCCTCATCTGTAGAGGGGTGTGGGACTTTAACAACATCTTATCTCCGCATTATTATGTAATATCACGAATATGTAAGTATAATTAACATACCAATAATGCATAATGTAAGAACTCTGACTCGCTAAGATATGTTGCAGTGCAAAATAAAGATTTTCTTTAGCATCTGAGATTTACCTGAATAAGCTTGGTGAACTAGGTATATGAACACTAGTAGTAGATTAAGAAAGGATGATGGTGATATAATGTGTACGTGTTCTTGTGCGACTCTGTACGTCTTCACCATCACTTAAATCATCAGCAACTAAACTATAGTTGGTTATATAGCAACTGAACTATAGTTGGTTATATAGCAACTAAACTATAGTTGGTTATATAGCACCTAAACTATAGTTGGTTATATATCACCTAAACTATAGTCGGTTATATAGCAACTAAACTATAGTCGGTTATATAGCAACTAAACTATAGTCGGTCATATAGCAACTAAACTATAGTTGGTTATATAGCAACTAAACTATAGTCGGTTATATAGCAACTAAACTATAGTTGGTTATATAGCAACTAAACTATAGTTGGTTATATAGCACCTAAACTATAGTCGGTTATATAGCAACTAAACTATAGTCGGTTATATAGCAACTAAACTATAGTCGGTCATATAGCAACTAAACTATAGTTGGTTATATAGCAACTAAACTATAGTCGGTTATATAGCAACTAAACTATAGTCGGTCATATAGCAACTAAACTATAGTTGGTTATATAGCAACTAAACTATAGTCGGTTATATAGCAACTAAACTATAGTCGGTCATATAGCAACTAAACTATAGTTGGTTATATAGCAACTAAACTATAGTTGGTTATATAGCAACTAAACTATAGTTCTAGTTGGTTATATAGCAACTAAACTATAGTTGGTTATATAGCAACTAAACTATAGTTGGTTATATAGCAACTAAACTATAGTCGGTTATATAGCAACTAAACTATAGTTGGTTATATAGCACCTAAACTATAGTCGGTTATATAGCAACTAAACTATAGTCGGTTATATAGCAACTAAACTATAGTCGGTCATATAGCAACTAAACTATAGTTGGTTATATAGCAACTAAACTATAGTCGGTTATATAGCAACTAAACTATAGTCGGTCATATAGCAACTAAACTATAGTTGGTTATATAGCAACTAAACTATAGTCGGTTATATAGCAACTAAACTATAGTCGGTCATATAGCAACTAAACTATAGTTGGTTATATAGCAACTAAACTATAGTTGGTTATATAGCAACTAAACTATAGTTCTAGTTGGTTATATAGCAACTAAACTATAGTTGGTTATATAGCAACTAAACTATAGTTGGTTATATAGCAACTAAACTATAGTCGGTTATATAGCAACTAAACTATAGTTGGTTATATAGCAACTAAACTATAGTTGGTTATATAGCAACTAAACTATAGTTGGTTATATAGCAACTAAACTATAGTTGGTTATATAGCAACTAAACTATAGTTGGTTATATAGCAACTAAACTAAAGTCGGTTATATAGCAACTAAACTATAGTTGGTTATATAGCAACTAAACTATAGTTGGTTATATACTATATAGCAACTAAACTATAGTTGGTTATATAGCAACTAAACTATAGTTGGTTATATAGCAACTAAACTATAGTTGGTTATATAGCAACTAAACTATAGTTGGTTATATAGCAACTAAACTATAGTTGGTTATATAGCAACTAAACTATAGTTGGTTATATAGCAACTAAACTTTAGTTGGTTATATAGCAACTAAACTATAGTCGGTTATATAGCAACTAAACTATAGTCGGTTATATAGCAACTAAACTATAGTCGGTTATATAGCAACTAAACTATAGTCGGTTATATAGCAACTAAACTATAGTTGGTTATATAGCAACTAAACTATAGTTGGTTATATAGCAACTAAACTATAGTTGGTTATATAGCAACTAAACTATAGTCGGTTATATAGCAACTAAACTATAGTCGGTTATATAGCAACTAAACTATAGTTGGTTATATAGCAACTAAACTATAGTTGGTTATATAGCAACTAAACTATAGTTGGTTATATAGCAACTAAACTATAGTTGGTTATATAGCAACTAAACTATAGTTGGTTATATAGCAACTAAACTATAGTCGGTTATATAGCAACTAAACTATAGTCGGTTATATAGCAACTAAACTATAGTTGGTTATATAGCAACTAAACTATAGTTGGTTATATAGCAACTAAACTATAGTTGGTTATATAGCAACTAAACTATAGTTGGTTATATAGCAACTAAACTATAGTCGGTTATATAGCAACTAAACTATAGTCGGTTATATAGCAACTAAACTATAGTCGGTTATTGATACAAAACTTGGAATTATCGAAAATGTTGGTATTCTACCAGAATTATGCCAACGTTGAAAAAAAACTGGTAGAAATGGTAAACGATTACGAAGTTTGTAGCAGAGGCTTAAACAATCCGATACTTGAGAAAGTTTGCCAAATTTTTCTGCAACGTGACAGTGATTAACTAATCAGTTTCCGGTGCAGCGATCAGTTGCTACATGTTGCATAGCACGTCTTGTCCATGCCGGCCTGCCGGCAGGCGAAAAGAGAAATACAACGTGCGATCAGGCAAATACCTTGATCAAGCAAATACTTAAAATATCTTAATAATCATCTTAAAACAAACATTGACTCCTCTCTCTACATAAAACTGTGGAAGTTAGGGTGCTGAACGTATAATTAACGAATATTGAAATCATCTTGTTATGAAATACTAGCTTACTAGCTCGCAGCGCACCACAGACCGGTGCATGTTGAGTGTTACTACTACTTACTACTACTACTGTTGATTAATAATCCTTGTTTACACAGCTGTGGAGGGAGGGCCCCAAAAGAAGCCATGAAATAGCGTGTTATAATTATATCATTGTTAATATCATCGATAGCGCAAGTTTACAATGCAACTTTGTCATCAGCATTGTACGATCGTTTCTTTTTGTTATGGATATTGGTATCCAGATTGCCCGACCCCTGTTCGGCGAACAGGTGTTCGTGAACAGGTGTTCGTGAACAGGTGTTCGCGAACAGGTGTTCGTGTTACCAGATCATATGACTGCATAATAACTGTAACCCCTTGAAACTAAGTCTCTAGTCCCTAACACCGACTTCTTGACGTGATACCAGAGGCCTTCCTGCGTGTTGGTGTTCCACACCAAAAATATGTTTTTGAGGATTCCCATTTTTGTAATAAAATAGTTAGGTGTAGTGAGAAATTGGGGTAATGTAGAACAATTTACCCAGATTAACAATAACAGTTGAATGGAGTTGGGTCGTCAGCTGATTAACAGCAATATTTATGGTGGGAATCATTGCGAATTTCATTATTTCATGAGAAACTGAGGAGCTTTAGGAAGCCTGCGTCAAAACTTACGCCATCATGATATGAACTGACTATACGACCTAATTAAATTGCAAGCACCTCTGAGAGGACCCTATTCGAGTTTTGATATTTAAATTAGTGCAAAACTTTTATTCAAGCGAATAAATTTAATCAAATAATGACTAAATAGCTATATATCCCAGACAAGCTTAAGTCTCAATCTGTAAAGTTCGGGGTAATTCTTGTTTCATAAAAAATCGATAGATTTATACTGTTAAGTTGTAATTTAAAGTTATAATATAGAGTTCTAAAAGTTATAATCAAATAACGCGAGAAGACGTCAGACGAGGGAGCACACTCATATTACGCCTAAAACGGTGATATAAATGCAGTACGAGTGCGTTGGGGTTTGAATGTAATTTCATCCTTTGATGAATGCTCACATCGTATCATGAGCGTAGCACATGCGCTTTTAATCTTATGAATGAAAAATATACGCTAATTTGACATGAAATAAGCGTAGAATGAGCTAATATCCGCCAAACCAATGCAATTTGCCCTATAAACCAATGCAATTTACCGAGCACTACAAAACTATTTCATGCAGAATTGACATGATTCCAATAGTAATACTTCATTTGCAAAATGAGGTATACGTATAGTAAAGTTTGGAGCGATGTCATGCTTTAATTTACATTGCATCAGTTTGAAAAACTCTATTTGAGTAGCGAATATAATAATGCTCAATCAATTTGTATTTTAAATGCGGTGTCGTAGTAGTATAGAATATAATAATAATATATGTTACTGTGTCATGCTTTGAGCACAAATTTGAAATTACACACATTACATACACATAGTCAAGATAAGATACAGGTTAGTTGCTGGCGAAGGGGTTTACTGCTTGTAAGTGATAGCTAGTTGTAGCAAATACTGTACTACAACTTCTTAACTGTCACAGTGAATACTGTATAAAAGTTCAACTGTTACAGTTCCTTCGTGTATTATATTATAATCATAATCAAATAATCTCTATTAATATTGAGGTTGATATCAAGTAACAATTGTCGTTGTTGCTTGTCCTCTACCCTGCTGTGCCATCTCTTGGCTAGACGTACTGCGGTTAATTTGGTATATGATCGTCAATTATAGTTATACAGCCACAAAGCCACACTACTGCCTAGTGTCAAAACCACACAGATCAGTCTGTGTCTCGAGATACGGCCAAACAGTGACCAAACAGTGCCTAAACAGTGACCAAACAGCGACCAAACAGTGACCAAACAGTGCCTAAACAGTGACTAAACAGTGATCAAACAGTGACCAAACAGTGACCAAACAGTGACCAAACAGTGACCAAACAGTGACCAAACAGTGACCGAATAGTGACCAAACAGTGCCTAATCAGTGACCAAACAGTGACCAAACAGTGACCAAACAGTGACCAAACAGTGCCTAAACAGTGACCAAACAGTGACCAAACAGTGACCAAACGGCAAACAGTGACCAAACAGCTCAATTCGTTTTGGTAAATAAACATCCAGTTCAGGTTCTAAAAGATACCCGGGAAATCGGCTTAAAATCAATGTGATGACAAGCCCTGACTCCTGAACGAAAGATTTACAATCAGAAGTAGCGTGAATCATAGAGGAGTTTTGGGTAGACTTAAAGGCGATAGTTATTGTAAAGATTTACAATCAGAAGTAGCGTGAATCATTGTGGAGTTTTGAGTAGACTTAAAGGCGATAGTGATAGTAAAGATTTACAATCAGAAGTAGCGTGAATCATTGTGGAGTTTTGAGTAGACTTAAAGGCGATAGTGATAGTAAAGATTCGCATGGTCCTGACTTTCACCAACAGGACGACTTTGCAATAGAAATTACCTGGGGATCTCACTTCTCATGCTTCAGTGTTCATAAACGAATGAAGATATGGCGGGATGACAGGCTGACCGCCGCCTATACTAGTAACAATAGTAACGCTTGGTACTGAAGGTGTCAGTTTAAAATTTGACAATTCTGATTTCATGAACTGCCCAGTGCCTGTTACAGCCGGTGGTGTTTTGGATGGCAGGTGGTAAGGTAGTTGCAGTGCAGGATGGCAAGTGGTAATGTAGTTGCAGTGCAGGCACGTGGTGTTAAAATGCTCCTCACGGCTCACATATTGTTCTGCCCACTGGTACAAAAGAGTGAGGAAGTGAAGCAAGTTAACGGGCCATTATTATCCACTCCGAACCTCCACGTGGTGTGACCTGGTTGGCACTAACGGGTGGTGTACTCACTTACTGAGTATGAAGGCTGAGTTTTGCCAGCTCAAACTATCCACAAGACCTAACAAACTAACACTAACAGCTACCAAGCACCAGGAAACTTCCCCCAGGTAACAGGGTACAAGAAAAGATTAACACTAGTTCTCAACCTTTGTGTCACTGTTTAGGCCGGCTCTCTCTTTTTCAACCTTCCTTGATTGATTGAAATTCAGCACAGACAGGATATTATCAGGCAAACTCAGGATTGTTATATTTTACTAACGTCTCCCCACGATTCGTTAGACACAGATACCAAGCTCTAAGAGCTATTAAATCACCAGGAAATTCTCTTTCAGCTTTCAGGTCCCATCGAAGTCACCCACCACAGAGCTAGGGATTCCGATTCGCTCATCCTGACTACAAGGACACATTGATAATGAGTAGGCTTGGCACTTCTCCCTCCAGTAACCACTTTTCAGGTCTTTTCAGTTAAGACAGCTAATGCGTAAGGGCTGACACAGGCTCGTGATAAGACAGAATTAGGAATTTCAACTCTGACTACGAGGACACACTGATAGCGAGAATTCCTGGCACTTCTTCCTCCAGTTTACCACTTTTCAGGGGACCGGGTTAGCTTTGCCACACTCTTCATTGAATTGTGACTGGACGCTCTACAATCATCTAATAGCAGCAGAGTTTGACTGACACCCTTTCTGGTTCTATTCAGTTTCTACAGCGGAAGATCTCAACACTCGAAAACAGTTCATCTCGGACATCCTGCAGAGATGCTTCATCACAGCCTGCCCCATCACACGGGGAACCCTTAGATCTACAGTACCCTGGTGGACAGCATAGCTCACTAAAGCATAGTGGACCTCTTTAGTTCTGAGACGCAAAGCTAACCGGACAAGGAATAAATATCAATGCAATACTTAGGGGATGCAAATAGGACATACAACGTTGTATCGAATGCATTACTCAAACTTTTGATTCTTTTTTAGCTCGACGTTACATGGTAAATATATTTACCATGTAACGTCGAGCTAAAAAAGAATCAAAAGTTTGAGTAATGCATTCGATACAACGTTGTACGAACCTGGAGTTAAAACTGGTGCTGTTAAGCGCTTTAAATGCAGCCTGGGAATCTGAGAGGAATTTATAAATTCCTCTCAGATTCCCAGGCTGCATTTAAAGCGCTTAACAGCACCAGTTTTAACTCCAGGTTCGTTCTGAACATCTCAGACCAACTCAACTCACTAGGTATTCACATCCAGTAGAACTTCGTTCCAGGACATGAAGGAGTATACGGACCACGGTAAAGAACTAGCGGACGATCAATCCAACAACATCCCCATAGGACCAGAACCCTTCCTCCCAATTAGGCCACACTCAGTGACAAAGGAAAATTCCACCTGAGATGTTCCTCCACAAATATAAATACAGGAACTTTAATTTTTCTGGAACTCACATCAGATGGCTAACATGGTCGCTTTCAGGATAGGCCACAGCCCACTAGTTTATTTTCAGAACGTGGCAAACAACGTCAACTTCGAGACGCAAGATTGTGAACACTTTTCAGGAGAAGCAGAAACATCCCAGCACCTCCTCTGCAAGTGCATCCAGATCATGACGTTCAGAATGAGGATAATTGGTGAACTCTACCTTAACAACAGTAAACTACAATCATATCTTCAAATTTGTGGAACAGTCAACAAGACTGGATAGGGAAAACCCTTTTGGGTAACCTCCTTGGATTCTTCACCAGGAACTTCGCTAAATCCCATACTAGGAATTCAACCTAGGCCCATCTCCGCATAGAGAAATATCTCCCAGACTTTGACCTTGCTCGGAAGTCCCTTGTCTGCCCGCAGAAGTACTACAACAGAAGTGGGTTTGCTCTGAGACAGGTAGTGACAGCTTCAAGACTCCAGGGGTCTGTTGCATTGATATTTATTATTTTATGATTTCGTATATACTTTGGGAGTCCTGGCATGCAGCTAGCAGGAGTTGCATTCTGTGGGCACGGTGATAGGGCGGAGGGCCTCCATCTTTATAGTAAGAGGCCAGAAACCGTTGACTAGAACAGAGAGAGAGAGAGAGAGAGAGAGAGAGAGAGAGAGAGAGGGAGAGAGAGAGAGAGAGAGAGAGAGAGAGAGAGAGAGAGAGAGAGAGAGAGAGAGAGAGAGAGAGAGAGAGAGAGAGAGAGAGAGAGAGAGAGAGAGAGAGAGAGAGAGAGAGAGAGAGAGAGAGAGAGAGAGAGAGAGAGAGAGAGAGAGAGAGAGAGAGAGAGAGAGAGAGAGAGAGAGAGAGAGAGAGAGAGAGAGAGAGAGAGAGAGAGAGAGAGAGAGAGAGAGAGAGAGAGAGAGAGAGAGAGAGAAGCAAGTTAACTGGTTCAAGTATTTACAGCAGAAAAAAGAGTCAGGAGAGAGGGGCATGTAGTGATTATCTGGTCTATGTTTTTGATGGTCTATGTTTTTGGTGGTCTAGTGAAAGTGAAATGTGGTAGTATTAACTGCTCAAATACGTGGAAGATGGACACAAGCACTTATTAGCCCTATTGTACTAGCTGATCACTATACAGCTAACTATCACAGGAGCATTTGTTGAAACTGTTCTAACTCTTTTCCGCAAAGTTATTGTCATCCGCAAAGTTATTACCACAGCAAGTAGGTGGAGCTATTGTTGTTTTAACAAGAGAGGTGCTAGTTACTGTGCAGTGTAGTTTACCTTGTTTTTGTGACGTGTGTATAATATTGCTCCTCTTCTCTTGGATAAATATGTTTAACAAAGTTTTCGCTTGTCTCTCTATTTTTGGGTGAGTTTCATTTCTTATTTAAGGTATTTTATTTTTATTGGTATAAATTTGGACAAATTTGGAGATATCATTAACTGATGCAGTTGTGTGAAAACGACGCTTGGTAAATGGAAGTACTTAATTTTAAAAAATCGAGACAAGGAAAGTATGTTATTCATATTATTATTATATTATTTCAATCAGCATTTAACTTGCACCAAGTGCACGGCCGAATGCCACAAAATGGTTTAACAAAATGGTTTAACAAAATAGTTTAACGAAAAAGTTTAACGAAATAGTTTAACAACAAATTAGATTTATAACAAAATCAGGTATCGAGACAAAGTTTAACCATGAGGCTTCATGTTTTAGACAACAATCAAATTTACGGTAAATTCTCCGACAAGTGTTTCACCAGCAGGGAATAAGCTTTTACTTCTGGGTTGAAAATCTTAGCTTTGAGAACGTAAAAACCTTAACTTGCTTTTTCTAAATAGATAAAATTCTCGAACATTCGAATAACAATCTTATTTAAGCATTAAGCATTAACAGTACACCTAAATAATACACTTAATAATATTCAGGCCCTTCACGTGGTGGAGCTGTGACATTAATAGGTGAGAGAAGTGTGACACTGAGTGATGTGAGTGATGTGACTGATGTGAGTGATGTGAGTGTTGTAATGCGAGTGCCTTATTTGCTGTCATTGTATTGATCCCATTCATTGATAATCACTACCCGTATCATAAACAAAAGGCACTCATATTTTATCAGCTATAGCTGCCAAGATCACTGATCAGGTGTTCCTGCCTCCAATGTTGATCGCTTATAAGCGATCAACAAACAACACGTGCACAGTCCATTAGCAACCAATCTACAGCTATCAAGTCTAGTGCCTATAACCCTACAGCTATCAAGTGGTCGACAACCAGAGTTGTTCAGGCTTTCAGCAGGACTGTTCTGAATTCCAGTCACCTTTGTGTTAAAGTAAAGATCAGGGACTTCTTGAGACCTTGGCCATAAAAGTGATACCATTAAAAACTGTATTAACGTCTAGATTCTTTACTTCCACAGATAAATTAACTGTTGATCAGCCAGAGCTCCACAAGATAACATTTAATCTTAGCGTTAATAGCATCAGTAAGATAAGTAGCATAAGTGAGGTACGCTAGAGAATACCGTGGTTCTACTTCTAGATGGTCGCTAGTCAGTGGTTAGGTTAGGCAACTAACCACACCACTAACTGTAGCGACAAACTGGTTAATTTAGAAAAGGCAGGTACTGGACATGTTGGTATAACGAAATTAGTTAATTAATTGATTGCAGCTGTCACCACCACAATCGATCTAGAAAAATCTACGCATCTACAAATTAGTCAATTTATTCTGTGTGAGTTATGTTTGCTGGGAGAAACGCAATTACAGTATTCGATAATAATAATATTCATTGGAAATATTTCTTGGATGGGAAAATTCGAAGTTCTTATTCCTATATCATTTAATATTTGCTTTAAAAGTCACATATTCATTGTTCAAGGACTACAACTCCTTTTTATTAGAGACCCTAAACTATAACAGCATCAATTATACCATCATAACGCTATATAATCGATTATATTATGAGACAAATGTTTGCGACACAGATTTAAAATAATGAACAATGGTCATTGACCATGGGGTATGACCCACAAGTACATATGCAATTGCATGGAGATATGTGTTACTAAAAGAACCTCCATTTGATTAATTACATATTGCTAGATATCATCTTATCTGAATCTGACACATATATTCTCCTTGATCGTCGCTGAATCATGACTACTGGCGAATAAAAATGTTATTAAAACGTCGGAGTAAAACAGTCATATCAGCCTACACCAACAAAGAAAGAACTAACTTATTCTGTCATTAAAAGTAAAACAACCTCACAGCGCTTAGTACTTTAGTATTTTGTGAATAAAGCAATCGGAAATTGACCTACCAACACTCACGGGACCCGACCATTGGTCATTCTATATATATTATATATATATATAATATATTCGTGCAAATGCGCTTATTAATTTTATCAAAGCGCAAATGCATTTGACCAACACCGTCAGACTCTATCCAATCGTCAGGACGACATCGGAGAGCTTTATAGTTTATAAGGTGTCATCTTAAAGCCAGGTCACTAATTTACCTCGCTCGTTTCAAATATTGAACTTATTAAAAGGAAAGTATATTAAATGGATATTCAATATTATTTAGATATATTATATAAAATGTTGTCTCAATGTGTTGCAGGATAGATTCCCTAGAATCCTGTTATTTGGAAGGGGTAAATTAAGCAAATTTTAAATTCATTTGATATATTATTTTGATGAAGCTTTTGGTTGGCGCAAAACCTATGAAGGATGAACATCGTTCATCGCAAGCAACAATTATGCTGAGATATTAAATTTAGCGTCGCATTTATATAATCAGTTTTCGCCTTAACAATGGCATCCAGGCAGCTAAATAGATTACATCATCTCTGCAGTGCACGTCTCAAACGTATTTATATTTAATATCTGATCATTCTACTGTGTGGTGCACGTGACAGTCACGTGTGGTGCACGTGACAGTCACGTGACGCGACTATTTAATTATCCCACTCACTATATGAAATATGTCATAGTACTTGTGTGGTAATGTCTTTGCGCAATATGCTAAATTTGTAATGTTGAGCCAATATTTGGCTGTATCTGAGTATCAAACTATATGCTCACATTGACCACGCAAAAATCATAGGAAACATTGTCAGCAAATGATTTAAACTTATTATCATGCAACGCTACAAATCTATCTATTTGAGTGAATAATATGAGATGGGAATATTTTACCCTAGTTTGGTGACCCCAAACCCTGGTTGCGCTCATTGCTCGGCGGAGAGCACGAATACACAGTTCCCACTGCAGTCTATACGCCGGATAACCAACTCAATGTATAGAAGCCCTGCTGTCTGATGAAGTAAACACTTTTTGCCCTGGAATTGTTCGAAACAAGGACCGGCAAATTGTATTTTGCACCCTTGCTCATGATCCCAAGGGACTGCCAATTCATTTGCTGCAGCACCCTGCCTCAGTGCACCTCTCCATTCATGCCCCCAAACAAACGAGTGTTATTACACCTGCAAGGGTGAACACAAGCATTGCACCTCGACTGTTTGGGTAACTAATCCTAGGATTAATATGATATACTGGTGAGAGCGGCTAATACCGTCTTATTTCTGATATTCTTACGCCTTTCATCTGACGTGTTGTTATGGGGCACGTTACTATTAACAGGGTACAGATGGGTTCGTGTTATTGTCGTCATAACTTTATTAAGATAAGTTAATCAAGGTAACTAAGCGATGGAGCTGACCCGGCCCTTATGTTCATCAGCTAGGGTTTGTTGATGAAAATGGGAAAGATCTCTGATGTATGGGCTCTTTTCATATTAATAAGGTCGATATATTGGCATTTTCTGTGAAAATATAAAAATAGCTTGTGGAAACAATGTCAAATATTATCGCACGTGACGAATGGTGATTGGTGGTATCGCTGCTTTGAATTCTGAAGAATCCTACCATAACAAATATCTAGAGGGAAAACTAAAACTCGTCTTCTAGAAACTAGATAGACAACAAATAGAAACGGGAAAAACTCCCCGCCTAATTGTATCTAAAACACTCTTCAATGAAACGTTTCATGTTTCCACACTGTTTCATGTTGTCACATCTACTTTTTCTAAAGTTAAACTGACTAACCGACTTAACTTTAAGTCTTAAGTACACGTTTAGATTACGTCAATATTTTCTACAATGTAATAGATGAGAACCAAAATGAGACGTTCCCCTCGTATACATTAGTTTAATAGACGAGTTTGTTTTAAAATGTGGTAAAGGAGAACTAAAATGAGACGTTCCCCACAGAGTGTTACAGAGTGTGATATACGGAGCACCAGAGACCGGTGATCACACCCACGAGCATGTCTTCCTAGGAGAGTACGCCACTAACGTTCTGAATATGAAGCCAGCGGAACTCGAGGACATGCTTTACTGGCTGGTTTGTTGCTTTATTTTTTATTAATTTTACTTTTGTAGATCTGGTTCTTCCTGTTACCACTTTGTTGCTTTAAAAAATAAAATTTTTTTCGTTGCTGGGGAACGTTCACCGAAATTTCCAGAAAAAAAACACAAATTACAGGTTGAACAGAGAATAGACCGCGACAATGATATGAAGATAAACCTAGACGAACTGAAACACTGGATGCAGCATATCTACCACCACGATCTGGATAACAACATCATGCATGCGTTCTTCGAGTGCAACAAAAAGAAGGTATGTGCGTAAATGGTGTCAAACATTTTCGGTTGGGGATCGCTGATGGCTAGCTCATCACCAGTCAACATGACAATATGTGACCCATGTGACCCGTGTGAGCCGCAAAAACGTCGATATTCTGTTCTAGGGAAAGCTCATTAATAACGGCCTGGCTGCAAGATTGCGGTGTCCCAATCACGGAATGGCAAAGAAATCAGTCGGAGATGACTGCTGAATCGTGAATACGACTGCTGACTGTGAATTCTTTGAACTAGCGAACAATACTCCGTATTTATTAAATATAAGTGTTTAAAGCCTCGAGAACAAAACCACTGATGCACTCTTCACTCTTTGCTAGAATAAAAACATTGCGCGATCGTGAGGATTAATTCGAGAAAAGATAAACACAACCAAATTTTATTATATTTTTGTAACGGAGCTCGGTGACACACGTTCAAGAAGACCTGGATACTTTTAGTTTTTATCAACGTAATAATATATAAAACATACGTTTTATCAATGTAAGGTTTTGGTCGTTCGGGAACATATTTTCCATTGCACTTTTCAGCACATCCATTTTCAGGCTTATTGATTAAACTGGACATAACATTACGCCAGAATCTTACTATATAACGAGACGATCTGTTGCCATTTTACTGACACCACGGCATCGACTTTAACACGACTTTCCGCAAAAAACGGTGTGAGATATACAATTGAACCTGTTTTAGCTCGATCAAATTCTTTAACAGCATTTTTATCAGTATGAAGAAATACAAAATTGGCCAAGGAATATTGGCCCAAATTTAAACCCCCAAGTAGTACCATTACCAAAATCGCGAAATAAATAATTAGAGTATTCTCTTGACACCATTTTAGAGTTTGACGGGTTCCTGCTAATGTGTGAAATTACTAGGGAATACTAGGAATGCTGCAAGGTTTACAGGTTTACAACAAATAGATCTATAATACCATACGCCTTTTACGCAATAAATCAAAACGAAGAGTATTCTTGAAATTTATGCGGAGGTAGTTACTAGTTACTAACCAAGTTGTTAGACTAAAATTCTACCTTAGAATAGACCAACGCTGTTGGATTATATTTTATACTTAAACAATAAACATCCATTGAAAGTGGGTGTGTTGCCCGTTATGTTCTATTCTATATCTCGCCATCCCGGTTCTGGAATCCCAGCCCCGGTTTTAGTCCCTACACTTTTTTCCAGTCCCTCTTCTGTTCCCAGTCCTGATCGGTTGTTAAGCTTAACCTACCCGTGAAAACAAGGTGTGAAGTGGCACTATTACATACATTTAGGTCAATAAAATGAATTGGTTAAAGCTTATATCGGGAGAAACTTTCAACAATCGGCTCGACAATTATGCTAAACTTATGTTGCGAATAAGTGAGTGACTGAGTGAAGACATCCCCTGCATTTGATAAAATGGTAATATGATTTCTCTTTCTCCACCACCGCCATAATGTGATAACTACGAAGTAGCCATTAATCTATCAAGCACGTGAACATGCATATATATTTGATTGGAAAATGTTCAACCTCACTTCCGACTTGGGTAAATCAGTGGTAACAACTTATCAAGTGTACCACATGTGGTACAGTACGGGAGAGTACCAGTACTCCAGTAAGGTGACAAGTTTGTGTGATACGAGAGAGCGTGCCCCCAGTATATGAGAATAACATAGAGCAATATTATCTCCTCCTACAAAGATATTATTACTCAGCTCCGGACCTGGCTCCTAATGAATTGACATGTTCGGGGGGCTGGTGAGATAAAGGCAATTTATCTTATCAGATATAGGCATAGCCTATAATATATAGTTGGATGGCCGATGATCCTGCGAAGGATCATCGGCAGTCATCTTCGATTCAGAATATATGGTTTACATTTTTCGCTATCCAATGATATAGCTCCATATATATATAATAGCTCCATTCTGCTGATCTTGATCAATTACGAATGGTTGGCAGTCTCCTGACAAGATCCCATGCGATGTGCAAGGGCTCGCGGATGACCTTGCTCTCTTAGCCACGTTGGAGGGACCGGCCACAAGTGGTAACAAAGACTTTGATCATCTGAGAGAGATGACACCGAAAAGTCTTGGAGTCATTATGAAGTTATGAATTGGTGCGCTGATAACGGGCTGAAGCTGAGGACACTTAAGACACTTTCCGTAATTTTCACATGGAGGAGGAAATGGGAATTTTCAGAACTTCTATCAGTGAACGGAATAGAAATAGAGATGAAAAGTTCCACTAAGACGATCCTGATTAATCAAAAAATGACAAATGTCCTGATAATTAAAGGGATAAACTATGACCTAAACTGGGCTCCTGTTAAAATGAAGTCAGTTTATCGTTGAAATACCGCTTTCAGTATAATTAATAAACAGGCCCGGGACTCTACGGCTTGAGACTTTAATAAACACGAACACCGAGCGGATATTTAAACTATATGTCAACTAATTTGCACCTGAGATCATATTTATATGACCATGAAAATGACTATGAAATAAAACCATGAAAATGTCAGGTATAGTAAGTGGAACGTACCACTAAAATGTATTTCACGACAGTTGATAACCCTTTCCTTGCAGGACCACGACATAACCTTTAAGGAGTACAGATCTTGTTTAGCTAGAAAGCCGGGCACTGCCACTCCTACTGAGAAAACTGAAAACAGACTGGTAGCCAGATGGAGACAGGCTGACCAAGACGGAGATAGTAGACTATCATTGTAAGTATTTCTAATACTGTGTACCAAGACGGAGATAGTAGACTATCATTGTAAGTATTTCTAATACTGTGTACCAAGACGGAGATAGTAGACTATCATTGTAAGTATTTCTAATACTGTGTACCAAGACGGAGATAGTAGACTATCATTGTAAGTATTTTTAATACTGTGTACCAAGACGGAGATAGTAGACTATCATTGTAAGTATTTTTAATACTGTGTACCAAGACGGAGATAGTAGACTATCATTGTAAGTATTTCTAATACTGTGTACCAAGACGGAGATAGTAGACTATCATTGTAAGTATTTTTAATACTGTGTACCAAGACGGAGATAGTAGACTATCATTGTAAGTATTTTTAATACTGTGTACCAAGACGGAGATAGTAGACTATCATTGTAAGTATTTTTACTACTGTAGTACGGAGATAGTAGACTATCATTGTAAGTATTTTTATTACTGTAGTACGGAGATAGTAGACTATCATTGTAAGTATTTTTAATACTGTGTACCAAGACGGAGATAGTAGACTATCATTGTAAGTATTTTTAATACTGTGTACCAAGACGGAGATAGTAGACTATCATTGTAAGTATTTCTAATACTGTATACCAAGACGGAGATAGTAGACTATCATTGTAAGTATTTTTAATACTGTGTACCAAGACGGGGATAGTAGACTATCATTGTAAGTATTTTTAATACTGTGTACCAAGACGGAGATAGTAGACTATCATTGTAAGTATTTTTACTACTGTAGTACGGAGATAGTAGACTATCATTGTAAGTATTTTTACTACTGTAGTACGGAGATAGTAGACTATCATTGTAAGTATTTTTAATACTGTGTACCAAGACGGAGATAGTAGACTATCATTGTAAGTATTTTTAATACTGTGTACCAAGACGGAGATAGTAGACTATCATTGTAAGTATTTTTAATACTATGTACCAAGACGGAGATAGTAGACTATCATTGTAAGTATTTTTAATACTGTGTACCAAGACGGAGATAGTAGATTATCATTGTAAGTATTTTTAATACTGTGTACCAAGACGGAGATAGTAGACTATCATTGTAAGTATTTTTAATACTGTGTACCAAGACGGAGATAGTAGACTATCATTGTAAGTATTTTTACTACTGTAGTACGGAGATAGTAGACTATCATTGTAAGTATTTTTACTACTGTAGTACGGAGATAGTAGACTATCATTGTAAGTATTTTTAATACTGTGTACCAAGACGGAGATAGTAGACTATCATGTAAGTATTTTTAATACTGTGTACCAAGACGGAGATAGTAGACTATCATTTTAAGTCTTTTTAATACTGTGTACCAAGACGGAGATAGTAGACTATCATTGTAAGTATTTTTAATACTGTGTACCAAGACGGAGATAGTAGACTATCATTGTAAGTATTTTTTATACTGTGTACCATTTTGTCTCTTTAAAAATGTTAATTGCTTCCATGAGTCTGAGAGACCTATTCGATAAAACCCCAAAAGATACTACACTAAAGAAAATCATGAAGCAAAAACCAAAGCTTTAGCGAGGGATTCTATTTAAGATTTTGTGGTCTTTAGTCTTAAGAAATGCTATGAGATTAAATTCTATAAGATTAATATAATGTTTAAGAAACTACACCGAAGAAGGCACTACTCATTTGTTTTTTAGGAACGAGTTTGGGCCGTTCTATGCGCCTGACGAGATGCATCACCAACATATGCATGGCCTGCTGGTTGATGAGTACATTGACGATAGAGACGCTGATGGGGACTATATCCTGTCATTCGAGGAGTACATCTGTGAGTACTCACTACAATACTAGAGTATCACTCCAATCTGTGAGTACTCACTACAATACTAGAGTAGCACTCCAATCTGTGAGTACTCACTACAATACTAGATTATTATATGAGATATATACTACTTACTAGCACTTTAGTAGCACTCCAATCTGTGTATTAGTGCTTTTATAACTTATACAATTGTTGAACGTGTAAAATTATGGATGTTATTCTGGGTGGAATGCTGAATGAGATACAAGAAAGGTACCTCCGATCATTAACAAATTAATATTTCTCAGCTCAAAGTGTCGAGTTGAAGGATCTAAACACGGGAGACGACTGGGAGCTTAGTTTAAATGAGCGCTTTTCTAAAATCGACGAAAATAAGGTACAACAAACGACAACGAAGTTCATGTGATAGTGCAGACCTATTTGCTATTTTGTATCTGTTATGATTCTGCGTAACTATGGTAACTAGTAGTGTAACTATGGTAACTAGTAGTGTAACTATGGTAACTTGTGACCTATTTGCTATTTTGTATCTGTTATGATTCTGCCTAGGCAGATCGACCTAGGCAGGTAGGCAGGATGATTCTGCCATGAAGTGCAGCACGGAATAGAATGGCTCTGACCAGCGGCGGGTTCCTTTAGAAGTAGAAGATATTAATGAAAGGAAAGAACCATTATGGGACCTTGATCTGTATACACAATGGTACCAGACATGAAACCATAAAATAATGATCCCAGCGAAACCATGATTATTATTGAACTGTTATTATTATTGAACACGGCCCTGATATTTGATTCTCCTTGCGCTTCATAATTATAAGAACACCACATGATCCAGAGCTGTGGTGATGAGAGTTCATATCACGGGGGTGGTGGATAATGAAATTTAGAACAGTGAGATTAATGGTGGTATTATTTCAAACCATCCCTTTCATAATATTTGATTGCCTGGCTGAAGGATATGTTTATTGTTGTCAATATCAAGTCCAGTAAGGTTTGCAGTAAAATCACAATTATACGGGATCCTTGGCGAATGCAGCATTGAACAAGTGAATCAGTGTTTTGGAGGAGGAGTTAACCAATGTTTGGAGGAGGAGTTAACCAATGTTTGGAGGAGGAGTTAACCAATGTTTGGAGGAGGAGTTAACCAATGTTTGGAAGAGGAGTTAACCAATGTTTGGAGGAGGAGTTAACCAATGTTTGGAGGAGGAGTTAACCAATGTTTGGAGGAGGAGTTAACCAATGTTTGGAGGAGGAGTTAACCGATGTTTTGGAGGAGGAGTTAACCAATGTTTGGAGGAGGAGTTAACCAATGTTTGAAGGAGGAGTTAACCAATGTTTGGAGGAGGAGTTAACCAATGTTTGGAGAAGGAGTTAACCAATGTTTGGAGGAGGAGTTAACCAATGTTTGGAGGGGGAGTTAACCAATGTTTGGAGGAGGAGTTAACCAATGTTTTGGGGAAGGAGTTAACCAATGTTTGGAGGAGGAATTAACCAATGTTTGGAGAAGGAGTTAACCAATGTTTGGAGGAGGAGTTAACCAATGTTTGGAGGAGGAGTTAACCAATGTTTTGGAGGAGGAGTTAACCAATGTTTGGAGGAGGAGTTAACCAATGTTTGGAGGAGGAGTTAACCAATGTTTGGAGGAGGAGTTAACCAATGTTTTGGAGGAGGAGTTAACCGATGTTTTGGAGGAGGAGTTAACCAATGTTTGGAGGAGGAATTAACCAATGTTTGGAGAAGGAGTTAACCAATGTTTGGAGGAGGAGTTAACCAATGTTTGGAGGAGGAGTTAACCAATGTTTGGAGGAGGAGTTAACCAATGTTTTGGGGAAGGAGTTAACCAATGTTTGGAGGAGGAGTTAACCAATGTTTGGAGGAGGAGTTAACCAATGTTTGGAGGAGGAGTTAACCAATGTTTGGAGGAGGAGTTAACCAATGTTTTGGAGGAGGCGTTAACCGATGTTTTGGAGGAGGAGTTAACCAATGTTTGGAGGAGGAGTTAACCAATGTTTGGAGGAGGATTTAACCAATGTTTGGAGGAGGAGTTAACTATGGTAACTAGTGGCGTAACTATGGTAACTAGTAGCGTAACTATGGTAACTAGTAGTGTAACTTTATTTCAGGACAGTAAGCTGTCTCACCCGGAAGTAGAGAACTACTTGTTCCCACCACATTACGATTACGATCCTGCTCACGAGGAAGCTGTACATATCATGAGTGAGCATATTATCTGTTAACATTGATGCTGTCAACTCTACTATATTGTGTAGTATGACCATAACTGGCCATATTTTAATCCATCAACGCTCAACGCTCAATGGACATGTACTTCCTGATCAATTCAGCTCAAAATAAGACAACTAAAACCTTAAAATCCACAGCGGAGACAGACGATGACAAAGATAACAAGATCTCCCACTACGAGATGATGAAACACCTGCGAGTATTCGTGGGGAGCCAAGTTTTACAGCAAGGCAAACTCCTGCTGAGATCTAGAGATGAGCTGTGATAGTACAAACTGTGATCAAGTGATATTATGGGTATTGATAGCTAGTGCTATGTTTTATATGGAAATCACTTTAATCTTATTATACTGAAGCACGGACCGTCTCCTCCAGTTATTTACTGTATTGTTCCCTGTGCAGCCCTCCTACACTGGTGCACACTAATTTCTTCTTGAAACGACCTATTTTATGGACCATAGCATAGGTCGTACCAACAGGAAATTGGTGAGCGGCACGACTAATCAGTGCCACAACTAATCTTGAGAGGAGTCCAATATAAACCTGGCTACAGTTCTTATCAGGGCGTGTCTCTTTTTGATATCGCCCAAAATGGGATAATCGTTTAACTCCATATAAAACGGCTAGAATAACATGACAAATATTTTCGGTTATCAATTTTCATTGAAGTGTCAGGTACTAACCATGCCAAATTGATACATTTCCGAGCCTTTTGCTTTTGTTATAGTTATTTTTAATCAAAGTATAAGACTAAGACGGGCTTTAATGTTTCAAATTATTTGATGAAGTTACAGATTTACGTTATTGTTTCTCGTTTCTCCTCTTATATAGTTGGTCTCATGCAGTGATGATGTGCCATGATATGTATTATCGATTATGAATACCAATAATACCAAAACATAACAAATCTGGAATGTGGAAATTGGAATCGTGCTTTTTATTTTGCCGTGCAATAGATTTGTAGTGTTGTAATTAGTTTAAAAGATATATTACTTATAATTGTAACCACAGAACGAGGAACTGGAGTAGCAGGGAACTCTAGTAGCAGGGAATAGTTGAGTGTGCACTTCGATGTATACGATTTCTGACAACACAGGGTTGTTTGTTAGATCATTCTTAACCAAAATCGTTTAGGTACGCAATTTGTGTCGCTAGACATAACCCTACAGGGCAAATTTTCTAAATTACCCTCAGTCGCGTATACGGGATTTTTGTATTGCAGCTCCTGAAGGTCATAGAGACTTCAATTTTAGCTTAAAATTACCGCAATGGCCATATTTATATACAAGTTATGAAGCAACATAAGGTCTCCAGTGCTTTGTTTTATAGATATTGACAAAAAACTGTTTTTTGTCTCAGCGAACCAAAAATGGGACTGAATTTTGATAACTTGAACTAGGAAAATCGTAAAGACTTGAATTTTAGCTTAAAATGAGCGCAAACATCACATTTATATACAACTTATAAAGCAATATAAGCCCTTTAATGCTTATTTGTTAAGATATTGACAAAAATCGGTCATTTTGGCTACACGCGTGAGGAAAAATACCAAATTGGGCAACAACTTTGGTCTTTTTTTGACCAGTTTTGTGCTCAAGTTATTAAAATGTGCTTTGATGTTGTAGATCGGGTGTTTTCTTCCAATATGGGTTTCGGTATAAATCTGGAAGCACCCGGTTTATGGGTGATAGGGGTTAAAAACCCTAAAATGTCAGGCGATGGGCGAGACAATTGTCTGAATTTGGTTATAAAAACACTTGCACTCTTTGCTAGGGTTTGCTTTTTTCTGCTACATCGATCCGATTTCTAACTACTAATCATCCCCCTCTAGATCATTCTCTTTTAGATACATGATTTCTATAAGTTCTTAAAGGTACATCCGGCATGATGTAAAGTCTATATCAAAGCATTTTAATGTGGTCTTAACAAGTTGCAAGATATTCAAATTCACTAATATAAAACAAAGATTGTAGGTTATCCTTCTTTTACATAATATTGAGTAATTGTGGGCTTTTTGAGGGGGAGGCTACCCGGCGCGAGCTCTTCACTCAGGAAGCGCAAACACGTCAATATAAAAAGTTTCGCGCCCTACAAACTTCGGTAGACCTTAATGCTCGTTACACGTGGTTCACTGCGCGTGCAGTGTCTATGCGCGTGCATACTTCATATCAGTGTCATACAACATATCAGTGTCATACAACATAAAGCTATTTGTACAGGGATTTTTTTATCGCGATAAGAAGTTAATTTGCAACTGAACTCTCGTTTGCAACTGAACTCTCATCATTCACATCATACTGCACGCGCAGTGTGTACTGTATAATACAAAATCAAACATGTATAACTATTGTCAATATTCATTATGCATTTAATCTTTAATTTTTGATGGAAATTATGATGTATAATTGCTGTTTTCCATACGAGTTAGTATGCCATGTAATATACAAAATAACACATAACACATAATTATAACTAATACGCGACTCAAATTTAAAACTCGTTGTAAAACAATGTTTGTAGGCATATCACTATTTGTTCCGTATTGAAGTTGATTCATTTGGTTGCTTTTATTTTTCATTTTAGACATAACTACCTGTTGTATTGTAAATTACTAATCGAAAAGACTGTTTATGAATTTCTTATTTAATTATAACCTTCAACTTTGTAATTTTAAGGCGCGCGTCTTTATACATTATATGTGATCATGATATGTTTGATGTTGTAAGTTTTAGTTATTGATAATATAATATTTATTGAAGCTCAAAATGTTGATAGAAATAATAATATCACAAGTAAATTTCAAAAATCTATCTGCAATCACAAAGTTTCACTATACTACTAGACTAAGTCAGTAGCCCAAAATCATAATATGTAAGGTACATTTATATTTAAATATCTAAGGACATTTCCATACATTTTTTGATAAAAATTATTACTTCATGTTGTTCATAACGTTTTTTTGTCTAAGAAGAACATCCTTTTGTAATTTTGTTTTCCATTATTCATTTTAAAAATAATTTATTTTTGATTGTTAGAGCACGCACTACGCCGCGCGTTTATAAATTTATATTGCGAGAAAGATTTATAGTACAGGGAAATCCGTCTGAAAAAATCGATCTGCTGACACACGAAGCTTACAAAGGATTTTTGACGTTTTTGAGTCTTAATAGGTGTCCTTTATGGCTGACCAACTTTTCCAAACTTTTCCACGTGGCTTAAGGCCACTTTTTGCCACTTTACCACTTTTTACCACCTTTCTTATTTGTCGAATATCTTTAGTTGTGAACATCGTAAAAGGTTGCGAATCAATCGAGTGTGTTCATATTATCAGGAAGAAAAACTTTTGTTCTAACAATTTTTACGTCAGATAATAATTTAATTGGATAATTATCAATTAACCAATTAGCAAAATTCTAAAAATTTTTTATTGGCTAAAAATGATCGGAATAGCTTAAAACACGGAAAAAAGTAGTTTTTAGAAAAAATTTGAAAATTTTTCACTTACATTTTTTTTTCGAGACTTGGAAAAATTTCGAAAATTCAAAATATTTTTTTCCGCCAAAAGTGACCAAATTGCATGAAACGCGGAGAAAAATGATTTTCAAAAAAAACTTAGTCAATTTTTCGTTTCAAGAATACTTAAATCACCAATATTTGTAGTTGGAGTTCAGTAAATCTCGGCAGATTTTAGTAATAATCAGGAATTACTAACTCTAAGTGGAAAGGTCTGAAACTGAAAAACGTTAAGTTTAACCATACGATCGCGATATAAGAGTTTCATAACTAATTACAATACAGCCTTATCGATTTTCACAGAAACTGCACCAATGGCACAGTCAAGATCGAAACGATAGCCTGCTGTACTGTCATTTTATTGATTTCAATGATGAATCAGTGGGGTTAAGAATATCACATTTGTAATAAATAAAACCTCTCTGTACCGTCAATTGTGCTATCTAAACCGGCCTACCTGTATTACCAGACCTCTTCTTTTCCTCAACAATCAAACCGAGTTGTTCATATCGCATTTGGTGGGTGATGTAAACTAAGTAGTAATACATATCGAGCTATATTCAATCACAATACGACACAGTACGTGTATAAATATATTATATGGCTCTTAATGAGGTTTATGAAACGCTTTATACCGTGAGAAACCCGGTATAGAGAGGTTTTACAGTTTATCACGAAAACGTCTACTTGGTCTCATGGCTCATTTACAGTTCGAAGAAGGGCAAGAACAGATCAGGGAAACTGAGGAACAGCCAGGTCCAGGAAGCAAGTGTAAATACACCTTCCAACATCTACTGTGACTGTTTTGTATTGTACTGCATACCGCTTCATTTGCGGGATACCTCAAATCACCCCCATATATCAGGGTCGGCTAAAAGTAAAATCAACAAGGGTAACATACGGGAAAGGGTAAGATTTAGATACGAGTACAGTGTCGGGCAAGGGGTAGTAAAGAACCGGTAATAATTAATTCAGTGAAATGTTCCACGAGAGTCAGGATATTTTGGAAATTGATAATAGAGACAGATCCTGATCAGGAAGGATTGTTAATGTTATTGAGGATGTTGATTTGAAATCCGGACGTCGTGAAGTAAAAATACAGGTTCTTCCCGCAGGATATTCGGGGCCCATGATGATCAGCTCGGGATTAATGTGGGACAGATCGAAGACTGACAACTGAACCCAATTGAACCTAGTTCCCACTAACCAATCAGCTTAATTGGTTAGGGTTAGGGTTAGGGTTAGGGTTAGGGTTAGGGTTAGGGTTAATCTAAATGTCTAAATTGAGTTCAGTTGTCCGGTAGCCCGCTCTTGCGAGTTGACATTCTAAGTTTTCTGGTCTTTTCTTGCCTTCTTTGAGCTGTCAAAGAGCCATGAGACCAACTAGACATTTTCGTGATAAACTGTAAAACCTCTCCATATCGGGCCTCTCACGGGAGAAACGAGAAGTGTACGGTATAGAACGTTTCATATACCTCATTAAGGGCCATAATATAATATACACGTGTTGCATTGTGTCGTATTGTGATTGAAAATAGCTCGATATGTATTACTACTTAGTTTACATCACCCACCAAATGCGATATGAACAACTCGGTTTGATTGTTGAGGAAAAGAAGAGGTCTGGTAATACAGGTAGGCCGGTTTAGATAGCACAATTGACGGTACAGAGAGGTTTTATTTATTACAAATGTGATATTCTTAACCCCACTGATTCATCATTGAAATCAATAAAATGACAGTACAGCAGGCTATCGTTTCGATCTTGACTGTGCCATTGGTGCAGTTTCTGTGAAAATCGATAAGGCTGTATTGTAATTAGTTATGAAACTCTTATATCGCGATCGTATGGTTAAACTTAACGTTTTTCAGTTTCAGACCTTTCCACTTAGAGTTAGTAATTCCTGATTATTACTAAAATCTGCCGAGATTTACTGAACTCCAACTACAAATATTGGTGATTTAAGTATTCTTGAAACGAAAAATTGACTAAGTTTTTTTTGAAAATCATTTTTCTCCGCGTTTCATGCAATTTGGTCACTTTTGGCGGAAAAAAATATTTTGAATTTTCGAAATTTTTCCAAGTCTCGAAAAAAAAATGTAAGTGAAAAATTTTCAAATTTTTTCTAAAAACTACTTTTTTCCGTGTTTTAAGCTATTCCGATCATTTTTAGCCAATAAAAAATTTTTAGAATTTTGCTAATTGGTTAATTGATAATTATCCAATTAAATTATTATCTGACGTAAAAATTGTTAGAACAAAAGTTTTTCTTCCTGATAATATAAACACACTCGATTGATTCGCAACCTTTTACGATGTTCACAACTAAAGATATTCGACAAATAAGAAAGGTGGTAAAAAGTGGTAAAGTGGCAAAAAGTGGCCTTAAGCCACGTGGAAAAGTTTGGAAAAGTTGGTTAGCCATAAAGGACACCTATTAGGACTCAAAAACGTCAAAAATCCTTTGTAAGCTTCGTGTGTCAGCAGATCGATTTTTTCAGACGGATTTCCCTGTACTATTAGCCAAAATATTCGTTGCGCGTATATGATGGCTGCTGCTCACACGTGTCACTGCACACTGCTAATTTTCGACCTGTGATCGTTTGTCGACTACCAGCATTGTTTTCTACAGCTTGGATTTTGGTTAACACCACCGAACTTAGTTTAATTGTTGGTTCTTTGTGCATTTTATTGACATGACGAAATAGTTTAATTATTGGGTAATTCGTCGACTCTTGCTTTGTGATGGCTTGCAACTGAATGCCTGATACTTATTTCTAACCTGGTATAAATTGGTAATAGCGTAGCACATGTTCTCAGATTTTAAATGACATTGTACTACAGTTCTTAAGTTTAGCAAAGAATCAAAGTCTGCACACTCTAAATTCTCTTATTTACTTACTTTTGCTTTTGTTGGGTTTAGCGCACTGCAACAGGTTCATCAACTATCTTGACCACCCATGGCTCCGATGTTACAGGATCCTTTCACCAATCCAGGATGTATTAGTGCCTGATTTTATGTAAAATTGAGCTCTGCAACTGGCGGATCGAATAGGTGTCGAGTATCACGAATATTCCTATTTTCCTCACAATCCATATCCGAATACTGTTGTTTTATATCAAACAATCGCTGAGGCTGCCCCCGCTGTTATATTGATCCAGCAGCCAAAATATTTCAAATATGAATTACCAGTTTTAAACATATATTACAAACATCCCAATTTCTAGCTGGAACAGAATGACTTTTGGGACAAGTAGATTTCCTGACAGATGTTATTGAATTCTGATCTAACATCCGATGATCGTGGTCAAAAAAAGGTAAGCACTTTTTTAAAGATTATATTTTTTGTCATGATACGTACAATACCTTAAGAACGACGAATTTAGTCTACAATAAATTTAGTCAAACTTTTCGTGAGACTAAATTTCTCACATTCCATATCTGAATAATGTTGTTTTACAATAACCAATCGCTAAGGCTGCCCCCGCTTTTATATTGATTAAGTAGTCTGCCAAAATGTTTCAAATATGAATTACCAGTTTTAAACATATATTACAAACATCCTAATTTCTAGCTGGAACAGAATGACTCTTGGAACAAGTAGATTTCCTGACAGATGTTATTGAATTCTGAACTAACATCCGATGATCGTGGTCAAAAAAAGGTAAGCACTTTTTTAAAGATTATATTTTTTGTCATGATACGTACAATACCTTAAGAACGACGAATTTAGTCTACAATAAATTTAGTCAAACTTTTCGTGAGACTAAATTTTCGGCGTCTAATTTTTTAAAAATCTATTAACTTATTACACATTTGTGCTCTGCTTTAGCATCACTTGACTATTTAATAAAATTGTTTGTTCAGGCCATGACCTTATAGTCAGCCAATTGGCCATTGCTATATTATGTGTATATTGTTTGAATATTCTTTTCTTTTAAAATTTTAAAGGAGACCAAAATATCAGTTGAGCATGTATGACATAAGTAGTGAATATTATTAAGTTCATAGGGCTTTGTAATTAATATAATGACATCACCGTTAAAAAAAACCGTACCAAAGTCCTATTGCACTTAAAGGGTTAGAGCTCCTCTTGGATATCACATTTTTAATCGATCAATCCCAATGCATGCTCTGTCGAAACGGCTGAGTGATCACATCGACATAAACAACGTCGTATGGAATGGAAACTGGTCTCGAAAAGTCGAAAAATGTGATTAAAATTGCTGTAGACTAAAAATTTGCGAAATTTGTGACAAAAATTATTGTAATCAAAATTACGGTAACCAACTTAATTGTGAACCAAATTTATTGGCCCTAAGGTACGTACAAGGTTCGACTGGGATCCCAGTTCCGGTCCAGGTTATCATGCCGAATCAGCAGCGGATACCAGGTTCTAGTGTTCGAATTAAGTGCTGGTTTGTTGCGGTGAGCTGTGATCGTAATCAGAATAGGATACCCAGGTTGTAATTATTAATCAACGCATGCTACCCTACGCTACATCCTCATAATCTGGTTTGTCAGCAAGTCTAACTGTCTTTTCCTAAGACTCCGTAACTCCGAGTACTCTTTTTTTTCAGATTGTTCTAGTTATATAACCAATAACCATTAGGTGTGAACTTCAGCTGTTATTTCGAAGTATATTTGGTAACTGGCCAGTTTAGACCTTACAATGTCATATATTTAATTATTAAGAAATAAATTCCGGCAACATAAGTCGCGCTTTATCAATGAGAACAGGTTTGACTGAGGTCGTCCAACTCTCCCTGGCATCTGACTTACTTTGACTTAGGGCGGCTTCAGCGTCAGAGTATTGATGCGCTGTCTCCATAGAACTCTATCCGCCATAAGTCATCCCATTTCTCCAGTGTCGTTGAGACCCGTGTCAGCTCGTAGGCTATCAACATAAGTCATGGCTGGTCTTCTCCTACTCAGCACCCCGTGAGTTGGTTCCCAGAATAGCAAGCGGTTTGCGACTAGTTCTGGGTGCTGGTGGATATGGCCTGCTAGTCGCATCCTGCGCTCTTGGATCTTCATGGTTGCTCTCGGTAGGTTGCCATAGACTTCTTTGTTGGTTTTGCGCTGCTTCCAATCCACATTTAGTGCCATCCTTAGCATTCTAGTGTAGCAGCCATCAATGCGTTTCTTCAATTGCTCTGTCAACGTCCACGTTTCAGAACCATAAAGAAGTATTGACTCCACAGTAGCAACAAATAGACGGATCTTTAGTCCTCTTCTAAGGTCAGACTTCCATATCTTGTTTAGCTTGTGGCAGGCTGCCCAAGCCTTAGCTTTTCTGACCCGCAGGTCCCTCTCTGTTGTTGCTATCCATGCTCCAAGGTATGCAAAGTCTGTCACCTTTTCCATCTGGTTTCCAGAACAACTATCAAGACTACTCGCCTCCTCTGTCATGTTCAGAGTCATGAACTTAGTTTTAGTGCCGTTCATGGCTAGCCCAACATTCAGTGCTGCTTTCTTAAGCCTGTCCAGGAGTAGTTTTGCCCCTTTAATGGTATCAGTGATAAGGGCAACATCATCTGCAAACTCGACGTCTGCGATCTTCTCAGCACCAATGCTTCTACTCCGTGCAGGCCTGAGAGTGAACCCAGAGTCCGAGTCATCATCGTCTATAGTCACTATCATGATATAGTCAATCATGATAATGAACAAGTGGGGGGCCAGTGCAGTCAAAGTGTCTCCTTGCAGTACTCCAGCCAGGGCCCAGGATATCGAAAATCTCTGTACTATCAGCTGTAACTACTTTAGCCTTTGTGCTCGTATAGATAGTAGATACCCTCAATTAGCCGCACTATGGCTTCAGGTATGCCATATGCTTTCGATAGGGTTTCAATATCTTCATGAGCAAACCTCTATGCACACAATCAAAAGCCTTTTTAAAATCAAAGAAAACCATGGTGGCCTTAGGACCATCACGTAATGAATCGTTGCAGAAGTTCAAGATGACTTCATCAATGTCCAACCTAGCCTCTTCATCGGTAGCAGGACTGGTGTCCAAGACTGATGTATAATATAAATAATCTTGGACAATTTTCTGCTTCAAAAACTCTATGACTTATTCTAATCTCACGATTGTAATAATCAATCACGAGTTGTATCTAATCTGATTTCAATCTTCCGACCAAGTCCACTGTACAGTGTACAGTCAACTCTCAAATTTCTAACCGCTCTAAAATTTGCATGTGTGTACCGCTCTACAGTCCTCATAGTATGGGTCCGGTAAGGGAGTTCCGCTCTAGAGTCCTACCCTGGCGATTTGACCCCGCTCTAGGGTCCTACTTTCGACCAAGTATTCGCTACAGTCCCCCGCTCTAGAGTCCCCCGCTCTAGAGTCCTACAGCTCTCTTCATCACTTCAGGTGAGATACCATCACCACCATAAGCTTTACCTTGTACTATCTTTTTGGCTAGACGTAGTTCCTCTAGACGTAGTTCCTTTATATTCAGTGGAGGGTGTATATTCCTGATCGGAATGTGAAATTAATGGAAAGGGGAAATTCTGTGAGTGAGTGTTAACACTGAACTATTTTGTTTCTTGTTCTGACTTGAAACCGTACATAAAATCTTTGACTAGTTGACATTTTTGCCAAGTAGACAAAAATCAGGATTAAGAATTATATTCCGGTAACCGCGCCGGTTAGTAGTTACTTTACTGTAGATATTTGATAACGATTCAGTTGGCCCTAATAACCGTCTGAAACACATTTTAAACAAAGATGCAATGCCTGTATCAGCTTATAATATCAACTTAACGAGTAGTTAATACTAGTTGAATGGACACTTTCCATCACTTTTACTGCCAACGCCTATTCTGAACCAATTACGTGAGTTAAATTAAAACAGCTGGAAAATCTGTCCAGTTATTTCGCACCTTAAACCTCTTAGGCGAGAATTTCTAGTTCAAGACTACAGCAGTGAGCAGATGTCACAACAAATCCCATTTCCTCATACTTTTACAATTGTTTGTAGAAGGGCCGGGCTGAAGTCAGTGAGAGCGGACTGTAGAGCGGACTTGGTCGTAAGCGAAATACCGACCAAGTACGTGCACTCAAGCAGATCATTTAGGAATGAGGATCTCATCGTGTGACACTTTAGCACCTACTAAGGGTATCTCATGTTCAGTCTGGTGACAGGGTATGTTCCAGATCAGATCCCATCGCATAGCGGGTCTTGTTAGGGATTTCAGTAGTGCAGTATAAATGTCACAGAGAATTTAGTTTAGTATATCACATTCGATTCCTACTTCTCTTTACAACTATCTACAATATGCTGAGTAAATGTCATTCCTTAACTCTTCCTGAGAAGCCCATCTTCATCCGGGGACGAACAGCCGGCAGTATTAACCTTGTTCTGCAATGATTTCGCTACGGAAAGGAAGCAAAGGTGTCCTGGCCGCCTCTACACCCTTCCGTTTTTGATACCCCTAAACCTCACATCCACCCTGCGAACTTTTTAGACTTCGAACTTCGAAGTGAAGACCATCTACTCCCGTGCCAATGATTTTCGGATATTCTCCAACAACCCTCCTGCCCAGATCCTAAACTCAGTCAAGCATAGTGCAGCAGAGGCCGCACTTCTCAACCTCCCTAAGACCGCCTCTTTCAAACACACCATCAACAAAGCAAGGCACAAAAACTATTATTAATCATTGATTAAAAAACATAACTCAATCTTCAAAACTAAATTTAATCTCAAATTTCTAACCGCTCTAATATTTGCATGTGGGCTCTAGAGTCCTCATAGTGTGGGTACGATAAGGGAATTCCGCTCTAGAGTCGAAGTCCTACCCTGGCGATTCGACTCCGTTCTAGGATTCTACTTCCGACCGAGTCCGCTGTACAGTCCTCCGCTGTACAGTCCTCCGCTCTAGGGTCCTACAGCCGCAGTGCCGCTACCGGGAAGTAGCTGCACTGCTACCATAGTCAGTCCAGGCAAAATTGCGGCAATAAGGGCATGTTTCCGAATCGGTCACAAAATTTTCCACGATCTCAACTACTCTGAAACCATAATGGAAACATTGGCATTGCCCTTTCTGAACATGCTAGACCCACCAAACTTCTCAATATCGGCTTCATCTTCTGATGGCGGGCGCGGCTTGCCTTTTAGTTTATTTCCGTACAAACCACATAATCTCATTTAATTAAGACAGTTTTTGAGCGCGCGCACCATGACGCGCGCGGATTATATTAACGAACGACAAAATTTTTTTACCGCCAATTTACCTACTAGACCAACAAAGGTAGCTAAAATCTAAGGTATTTGCAAATCAATCGCTTAACTAAACTGTTTCCAGGTGTTGAGTTACGTGAGTAAAGATCTGGGAGAAACTCCTTCCAGTCATGCGTGATGCAGAGTGGTAGCTAATGTTGAAAACTCCGCTAAATTGGGTGATCTCATCGAGAGATTACAAACACGGTGTGTAACTTGTACTTTTAGAAATAACATATTTTATCACTGGAAAATTTACAGGTTGTAATTGTGGTAAGTATTTTATCTATGTTTATTAATTCATGGTTGACTAATAATTATTTTCCTCAGGAAACTAACTCACGTGCGAAGTCTGAGAATTGAAGAATAACGACATAACTGCATAATTCTAGCTGAGAAAGCAGATTTCAGAGCAGAATTGAAGCAGAAAGCTGCCGACCAACAGCTCTCAGCAACACAAAACCTTACAACCCCAGCAACACAAAATCTCCTCACCGAAGCCCTATTTACATGCCCACTTGAAATCAACGTGGAATTACCAAAACTAATGTCCATAGAATTGTCTAAAGATCACGAGCAACAAAGTCCGGATCTGCCATCCACTCCGAAGCACCTACCTCAACAGACTTTGTCCTACCACATACTGATGACCCACAAATTGTTGTAGACTCTCCTAAACTCTGCAGATCAAAATAGCGAAACACAGGACAGATACAATGAGTGCCTCAAGACGGAAGCGCTAGCAGACAAGGAAAGGTGATCAGGCTGCAGGACCAGCTGCTTGTGCAGAAGGACGAACAACTACAGTTGAATAGACAGTACAAACAGCGGTGGAGTCAGGGATTAAGAGCTACAGTGCAGCTGTTCAACAGAACAGTGCAAGTGGTACGGTCTGCTACAGTAAAATCCTGAAGAAGGTGATGAAGAGTGTGGCTGCAGAGGAGGACAGGAGCAAGAACCTGATCGTGTTTGGGTTGAAAGAAGAGGATGAAGAACAGCTACCAGCTCTTGTAAACGCAGTATTGGACGAGATCGGGGAGAAACCTCATTTCGAAGCGACAAGAGTCGGCTGGAAGAGGCCAGGTACGGCCATCCTACCAGCCAAGATCACTGTCCCAAGCTCAACAGCAGTTCATCAGATTCTGATGAAAACAGGGAGACTGAGGCTGGCTGAGGCACACAAAGATGTATGGATTTGTATATCCAGTGAAGAGCGTGCAGCAAGGAAGAACCTGGTAACTGACCTGAAGAAGAAGAGAGCTGAACAAACTCATCTCGACCACTACATCTGGTACGGGAAGGTCTGTAGCCGGGTAAAGAAGCCACCATGACGTAATTCATGTCTATCGGACACCGATCAGTATATTATGTAGGAGTATCTTAAGAGTTTACGGACGTTATCTGTATTTGAGAGACAATTATATTATATGCATATATTATTATTTGATTGTTTCACACTTTTCACATTTCATCAATTTATTACTAGGTGGAGGTGATGTTATTGAGACTTTGGGCGGCCAAAAACTCCTGTTCTGCTAGTTGTCCTCTGTACTTGTTTCGCTGACCCACGCTTTTTAGCATTTATACATTTCGGCCTAGTTAATATGTGCACGAAAATTTATTATTATGTATAATAAACCCCCAGTGTAGAGTGATTTATCATCATCTGTCATACTACTAAGTACGACTCCCTTCTGGAATCCTTCATGCAAGCCTACAATAACCAGGAGTACGAAGTCATTGATTATCTCTCTGCTGTTTTTGCTGCACTATGAATTCGACATTTGATTATTGATATTAACGGTTTTATGATATTGGTATTTAGTTATATTATACTTTCGATTGTACTATATTTCAACCTTACTGCTAGGTTATTTGATCATTGTTGAACTGTGTTTCAACGATCAATGCTTAAATTATTAGAATCTTCAATTATGTTAGGCTTGAACTACTGTGAACACAATAGAGAATTAGATAGTCAGCCAGGTCTGTAATGATTCCATTTTATCTGCATCATCCGAAAGTATTTTGTACCTTTTATTTGTGATCTTCATTGACACAATATTTGTATATCCATAACCCTGTAACACGAACAGTTTTAATATCAAAACCGAGTCTTAACTGTTAGGTTATTTAAAATAGCTGACATCGCTTTCGTAATTGGTGCATCGTGTGACCACCCAGACCACGAGGAGGAGATCTTTGTCATTCCTCTAGCAAAGCAGCCAGTTTAAATTGAGAAGAGTAGCCCCTGATGGGTGGTTACAGGTTATCAGGAAGAGAGAGAGCATGAACTGGACGAGTTTTGATTTAAGATGGTGTAATTCAGATATTATAGGCTAGGGCATTGCATTCAACAATTTTGGGCCTGCACTTGCAGATGAATCTTCGTACAGCGACGGATTCGCTGCCAAGCTGTGTCTGCAGATCGAATGACTGCAAGGTTTCTAAAACATGGCCAGGAGACGAACTGCAATGTTGACAACCGTTTACTTAAAGATTTTAGAGTAAGCATTTCATGGGATGTTTCGACTGTAATCTTGAATATGACTGAAATGAATTATTGATAGAATAAAATGTGTTTGAATTCTTGTCTTGCTGTAACAAGGAACCCACTCAATTTGACCGAGATTATTCAATAAATCTAAAGAACTTTATCAATCTAACTATTAATTAATAGACATTTTGTAGAACTGATAATCGCATGTCATACTCATAGTAACCTTTGAGCAGTACTCTAATTATAGTCTAAAACAATTTATTGCGCTGGTCTGTGAATTGTACTGGTTGGTAAAATAGCCAAGAGCTTGCTGAAACCAGGCAAACGCCCCCGTAGGTATAGTGGTTGTATGTGAAGACATGTACCACGAGATCAAGTTCAACAATAATCTCACGAAAAGAGAGATAAAACATACCAATACCATTATCAATGACACTGGCTGAATCAAATGATTCTTATTATATGGCCATTTGTATGTCAAACAATACGAAAAAATAAAAGTTTGGCAAGGAATAAGTTTTGGGCCAGCAAGTTGCAAGTGCGAATTGGTAATCAGAACTAATGGTACAAATAATCATACGATAATTGATATGGTATAGTCGGTTAAGTTGATCGACTACAGTATATATGATATAATACATGACAGTAATTTTGTATCAAGACACTTATACATATTACTTCGAAGTATTCCAACAGCTACATTGTTACACACGTGCAACCAGCCAATTGCAGGAAGCCGAAGGATTTATTTTGGCCAGTGACTGTTAAACTTAAAGTAGTGTGTACCATACTTACTTCGCCCGAGACTGCTGCAATGTGCAGCTCCTCATTTAACCCTCACACCCGATTTCCCGAGTATTCGGCTGAGTATACCGGGGGGCTGCATAGACCACTCAGGATCCTTAGCTGAACGTCAACGACGCTCACCCCACAACCAGGCAGACATTCGGATTCGAACTCGCAACCTCGCGGTTGCAAAGCTGGTGTTCTAACCAACTGCGCTACCTCGCCGTTGCGAGGAAGGAGCCTTCCCCTCATTTCCAAATATAGTCATTTGTGACGTCATAACCATAGTAACGCCATAACCATAGTAACGCCTAGCGATACATAATAGCGACGCGCATGTTATTTTGATATTCGTTTGTTTTATTTGCTGCGCGGTGTAAATATTTATTTTGACCAGTTATTTAGTCATAACTTTTTATAGGAACCTGCGCTAGGTTTCGCTTTTCTTGCGACACCCGATTTGGCGTTTTTCCTATCGGATGGTATATAATTTGGCCACAGCGCAAATATCGCACGATAATCTTATTCCTATGAACAGCTTGAGCCGGGTATAAAATGGCCGAATATAAATTTAACGTAAACGACCCAATAATAATATTAAACGTAGAATGAAACTACTTAAAACTTATACAGATTCATGGTATCCTGATTCAAGACGCTTGCTCCTGATTTTTAGCAACAATATCAACAGACCCCACGACGTTGTAATATAATTGTGAGTAGGCAATCACTTGTATATTGATCTATATGTTTTGAACGGTAGTTTGTAAAAATAATTACATTCTACAAACATTATACGCTCCTACTATGCAATTACTAGCCTCTGGACTAACTCCCAATCATCTGTCCATATAATGGTGTTTCTGGACAGATAGATGGTGTATGATGCCCTCATGCTAATTTCAGCGATCTTCATGCAGTCCTTTTTCTCTTTAGTGTTTACGTTCAAGGTGCAGTGGTTCATAAAGGTTTGGAGGCTGCAGTTGTAAATGCCTCGAACTCGAACTCGAACTGCTACTGTCTGGAGCTTGCAATCTCTTCTGTCAGCTGCTGATATCTCTTCATATTCTTTTTTATCTTGATCAGCAAAGTTCTCCTCATTCAGATGCACCTTCTTCGCTTTATCTGAATAGATCACTACATATTCTGGTCTCAGTGGTATTACACTAATGTAATGTCTAACAATAACGTTCATAAGTGCTAAAATTTCGAACTAGCGGACCATATTCGGAGGAGAAATTTGGGACAGTTTTTTGCTTGGAAATACTGATTTGATCGAATTTTAACCACAAAAATGACTCCCAATAATATTCTTATGGAGAGTGTGGATAAATATTAAATATTTAAAATAATACAGGTTTGACTATAATGAAGTTGTGTCAATAATCATGTAAAGAATAATAGATAACCTACAATCTTAGTTTGGTAAACCAATTTGGTATCTTTGCTGTGTAGCCAAAATTACTCAATATGTAAAACTAAAAGAAGGATTATAACCTACAATCTTTGTTTTATCAGTGAACTTGAATATCTTGCAACTTGTTAAGACCACATTAAAATGCTTTGATATAGACTTTACATCATGCCGGATGTACCTTATAGAAATCATGTATCTAAAAGAGAATGATCTAGATGCGGATGATTAGTAGTTAGAGTCGGATCGATGTAGCAGAAAAAAGCAAACCCTAGCAAAGAGTGCAAGTGTTTTTATAACCAAATTCAGACAATTGTTTCGCCCATCGCCTGACATTTTAGGGTTTTTAACCCCTATCGCCCATAAACCGGGTGCTTCCAGATTTATACCGAAACCCATATTGGAAGAAAACACCCGATCTACAACATCAAAGCACATTTTAATAACTTGAGCACAAAACTGGTCAAAAAAAGACCAAAGTTGTTGCCCAATTTGGTATTTTTCCTCACGCGTGTAGCCAAAATGACCGATTTTTGTCAATATCTTAACAAATAAGCATTAAAGGGCTTATATTGCTTTATAAGTTGTATATAAATGTGATGTTTGCGCTCATTTTAAGCTAAAATTCAAGTCTTTACGATTTTCCTAGTTCAAGTTATCAAAATTCAGTCCCATTTTTGGTTCGCTGAGACAAAAACCAGTTTTTTGTCAATATCTATAAAACAAAGCACTGGAGACCTTCTAAGATGGCAAGTACGTACGGTACGTACCTTTAAAAATAGCTGTACGGTACGTACTTTTAAACTTGGGCTGAAAGGTACGATGCTTGCAATTGCGAAAAGATGCACAAAAACCACGTTCACACGACAACTTTCATGGAAGCTGAATTCGCTCATCGCTGCATTTCAATTTATACCATTAGATTTAGAGCAGTTGTACAAGAATGTTCCAGAAGCAAGAAGGGTTGGACCATGTGACATTGGATTTGGCGCTTTGAATTATGTTGGTAGAAAAAGTTGGCAGATGTTGTTTACACGATTTTTAGCGCATCCTCATTAATGTGTGAAACAAACTTTAGAGACTACGAATATCTTATTATATGAATATCTTATTATATGAATAAAAGAAGGCTGAGGCTGAAGCCTCAGCTTGCTGAAAAACTAGTGTTTATTTACTCCAATAAGCACATTAAAATGTGATACTGATTTTATCTGTCACTGTTCATTTTTATCTCTCACTGTTAATTTACTATCTTAATAATTCATGTTCCTCTTCGACTACTACCTCAAATAAAATTATGATAATACTAAAGGAACATTGCAAGTACTCCACTAACTTTGAAAAAAGTTTCATTTTTTTCCCAAAAAAGTCTGTACCCTATAGGGCCTGTACGGTACGTACCTTTAAAAGTAGCTGTACCGTACGTACTTAAAGCCCTGTACCGTACGTACTTGCCATCTTAGGAGACCTTATGTTGCTTCATAACTTGTATATAAATATGGCCATTGCGGTAATTTTAAGCTAAAATTGAAGTCTCTATGACCTTCAGGAGCTGCAATACAAAAATCCCGTATACGCGACTGAGGGTAATTTAGAAAATTTGCCCTGTAGGGTTATGTCTAGCGACACAAATTGCGTACCTAAACGACTTTGGTTAAGAATGATCTAACAAACAACCCTGTGTTGTCAGAAATCGTATACATCGAAGTGCACACTCAACTATTCCCTGCTACTGGAGTATGTGGCCCTCCTACACTGTTGCACACCAATTTCTTCTTGAAACGACCTATTTTATGGACCATAGCATAGGTCGTTCCAACAGGAAATTGGTGTGCGGCACGACTAATCAGTGCCACAACTAATCTTGAGAGGAGTCCAATATAAACCTGGCTACAGTTCTTATCAGGGCGTGTCTCTTTTTGATATCGCCCAAAATGGGATAATCGTTTAACTCCATATAAAACGGCTAGAATAACATTAGAAATATTTTCGGTTATCAATTTTCATTGAAGTGTCAGGTACTAACCATGCCAAATTTATACATTTCCGAGCTTTTTGCTTTTTTTATAGTTATTTTTAATCAAAGCATAAGACTAAGACGGGCTTTAATGTTTCAAATTATTTGATGAAGTTACAGATTTACGTTATTGTTTCTCGTTTCTCCTCTTATATAGTTGGTATCATGCAGTTATGATGTGCCATGTTATGTATTATCGATTATGAATACCAATAATACCAAAACATAACAAATCTGGAATGTGGAAATTGGAATCGTGCTTTTTATTTTGCCGTGCAATAGATTTGTAGTGTTGTAATTAGTTTAAAACATATATTACTTATAATTGTAAACCACAGAACGAGGAACTGGAGACGGACTTGCATGATGACATGAACTTTACAAGAAGGAACATACACTGGGGAACAATAGCGTTATATTAATCTAGTAGTACTACTTATCTAACAATGAAGGTAATGTGTTCAGTGTTGTGTTCATTCAGTAGTTATTTATTATTATTATTGTGTTAAATTTTAATTAGCTTTAACGTGAAAGAAGCAAGTTCAGCGAAAAAAAATAGTCAAATTATGCCTGGTTAATTAGAATATAATTAAAATATCGAAAAATGACTCGAAATCAATTTGAGGAGGCGTAATATGAACTTTAAAATCAGAGTAAAGATCAGAGGGGTTAAGAGATATGTTTCTGTTTGGAGACCAAAACAGGCAAGAACAAAATTATGAGCTGAGAACGCCAGGGGCATAAACATGACTGATGACATATAATATGTTTTCCATTACCCACGAGTATATTACAATGCTGGCAAGCATGACCGTGCCTTTTATACATTCTATACTAATACTATTATATCCCCTTTACTGTTTTTTCTGTCATTAAGTCTTATTGGTAGTCGTTCAGCAGGTTTATTTTTAGTTCATTCTAATTCGATTTCAAAGATGACAGGAATAAGAAAAAGTTATGTAGAGGTTTTTAAGAAATTTGCGCAAAATACTCGCCAGCACTGTTAGTGACTAGTCTTAATCTTATACAAAATTTGGTTTAAAAACCCCAAAATCGCCATATATTCAGGCACATTATGATTCATAAGTCTTATATAAATGTGGTCATTGCCACTATTTTCAATATTTTGAAAAGTTATTCAGTTTCTGCGACCTTTCGTACTGGGCCGCGCTCAGCCTGTCATTCCGCCGAATCTCTATTCGGCGAATATGATTATGAACATAAATATAATAGCCTGAGGTCCCCAGGTAACGACCTTCCTACAATCCTAGCCTTAAGATATAAAAATAATGTGGTATTTTGGGCCGCGATGAACAAACAAAAAAACAGTTTTTTATGAATATCTTTAAAACTGGGCACTTCAGACCTTATCAACCTTAATAATCTCAAGAAATCCGTGTGTGTGTGTGTGTGTGTGTGTGTGTGTGTGTGTGTATGTGTGTGTGTGTGTATGTTTGAAATTTCTGAACGGTTATTTGACCAAAACCCACAATCATGGGTAGAGTGAACCGCTGCCAGTGCCTCTCTTTTCCAAACAAAAGGAAATGATATTAATTTGAGGAACCGTCCGCAAATGCAAATTGATACCGAGAATGAAATCGGTCGCTCGCTTTTCCCACTCAATAAGCTTTATTACAATTCGTAAGCCGTGAATTCGAATGGGAAAAGCGAGCGACCGATTTCATTCTCGGTATCAATTTGCATTTGCGGACGGTTCCTCAAATTAATATCATTTCCTTTTGTTTGGAAAAGAGAGGCACTGGCAGCGGTTCACTCTACCCATGATTGTGGGTTTTGGTCAAATATCATCTCTTTTTGATTATAATGTCAGGATAATTTACACAGTCAAAACTTCATTAATAAGGAGGTAATTTCAGCGATTTCGAAATTTTACCTTTGAAAACATTTCCTTGTGTTTAGGTAGGTATATCTGTTGATAAAAGACTGAATATGGCACTTTTTACTCATTCAAGTTGGCATTTAATTCATATATAATGCCATTTAAATATCGTGGGAAAGCAGAATTTATTCGAAATCACGAATGATCAAAATTCTCACCTTTCGCACGTGCAAACTTTGAGCGGACGTTGCGTGCGCATACAATATTGAATCACCGTAAATTTTTGCATAGTGTTATTTTATATATAGTTTGATAAGCATGCAAAGTTTTAGAAGATTTCAAAAAGAACTTGAATCACAACGGGACTCCAAAGTTGATAAAAATCGTGAAAATAACAATTTTCAGTGATTTTAGCTATTTTAAATCAATTTAGGCGTGTCCCCACGTGTGCAACTTTTTGATTTTTAACTTTAAAACTAGCCTATAACACAATTTAGACCTTTAGGAAGCAAAATTGAGCTCCACAACCCAAGGGATAGCCCAACACCAGAGAATACTAATTCACAACTTTTGTGTTTTTATAAAATTATTCTTCAAAAAAGCACTAACTTCAATAGCGAATATCTTTATGAAGGAGCAAGGTAGGAAACTTTTCCGGTAAATTTTCAGAATGCTTGAACAATTATCTAAGATGAAAATGTCCTCAGATTTTGAATAAAATTACTCTTTAATGGTGTAAAATCGATTTGAAAAGTTGTTATTTTGTTAAAAATCAAGTTTTGAAAACACTTAACTTGATGACGTCATCAAGTGATGATGATGACGTTAAATTATTTTTCGATATAATGTAAACTAAAGTATAAACGATTATCTTTAAAACCTGTGGTTCGAAATGACTGTATCTTTTATACTTTTGAATCTACGGACACTTAAATGTAGGTTACAATTGACTTCCAAAGCGTCTATATATATATACATATATACATATATATACTTCACGACAATCTGTTGTAAAACAGGGGTTCCAGAAAACCCACTTCCTGATACTCCTGAAACATGTAATTTTTTTTACAGTCGATTTGGACAAGGTCTAGACGCCCTGCAAAGTTTCAGATCTCTAACTCAATTTTAACATGGTTTTTAAGGCACCTGAATATGGCGATTTTGGGTTTTTTACCTAATTTCGTATAACATGCTGGCGCGTATTTTGCGCAAATTTCTTAAAAACCTCCACATAACTATTTCTTATTCCTGTCATCTTTAACATTGAATTAGAATGTTTTGAACTTAAATATACCTGCTGAACTACTTTCGATGAATCTTAATGCCTGGAAAACAATAAAGGGGATATAATAGTATAGGGGGTAAATAGTGTTGTGAATATAAGGGCAACGGTTATGCTTGCCAGCATTGTGATACAAAAAAAACGGTAAGAGTTACGGGACTGGTTTTTTTCGGTATAGTATAAAATGGCTTGAGCAGAACGGCAAGAGTTACGGGGCTAGCTCTCTCTCTCTCTCTCTCTCTCTCTCTCTCTCTCTCTCTCTCTCTCTCTCTCTCTCTCTCTCTCTCTCTCTCTCTCTCTCTCTCTCTCTCTCTCTCTCTCTCTCTCTCTCTCTCTCTCTCTCTCTCTCTCTCTCTCTCTCTCTCTCTCTCTCTCTCTCTCTCTCTCTCTCTCTCTCTCTCTCTCTCTCTCTCTCTCTCTCTCTCTCTCTCTCTCTCTCTCTCTCTCTCTCTCTCTCTCTCTCTCTCTCTCTCTCTCTCTCTCTCTCTCTCTCTCTCTCTCTCTCTCTCTCTCTCTCTCTCTCTCTCTCTCTCTCTCTCTCTCTCTCTCTCTCTCTCTCTCTCTCTCTCTCTCTCTCTCTCTCTCTCTCTCTCTCTCTCTCTCTCTCTCTCTCTCTCTCTCTCTCTCTCTCTCTCTCTCTCTCTCTCTCTCTCTCTCTCTCTCTCTCTCTCTCTCTCTCTCTCTCTCTCTCTCTCTCTCTCTCTCTCTCTCTCTCTCTCTCTCTCTCTCTCTCTCTCTCTCTCTCTCTCTCTCTCTCTCTCTCTCTCTCTCTCTCTCTCTCTCTCTCTCTCTCTCTGCATAATATTGTGTAGCGTATATATTACATGGCGTATATATTACATGGCCATATAATACTATAAACTTATTAGGGGAGGGAGAGCTCAAACGGTCTGTTTGGACTGTAGAGAGAGTTCATACTTTCATACGACAATGTAATGCATGTTCACAAATATGATAGGCGGGTGTGGTGCATGGTGTTATAAGGGTTAATTTCTATTGATTATTGTTTAAGATACTATCTTTTAAGGATACTATTGGATACGTGAGGGCACTCCGAATAGAATTGCTCGCCTAATCCGGGTTTTGACTCAGCTGGTAATTACTCCTACCCTTTTTAACTGCGGCAACTGTGTGGTCAAAAATTTCCCCCTCGGCTGATTACGTAATATGTGAACGTGACCCCTAATATTGAGTTGCTCGGAGTTGCCGCTCCCTGATATAATATAATATAAGTCGGAGTAAAGCAAAAAATTAATTTCACTAGGAGGAAGATTTTTCACATGTCTGCACTTAGAAATTCAATAACTTGTAAAATAGTCAAATAAATCATCATGATTATAGTATTAATTGTATGTTAAACTGCGACCTAGTTTTATGGTCAGACATCCTTTTGTGAATATAATTGTGTTATCGAAGTAGGCTTTAGAATTACAGAGCTCATGACTAATAGAGTTAGAAGCTAGTTTGATAAATCACCGTGATTATAGCACGATTATATTAAATACTATGTAGGGGAAGTAGGGGTCAAATGAAACGGGTACAAACTTTTGGATGCAACATCAATACCATACATTGGGATATACTCATATTGGGTACACAAGCTCTTAAGAACGTTCTAAACACTATCAACCCACTTCATTCATTAAAATTCAATAATTGTTTATTTAATTAGATGTTTCATTTGACCCTAAGAATTACTGCATTTCAAATTACCAGGGTCAAATGAAACAGGCCTCCTCAGTGTCAAATGACTTCCCGTACAGGTTGAGAACTGTAGGGGAAGTAGGGGTCAAATGAAACGGGTACAAACTTTTGGATGCAACATCAATACCATACATTGGGATATACTCATATTGGGTACACAAGCTCTTAAGAACGTTCTAAACACTTCATTCATTAAAATTCAATAATTGTTTATTTAATTAGATGTTTCATTTGACCCTAAGGGGTACTGTTTCATTTGACCAAATCGTATATGGTGAGAGTTTTTCAATACAGCATGTTAATTGTATGTTCCTATGCTTAAATACCACTAGAATACTTAAATACGATCACTAATGTTGAAGATTAAATCAAGAAACATTCGGTAAATGTAATTGGTTCAAGCACAGAGGCAACAAATGTTAAGCGCAACATTCTAGGGAAAGATGAAGTGGAGAGGAAGTAGATTGTAACTCTATAATCAACTTTTCTCATATATTCTAGGAAAGTTATATGTAATAGGTAATTCAATAGAAGTCGATCCCTCCTGTTTTAAGCCTTGACAAGTTAATAGTTCTAGAGATATAGCCGTGTTTCATTTGACCCTGGTGTTTCATTTAACCCCAGCTTCCCCTACCAGCTCAGTTTTATAAGCAGGGTGTTTTTTGTATATTATATATATATACTTATACGTATAAATATAATCGAATTGTCGAAGTAAAATAAAATCTCACAAGTTTTAATTTCAGGTGGAAGTTTTTACATGTCTGTTCACTGATGAGGTGATAAATTATAAAATATTGTCCTCACAACTGGCCTATAAGTATAAGCAAAGCCTCACAAAATTCATAATGTGGCTGTGCTGTTTAGTGTTTATCAAGCAGCTATGTCCAGTCCGGATGAATCCGTAGTACTGAGATCAGTAAATAAGGATCTTTTCTCTGACTGTGATCTTTTTAGAGACCATCTACTCCGGAGAACGGACGTCTGAATTTTCAGAAACCATTCTGCGCCTTTTTTTCTATTTAATACGTCATTTACCTTTTGTTTAATTATCATTGTTTTTGCTATCAATATCGTGCAATTATTTTTCTACATCTTACTATATATAAAGCGAGACGATATATATATATTTATTTATCCATGCCATTTTACTGACACCACGGCATCAACTTTAACACGACTTTCCGCAAAGACCGTAAAAGATATACAACTGAAACTTTTTTGACTGGGTCAAATGCTTTAATGGCCTTCAAATCAGCATGAAAAAATAAAAAATTGGCCAAGAAATAGGAGTTTTAGAGCCCAAAATTTGGACCCCCAAGTGGTGTCAAAAACGCGAATTAAATAGGTAATAATTATTTTAGTCTCTTGAGTCTTGACACCACTTTAGGGTTAGACGGGTTCCGCTATAGTTAGTAGTTTGACTAACCTGTAACCAAGTGAAGTAAGGAAAGTGCACTTATTAAAACACTCATTATATCCTCACGTTTTACTTCTACAAAATTAAACCATACAAGCCTATAATAACCTGTTTGTCGGTAAAACTTAACTGTAAACCATTATACTTTTATAATTCATGTTCCCAGATGACTTAGGATAGAGTAGAGAGTTCAGTTTTACAATTAGCAACTTGTGTATCACGTGTGAAACAATTAAGGGTACAAAACAAGCCATTATGCTTCTTACTGTACTTATAATTGAGCTGTTTTAGATAATTGGTCAGTTATTGGATATTATCATATTATAGTGGAGTTTGAGAAGTTCTTGTAACTTTATCTATTAAGTTTTCAAATAGTGTTTTCAAAGGTGTTGCAGCTGAACATGATAGTTGAAAATTGAAATGGAAAGTATGAAAAATAAGGTATGATTGAACAGTTATTTATCTCAAACCGTTTAGTTTGAAAGCAATTTCAAAGTGAAATAAATAGATTCAATCCTAATCTCTCTCAAATCAAAATCACTTTGCATTAGAACTGTTTAAGTGTTTAAAAACTAAACTGTTTTCAGTCGACAACTTTGAAGTAAATCAAAACTGCTTTAAAATAAAACTGTTCTGAAGTTCAAATATTTTGAAACTACTTTACTCTGCACCGTGGGATTGGATTGTGGTTACGGTTATTATTCGATCTTCGGGATTATTTAGGGTTAGGTTGGGGATTTAGGTATGACTGTTTCTTACGGCTGCAAAACTGAAAAAATTCACGTGATAGCACGCTGGAGAGTGAATTAGTAAAAGCCGATGTACTTATTGACAATGAATATCTACACTGGAGAGTGAATTAGCTAATTAGTAAAAGCCGATGTACTTATTGACAATGACTATCTGCACATCCCTATAATGAGTACTGACAGATATCTCAATATTAGAATTCCTAAATATTCACAAAGAGTACAGACTAATTCCCATAAAACTATTTGCTCCTTCATAAAACTATTTGCCGATTTTAAAGAAAAATTGTAAAGAACGCATGTTGTTTGACTTTTCCCAAAATTGGTAAAGTTTATGAAATATTTCCTGCTTAAATTCTGTGTTTATTTATTAGGTTCTAAACTATTTCTTGGCGTTTAAGAGAATATGACAAAAGATTCAGTACTCAAATTTGGAATTCATCCGACCAGCTATAAGGACATAAGTATATGAGCGACAAGAGAAACGCCATTGTTGGACGTGAGGAGAGTGATAACACATTCAAGCATATAAGCATAATGCATATAGTTTGTATACATTCAAATACCCATTTTGGTTATAATGCGGGAAAAAATCATTTTTAAAAAATGTTCAATTAATTTTCAAACAATTTTACATCACTCCTAAAAAATAGGTAATCCCTGAGGGGGGTTCTTCTTCTCTTCTTTGTAGGGGGCTCTGGTCAATATCACTAATAGTAAGATCGTGACCACTGTAAGATAGAGTATTGGAGCCCTGTGCTTACCCCGGTAAAATTAATAAATCAAGAAAAAAAATGTTTAGATTTTGTTTTCTTTGCATTTAGTAAATCGTTTAGTTGCTTGAATGAAGCCGATGATCCTTGGTAGTGAGAATTTGTCCACTATGTCTGTCACGCTAAGATAAAATAGGTCAAAGTATCCTCCTCGTTGGTAAGACAATTTCGGGCAATCGGGCACTGGCCAATAAAGTGGTTCATTGTCTCCTCCTCCATGAGACAGTGTGGACAAATTTTAGGGACCGTTGTCGGCTTATTAATGTGGTAGTTTAGTTCACAATGTCCAGTAGTGAATTGTGTTGCTGTTCTTGTGCTCTCTTTGCCAAGTTTCGGGATTGATCTGGCGAACTTATGTCTCCATACTCGTTTGAAGTGAGTGTTGACTGTTGGGCAACGTTCTCCATCTTTCCCTCATTTTCCGATGACTTATACTCCGCAGCGCTCCCTTCCATAATACCTTTGGTATTGGTAGTTGCACATGAGCGGAGTCCAAGTTATCGGAGCCTTTTTTGGCAAGAGAGTCTGCCTTTTCGTTACCATCATAGCCTTTATGAGCTGGAATCCATCGTAGTATGACTTGATTGTCCGTTGCTAGTTGGTTCAGCTCACTTATTGCCATGCTGGTGCTTTTTGATTTGACTTTGATATTGCTCATTGCCATTATTGTCGCCTGGCTATCGCAGTTTATGATGATTTTTCTACTTTTGGTTCCAGATTCCTGTAGTATTTTTGCCGCTGTGCCTACGGCAAATGTCTCGGCCTGAAGACGGTTGAGTTGGTTCCTAGGTGGTAGGACTCCTCGCGTGGAGGGGTGTCGTTATCGACAATGTACACTCTCATGCTCCAACTTGTTCATTCGTTTTGGAGCCATCTGTGTAGCATTGTATGGTGTTGGCGTCATTCTCAATTTCCTCGTACTCGGAGAGTCGTGGAATTTCTGTGGTAAAACCAATGTCAACATTCAGTGATGTAGTCTGTTGGTCTTGTCCTTCAGAATCGAGTTTGATGGCCTTTAGTAACTGTTCGTTGAGTTTTGTATGGGTGGTTACGTTAGGTTGCTCTTCTTGTTAACCATCGGCTCATATATCTAGTGGTTGTTGGATTTGAGTCTAAGAGCTCCTTTCGCTGCTTCCTCTTCTATCAACCAGGTCGATGGGGACGATTCCTGTTATGATGTCTAGAGCTGCTCCAGGAGTTGATGGTAACCCTCCTGTTATGAGAATATCCCTAGCCGCTGAACGCTGCTTAGGATTGTTAGGTTATGTTTTTTGGATACACCATTGAGCCAGATTGTCGCAGCGTATGTCAGGGAGGTCTGACTACAGCCGTATAAATCCATTTCATGGTCTTGGGGGTGAACCCCCATGTTGGTCTAATGGCTCTCCTGCATTGCATGAGTATGCCTTGCTTTTTACATTGATTTTTGATGTGTTCATTCCACGTGAGTTTGCTATCGAGTGTTACTCCTAGAAACTTAGTTGAGTTACGCATACTTATTTCGGTTCCGTTCACTGTTAGAGGTTCTGAGAATTCCCATTTCCTCCTCCAGGTGAACATTACTGTATGTGTTTTAAGAGTACTTAGCTTCAGCCCGTTGTCGGTGCACCAGTTCATGATGGCTCCAAGACTTTTCTGCGTCATCTCTCTGAGATGATCGGCATCGAAGCCCTGGTTTCCGCATTTTGCCGGTCCCTCTAACGTGGCTAGTAAAGCAAGATCGTCCGTGAACCCTTGCAGGTCACATGGTATCCTGTCTCTAGTGTACAACAGGAGACTGTCCACTACCAGGTTCCATGAGAATGGAGACAGGATCCCACCTTGCGGACACCCTTTTCTTATAACAATGGATTTCCTGCATCCGTTTAATTCCACGTTCGTGGTTCTATTGCGGAGTCCGAGTAGGGACATAATCCATTTGTTGACTGAGGACGACTCACATTTCCGGTTCAGGGCCTTCTCTATACATTTGAATGCTACATTGTCGAAGTTACCTGGGGACCTCAGGCTATTATGTTCATAAACATATATATAGAGATTCGACGGAATGACAGGCTGAGCGCGGCCCAGTAATGTCGAAGGGGGGGGGGGGGGGGGGGGGGGGGGGGCGGGGGGGGGGGGGGGGGTTCACATATTAGGTAATCCCTGAGGTACATTTATTTTGTCTATTGTATTTGCTGCCAAACTAACAATCAAACTCATGATCAGACATGTTAGTGACTGCCTTGACTTTGCTCGCCCTGTTCGCAGTTGGAGCTTGTGTTATTACCCCTGCACTGATGATATACTCACACCCTAATCAAGGAGGACAGGGCAGAACACTTATAAGACCATATACAAACCTTGCTAACATAGGTTTTAATGATGACACCGACAGCGTTTGGGCATATCGCGGAGATTGGGAGCTTTACACCCACGCAGATTACGCCGGAACAAGGTTCTATGTGGAGGAAGGTCGGAAGTTAAACGTAAAACACATCAACGCTTATTCCTCAGCAAGACCTGCTAATTGCCGCTACATCTCCGATCCTGCGACAGCTAGATTACGTGTTTCTAAAAGTTCCCATCTTCAGTATGGAACGACGGAGTACCTGTTGCCACAGGAAGATTTAGGAGCAGAAATGAGCAATAGGATAACTTCTATGGTTGCCGACAAAGGAGACTGGGAGATGTATGAGTTGAAAGGCTATGAAGGTGCCAGATCAGTGATAAAAGAAGGCGAAACTATCGACAACCTTTATGGATGGAGTAACAGGATCTCTTCTCTGAGACCTATCTGTGAGGCGTACAAAGGAAAGGAAAAGTGCACACTGTCCAGAATCGAAGTATTGGACAAGGAAGGAGATTTAGAGCCTAAGTACACTGGAACCGAAATCATCGGCTCTCAATCCAGTGGATCCTGTTACGGACCAGCCTCACACGAGATCGCAATAACGCAGGTAAATTCTGTGGAAGAATCAGTAAGTCTCGAAATTTCTAGATCAGATGAAGTGAACTGGGACGTAACAGCATCTGCAGAAATATCCGTTGAAGTAGGATTCCTGGGAACTGGATCATCTTTCTCAGCGGGTATTTCCATAGGAATAGGTGGAGCTATTACTATGGGAACCTCTGAAACAACAGTAACAACAATTAGCAACACGAAAGAACACGGACAGGTCACGGGATTTGAAGTGCCGGGTGCAGGGATCGTCTTCGGTATTGTGGACAGGTATGAGATTGGCCAGTCTGATATACCGGTGAAGATGCACATGACTTGTCCGAGCGGGGTTGACAAAACAGTGGACTCCACTATTGCCATGAAACAAGTTACCTTTGGAGCAGCTCACTTCTGGTCACTAACAGGGCAGTTTACTAAAAACGCGTGCAAAGCTAACAAGAGACTGCCAGAATGTGTTGAGAATGTAAGAAAGCGCTTCACCAACTATATTGGACAAAAAGAAGAGATCGAAAAAGCGTTTGAGAAATGTTTTTCTGACGGGAAGGGGTCTTTTTAAACATGTGTGGTGTGTACGTACTCCTAGTTCTATTGAGTATAATTGCAGTTTTTCAAATTAATTTATTGTCCTAAAAAGTGTTTAATTCGTCTTTAGCATTCACTGGCACCAAAATTAAATCGTGGTTTGAAAATTGCATACATACCTGCCAATTTTACAACAATATAAAAAAGCTGGTAATCTTTTTTTGCTAATTGCAACACTACAAATCTATTACATTTATTGAGCTATGTAAGTTATCAATAGTAATACGTCCTGTCTATGACAAAGGCATGTAGCCGAAACGTCGACAAAAAATTATGTTTCAACACACTGAGTGGAGACTCTCACTTCGTCAACTACAATTCAAAATAAATATAAAAAAAGGTAAAAAATGGACACAATTTATTTCAGAACAAGAAATGCGGCCGCTTTTTTTGTGGATGGCCGCTCAATTTCCCGATCCGTGATGGCGTATTTTATCATATTCCATACAACCTGGGGACCCCAGTTTTTACTGTTTATAAGCATGCAGATATGGTGGAGTGACAGGCCGAGCGCCACCAAGTTAATATAATTCCAATTTCCATATTGAATTTGAAAATCGTGTATATTTCTATATAAACATACACTTATGGTTTTCGAGTACAGAGAAAACACCAACAGAGACAAGAAGAGATGGGACTACACCAAGGAGCTGACTAATAGGGAGAGAGACCTCTACTTCAAAGAACTGATTGGCTACGTGCAGACCAGGGAAGGAGCCGGTATTGGATTCGGTGATCAGAGGAGGAAGAAGAACAAAAAGGAGCAACTGGTGGAGATAATTAAGTCTCTGAAAGAAGAGGAACTCCTTCAAACTCTGTACGATAAGAGAGTCCAAGGAAAGTTTCTAACCTGGGAGAACACCATGCAGCTAGACACTGGCTGGCAAAGCCTGCTGTATACCTTGAGCCCCGAGCTGACAAAGTTCCACCTAAATGCCATCCACGACGTTGCAAGTACACCTAGCAACCTCCAGCTTTGGAACTACAGCTCCACGAACAACTGTCCCCTTTGTGGGCGTCAGCAGTGCAACCTAAAGCACATTCTAACGTGTTGCCCAGTGTCGCTTAAACAAGGAAGATATAATTGGAGACATGATCAGGTGCTCAGGGTAATCGTGCAACCAATTGCAGAGAAGCTGAGGGAGATAAACAGTGCTACCCCAAAGACAGAAGTAAAGAGAGAGTGGAGGAAGTTCGTATCCGGAAAAGGAACCTACAGGAAACCCGAAGTACGGCTTACAGAAGAACCTCATCTTCTAGAGGAAGGTAACGACTGGAAACTAGTGTTTGATGAGGACGAAAGGACAAGACAATTCCCCCAACATATTGTCAACACAGCTCTCAGACCTGATGTGGTAATATACTCTAACACACTCAGGAAAGTCATCCTGATAGAGCTGACCTGTGGAAACGAGGAGAACTTTGAGGACCAGAGATCCCGGAAAGAGAAGAGATACGAAGAGCTAATGGTGGAGATCGAGACCGCAGGCTGGGAAGGATATCTCTTTACAGTAGAAGTTGGATGTCGTGGATTCTACCACCACACATTACCCCGAATTTTCAACTTCCTTAACATCACCCGGGCAAAGAAGAAGAGGGCACTTAACACAACAGCGGTGGTGTCCCTGAAAGGTTCCTACACTATCTGGCTTAGTCGCTACAACAAGACCTGGAGTGACAACTGGCAGCTGGCCGAAAGACCCTGCCCAGTTTAACCCTGATGAACAGCTGAACGTCGGGCCCTTAAAACGTCGTTGAAAGCTACATCTGGGGTCGTAAGTCCCAGACATCAGAAGAAGTCAGAGAGTGTAGAAGATTCTGCGTCTGAAAAGACTAGAGAATTGAGGTAAATATAGTTGGTTTGGTCTATGCAACCTGACACCCGACACAGATCTGTGCAAAATAGTATTAGTAACTCAGAATAATAATAGTATGCTATCAATTAGTGCCTAGTGGGATATGTACATGGTGAAATTAGTAATGTACTTGGTCCGTTCAGCGCCGCGCGCCAACAATTATTTAATTCAGATTATTGCGCAAAATAACTTTGCGCAGGTAGTCACGTGGGCGATAACAGTGCGCGAGCTGAGGGCACGTATGTACGCACGCTCGCACGGTCTCAAAGCTACCATATACAAAAAACCTCGTTCGCTAACCCTTGTCCTTGACTCTTTTGTGCCTTCGGCACTTTGAGTCATGGATCGGGAAAAAATTTTGTACTTTAACATTAAAAGCAGTTGTACGCCGTACGGTACGTACTAATAAAAAACCTCGCACCGTACGTACTTTAAGTAGGGGGTGCACGTACGATAAAAATAAATAGGTGATAATCAATAATTATTTTGTTTCTCGGATTTACAAATTTTTGGTATCATGGTATAGTTCTAACGATGATGAGATCAGAACACACAGCCATAATTCTGGGAAAACGTGCATTGTTAGAATATCGTGATTTTAAAACGGCCTAGTCGAATAAAAAAAAGTGTTACGAAAAAACGGCGTTATTTTGCTAAAATTTGGGCACAGCGTCGGGCTGTTTTCAAAAGCTTATGATAAATTGTATTAAATTTAAAATGATGCAATCATGAAAATTTTTGGAATCTATGTACAAATAACTTTTCCAAACGATAGCATAAACTTAAAGTATGATAAGTTTACAAATATCCGTGTATTTGATAAACGCAATAATATAGGACAAGTCAGAAACACGCCTACTCCCACACATTTTGAAATATAACTCGAGCTAGCAACGGCGCAAAAAAACCAGAGTTTCAGTGAAATGGTGCCAACATGTCTGTGGAACGCGCAGTAGAGACATCGCACGTGAGAAATGTTTCAGTCAGTCTACCTTGTTTGGCGCGCTGTTTCGTTTCCGTTACAAATGTTGACCTTGTACGCCATTTTGTCGATTTATACCTGATTTCGTAAATTTCGTCAATTCAACTTGTAGCAAAATTCCACAGAGAGCTTATAATTTCTTTCCAATGCAAAGAAAACATTGCTTTAAGGGCATGAAGTTATAAAATGGCTACTTTAATAGTTTAAACGGAAAATCAAGTCATTCTGTGATATGTAGCATCCTTTTTCTGTTTAAATGGATGATGTAGACTCTAGAACATTGTGAAACTTTCCATTAGTAAAGCTCAAAGTATTTCCATTCTTATAAACTTTATTCTGAACTAATTGCATATATGTTGTGATCATGATTGAATGAGTGCATCAGGTGGACGATAGATTACAGAGACAAATGTATTCATTCTGTCTATAAAAACGTACAGCATACCTTATCGGACCTTATATTATTTGGACGGACATATAATATGAACGCTAGGAGGCATTCAAAACCATAAAAAATCCAAATTTTTTCCATCTTTTTTTTTGACGTTTTTTTAAATTTTAGCAAATGATTTTTAAATCCATTTTTCATACAGTAGGCAAGAAAAGCAATCGTTAAGCAGTAAAAATGTTGAAATATGTGTACACGATCAGTGTCTAATAGTTTAATATCATATCATCTTCATCAAATGGGTTTTCGTGCATTAAATATTCCATGGTTAAAGCATCAATAATACTCTCTTTTTGGAAACCTTTTTTATCAAACTACCTCGGTCCTGCATTTCAGTGTAAACTTTTACAAGCCATCTGGCGTGAAGTGGTTTTATCTTAGACAACGTTAGGTTAACCTTAACATTACGTGGAGCTTTCCCAGCACTTATCTGTTTCATTACCTCCCCTGAGTAATATGAATTATACAACAACGTCGGACAATGTCCTTGGCAACACTTTTATAATAACAACAAATTTTATAATAACTTGTTTTCATTGATTTAATGATATAGTTTAGTCTAATGATAGCTATTGAAATTGACTAAAATTAAAAAGTTGTCATATCACATATTCGGGACAAAAAGTTCGAAGTGGAAAAATTTTTGAAAAAAATTCAACGGACTTTAAATTCAACGGACTTTAAATTGGACGGACCTTAAATGAACGGACTTTAAAATGAACGCTAGGGCCTCCAGCGTTCAATTAATGTCCGTCCAAATAAGGTCCGATAAAGTATTGCAATACAAACACAAAATTTAAAAAATTGTGAAACTACATAATACTAATAGTACAACTGGTTATCTTCTCTTATAGAAAAAGGGCTCTACTAGCTGTAGCTAGGAGCATCTGTCAGCATTCGGTTGATTTCTTAGATGTCGTGCTAGACCTAACAGACAAGTCATACAGACCTTATAGGAAACCAAATGACACACCATTGTACATTAACGCAGAATCCAATCATCCTCCCATCATATTGAAGAACTTACCCTCGATGATAGAATCACGATTGATAAGCATATCCAGCAACAGGACATGCCTAAATGAAGCCAAAAGCGATTATGAGAAGGCACTTAGAGATAGCGGATATAGTCACACCATCGATTATAAAACACCACCGCCTAAAAAGAGAAAGAGATCGCAGAAGAGGAACATCCTATGGTACAATCCCCCATTCAGTGCGAACGTTTCAACCAACATCGGAAGAAAGTTCTTCGCTCTCATCGATAAGCATTTCCCGAAAAACCTACCGTTACATAAAATCATCAATAGGAATACCGTGAAAATAAGCTATTGCTGCATGCCCAGTTTGGGAAGGATACTCAAAGGACACCACAAATCAGTCCTAGAGAAACAATCTGAAAAGAAAAAAGCTCCAGAAAAAGAGTGTAATTGCAGAGACGCCTCGAAGTGCCCCCTCAAAGGACAATGTCTGGCCAAATGCATAGTATACCAAGCAACCGTTAAAACGGCATCTAACAAGGAAACGGCCTATATTGGATTGACTGAAAACAGTTTTAAGACACGGTGGTACAATCATCGACAAAGTTTCAAGAATTCTAAGCACAGACTGAGTACCGAGTTATCAAAATTGATATGGGACCTCAAGGAGAAGATGATTGAATATAGCATAGACTGGAAGATTATTACTAAATCGAAGAAATATAAGGCTGGAGCGGGGCATTGTGGCCTCTGCTTAGACGAGAAACTATACATACTTAAAAACCCAGGCACTATTAATAAAAGATCAGAAATTATTTCTAAATGTAGGCACTCTAGGAAATTCTTAGTTAGACATATTTAGTTAGTATTTATTAGTTATTAGGATTTGTAGTTATTTATATAGGTTTAGTAGTACTGAGTAATTGTTAATTGTTAATTATAAAATTTGATAAAGGAGCACTGTGTTGTATAATGTTTGCCATTTTTATGTTAATTATGTCACTGAAGATTGCTTTTCAAACATGAAACTTATAGTTTGACAATTGCATAGTTTGCTTTGTACCGTTATTAATACTAATAGTATGTACTTTAAAACATGTCTTAAAAATGATGTGACTTCAAGATAAAAATTTTTACAGACCAGTATCAAGTCTCCAAGTCTTATAGGGGGTTTTCTCAACAATTCGTTCGTGATAAAAACATCAATATAATCTATATAACATCTATATAATCTAGAGTAAATCCTTTACTCAACGATCACCACAGTATAAAAGTGTTTTTAGGAAAATAAGATTATCTAAAGCAAACCATGTCAGTATGGAATAATAATATGTACTATAATAAGGTACTACTTGAGAAAGAAGGCTAATTATGACACTTGTGATATCTTCTTGTGACATTATGAGACAGCTTAAATTGTACTATTGAACTTAAACATAAGTTTAACCATAAAATTAAAAGTTGAGTCATGACATGGACATGACTTTATTACACAAAATGGGAACTAAAGATGAGCGCAGTGGCGTAATTTCGCCTGTTGCCATTTGCTTTCGGGAATCCCTGGACCTTTTTTGCTCGGGATTCCCGAATCAGGATTGACTTCACTAGTAGCTAGCATGATTTTGCATGACATATAGCTGTTCTGTTGGTTGGTAGGGTTTCGCGAAACAACCACATCTGCAGCACCTGAACAACAACATGGTAGTGGGTTAGGAGTTTTAATTAAAATAAATGTTAGCCTATATTAGCCTGTTAGATACATATATATTCAAATATTTATTCACCAGGTCATGTTACGAATTCGAGCGTGCTAAATCACTCTACAGTCGATCTTCAAGATTGTTCTAAAAGGGCCCCCGACAGTTGAAACCAGCTCGTATCGATGTATTTTCGGACGCTGATTCAGAATCACCCCCCATGACATAGGGTTAAAATGCTCCCCTGCCGAGATATTGGCGAAAAACTGTCTTAATCACGTGATACGACTATATATATAACTCTTACCAACAACCGGATAATATGCCCAGGATTGTTGTCATGACAGCCACTGCTGCTACCAGCACAGTTAGAGCTCCTGCATGAAACACGGCGAACGAAAGTACCTGAAAAATAGGTCTCAATTTATTTAACCATTGCATTAACACGTTGAACATGCTTATTATAGATCTAGAAGTGGCAAGCTGGAAACAAGGATCAACTCATTTAATTGTCAACTCATTTAATTGTTTAAATCGTATTACTATTACCTCAATTTCTGCCATACTGAAAACGCCAAAAAATGTAAGTTCCAAATCATCAGAACACTCCACTATCAGTGCCAGTGAGAGAAGAAGTGCCACTGACACAGCACTCTTAAACATCCTTACTGTAGGGCAATGTGGTTTAGAGATAAGCTTACAGAGATACTGACATAGCACTCTTAAACATCCTTACTGTAGGGAAATGTGGTTTAGAGATAAGCTTACAGAGATACTGACATAGCACTCTTAAACATCCTTACTGTAGGGAAATGTGGTTTAGAGATAAGCTTACAGAGCTACTGATACACTGTGCATGAGGAGGGGCCGGGTTGTTCAATTTGCAGGATCAACTTTTACTTTAAGTGCTGGTGCTTAAAGAATACTGGGATCGATCAGCTGAAGTTGTGGCCTGTTCAATAAAATATGAAGTACGATTTACTGCCTGGCATTCAATGAAACGGAAGTTGAAAATTAATTGCGTTATTATAAGTACATTTCATGAAAAAATTAGTAAAAGATGTACCGTGGCTGACTTGAATAAAAACAATTCGTGACGCTGTGGTACGATATTTATATGTATTTGTGTAAAATATGTTAAAAAATCCACGGAAATTTCAAACATTTTTGTAAAAATCAACTGCGCTCAAGTTTTTGCTACACGTTGTATTACTATTACTAATAGTATACTTTTCTCGTGCACACGAAAAGGGGTTGCACATGCAACGCGTGTCAATCAAATTTGCTTAAGTTTTTTGCTAAATTTGGTAACATGACATTGGAGGTGTATAAAAGGTTTGGACGGATTTCCTGAAACTTTTGCGCACTTAATATAAAGTATAATTAATGTTCACTTAAAAACACTGTTCAATATGATTTGACAGTCACTTCATAGCAATAAATTAATATGATTTGACTGCATAAATACAGTTACTCCATAGCAAGTCCTTCATCCTAGTCGAAGCTGTCCAAATGATCACTCCATGTTTTCAAGGATAGGAGCGTCCATCTTGGAGCTGATGTATTCTGGAGGGTCCTCTCTCGCATACTCACCAGGTCCATACACGATGGGGTTGGGGGGGTTGTACGTACTGGTAGGGGCCGTCATGTTTGGGTAAACCATACCTGTAGCTGGTACCATACCTATCTGTTGCTGTTGGGGTAGGAGTGAAACCTGGTGTGATGAAAATTAGACATGATAATATTAATAGTATTATTACTGCCACAGGTTGTAGTGCGCGCGGCTGTATCGTGGCTCTCGCGAAAGTGGGGCGACAATCATGGGGGTCACGACGTGATACAAAAAACGTTGTGATGGGAATTTTAATTTGTATTTTTTTAGTAATTAATTTATTGTCGTGAGGCTATGCCTATAGTGTATCATGCTTAACAGTAACTAATATAAGAATAATATTGCACCCATTAGGACATAGGCGGACGCTAAATCTTTACCTTTTTAATGTGAATGGGGAAATATATCTAAAAAATACTTGGTGATATAAAGTAACCTGTGGGTTTGGGGGTGCGGCTGGGCGATACTTGAGATAGGAACAGCAGCAACATTTACAACACAAACCGCAAAAGAACACGATAATGAGAACGAACTCCACTAGTGCCAATATTAACAATGCTATCGTTCCTCCGGCTCCTGTTTGTTAATAAGGATGAGGGGTTTGGCTGTCGATTATGTAATCGACATTTTCATATTTGTAATAATGTAATAATAATAAATACGAAAATTTTTCAATTCAAATTCCACCTAATCTCTTTCTGATAATCTGATAGTGACAAAATTTTAAAACCGATCGCATATCCTGCTAAAGTAAGTAGTTTAGAAATCGCCAAAAATAAAATTTCGAGGACTAGTAGGTACGGAAATATATTTTCCGATTTTCTGCTCATAATTGGATGATGATTAATCACTCTACACTCGACTGTCACGTGACTTTTTCAACTCGTTCTCTAGCTGGTCCTGAACGACTATTCGAAACCCTAACCCTCTAATCTGATCCCAACCCTAACCCTAACCCAATCCTTAACAAAATCATATGCTGAAACCCTAACCCTAACGAGAAATTGGACTAACTTCCTTATACGGTCATATCACGTGATCGAGACAGTTTTTCGCCAATATCTCGTCAGGGGAGCATTTTAACCCTATGTCATAAGGGGTGATTCGGAATCAGCGTCCGAAAATACATCTATTGAAGTTGGTTTCAACTGTCGGGGGCCCTTTTAGAACAATCTCGAAGATCGACTGTAGAGTGATTTAGCACGCTCGCTCATAATTATCAGGGTAGCTTATCAGGGTAGCTTATCAGGGTAGCTTATCAGGGTAGCTTATCAGGGTAGCTTATCAGGGTAGCTTATCAGGGTAGCTTATCAGGGTAGCTTATCAGGGTAGCTTATCAGGGTAGCTTATCAGGGTAGCTTATCAGGGTAGCTTATCAGGGTAGCTTATCAGGGTAGCTTATCAGGGTAGCTTATCAGGGTAGCTTATCAGGGTAGCTTATCAGGGTAGCTTATCAGGGTAGCTTATCAGGGTAGCTTATCAGGGTAGCTTATCAGGGTAGCTTATCAGGGTAGCTTATCAGGGTAGATTATCAGGGTAGCTTATCAGGGTAGCTTATCAGGGTAGCTTATCAGGGTAGCTTATCAGGGTAGCTTATCAGGGTAGCTTATCAGGGTAGCTATTCAGGGTAGCTTATCAGGGTAGCTTATCAGGGTAGCTATTCAGGGTAGCTTATCAGGGTAGCTTATCAGGGTAGCTTATCAGGGTAGCTTATCAGGGTAGCTTATCAGGGTAGCTTATCAGGGTAGCTTATCAGGGTAGCTTATCAGGGTAGCTTATCAGGGTAGCTTATCAGGGTAGCTTATCAGGGTAGCTTATCAGGGTAGCTTATCAGGGTAGCTTATCAGGGTAGCTTATCAGGGTAGCTTATCAGGGTAGCTTATCAGGGTAGCTTATCAGGGTAGCTTATCAGGGTAGCTTATCAGGGTAGCTTATCAGGGTAGCTTATCAGGGTAGCTTATCAGGGTAGCTTATCAGGGTAGCTTATCGGGGTAGCTTATCAGGGTAGCTTATCAGGGTAGCTTATCAGGGTAGCTTATCAGGGTAGCTTATCAGGGTAGCTTATCAGGGTAGCTTATCAGGGTAGCTTATCGGGGTAGCTTATCAGGGTAGCTTATCAGGGTAGCTTATCAGGGTAGCTTATCAGGGTAGCTTATCAGGGTAGCTTATCAGGGTAGCTTATCAGGGTAGCTTATCAGGGTAGCTTATCAGGGTAGCTTATCAGGGTAGCTTATCGGGGTAGCTTATCAGGGTAGCTTATCAGGGTAGCTTATCAGGGTAGCTTATCAGGGTAGCTTATCAGGGTAGCTTATCAGGGTAGCTTATCAGGGTAGCTTATCAGGGTAGCTTATCAGGGTAGCTTATCAGGGTAGCTTATCAGGGTAGCTTATCAGGGTAGCTTATCAGGGTAGCTTATCAGGGTAGAGAAACACGTATCTCTGAAGGCAGGCTCCCTGCCTCCGAGCTCGCATTGCAAAGGGGACTAGGAGAGTGGCTTGCTGTTGTGAAGGCCTCGATTCCAAGATCGTATATTGAGGATCAAAAAATCGATATAATATGCAAATGACCCCTAAGTTTTCGTGATAACTGATAATGCAACATACCTAGAAACTTCACAAGTGCTATTTCGTTGTCGGCAGCGAATCCCAAGTCGACAGCGGATTCCAAGTCGGATCCCAAGTCGTAGTAATTGTAAGCCTGTCCTGTACTGTACTGGGCGTAACAGAGTGGGAACAGTAGTAGTATCAGGGGTAGACTTCTAATCATGTTGCTAAAAGTGTGGAGAATTTCACGATAGGTGACCGGACTACTATAAATGGTAAGTTTTCTTCGTATTCCAAAATGAAAATCAAAGCAGAAAATCATCAATCTGAGGATAAAAGGCTTCATTTAGTCAATAATTCAAGAAAACAACAAATTTACCATTACGACGGACATTATACATCCTCGAAGGCATTCATGATCAGTATTTAATTTAACCACCTTATCCGGACTTTATTTGAACGGAAATTAATGTCCGTTCAAATAAAGTCACGTGATAATTTTTGGGCGAGCGAATTAGTAAGAGTTAAAACACATAATAAGCCAGCGAGGGGGTATAGAAATTCTGACGGGTGTATGCAGGGAAAATTAGTATGCGACTGATATAAACAGTTGGTCAGTTGGTCAACAGAGTTAGGTTCGCCGAAGTACTAATATTAAGGAAGTTAGCGAAGTTTTATTGTTAATAAAATTTATTTGAACCAACAATTTTCCCCAAAATTCACGTTACATTTCTGCAAGGCTCAGACCCCCCCCCCCCCCGGCCCCCCGTTCAGCATTTCCAAACCAGCCCTTCCCCTCGGCTGCTAACATCATATTATGTGAACGCTCCCATACCCACAACTCAATTGTTCAATATTCCAGCTCGAACTTTTGAAGCTATCAGTATAACTATAAGTGTAGACTGTCCCTCATCACGTCGAGACCAATGGAATGGATATAATTAGTTGGTGCACAATAATATTATAATGGACTATTTACTATGACTATGTGGTACTGGTATTAGGACATGATGTGATGGGGGAAAGCACCGACTGACTCCAAAAAACAAAGAAGTAAAACTTAATAAGAGTTTACGGGTACAAAACCAACATAGATACAACTTTGAAGGAGAGCCAAGTTTGAGCTACAATATGAAACAATTGCACTGCCACACTTGAAATTTGTATCTGATGAGTGCGGTAGTAAACTGACCACAGCTATATACCTAATAAACCATATCATTTCCAATTTATTACTAAACTTTGAACTTATTTTCGATTTTTCAGGTTTGGAGTACGCCTTGAGTTGATCAGTACGATTAGTAAGTTTTTCGTATAAAAATGCTGACGGGTGTAGGCAGGAAAAATTAGTATGCGACTGATTTAAACAGTTGGTCAACAGAGTTTAGTTCACCGAGGTACTAATATTATGGAAATTAGAAAAGTTTTATTGTTAATAAAATTGCAAAGAGGGAGAATCTGCAATTATTTTGAACAATTTGCTTAAAGTTAAAGGAAGGAATTCTAGCAATGAGGAATGTAAATTTGGACTACACCTTGTCTTTAGCAGTAAGACAATTTGGATAATGCAATGGCGGATTGACCAAATAAGCCTAAAAATGTTGGCCCCTAATTTCCGCCCCTTGCCAAGATTTTATGGGGGAGGGGGGGCGGTCGCCCCCCGTGCCCCCCCCCCCCCCCCCCTTCCTACTCCCCTGAATCGCAATGATTTTCTGAAAGATATCTAGATACTGTGATATATTAATAGCTTTCAGAGGTAATTTAACGGGTGATACTTGGGTGGTCTGAAAATCCACAGCAGCCAAGCAAAACGTTCAAACAATCATCACAACTGTAGATAATAGGGACGGACCGATTCTTGGTCCATCCCATCCTAGCGGCCAATAGCAATCGATTAGTTATTTCACGAGACTCAGATATGTCCAATCAATTAATAGTGTAATCGCATTATACGCAGTTACATTAGCCTATATAACTGAACACTACTAGTAATTTATCCATAACGTTCAGAACGTGAGATGAGTTTTAGTGAACGCATGTACAAAAAATATTTAGTGAACATTTCGTACGTGCATTACTACTAAGAATTTTAAATACACCCTCGAAGACATTCATGATCAGTATTTAATTTAACTATTTTATCCGGACTTTATTTGAACGGAAATTAATGTCCGTTCAAATAAAGTCCGATAATTATAAGGTACTGAAAAATTTAATAGGCAAAATAATATATGTACCAAACTATATAATAAGGTTATATTTCTAAGATGAAAAGCTCATAATTGTCCCCGTCTGATAAACGGACGAACTATCATTTTTAGTATTAACTATTAAGTAGATCATTCACATCTCCGTGCGTAACAAAATAAAACTGGAAATTATACCATCTAACTAATAGTAGTAATGTCTAATAGTAATAAATAGTAATAAATAGTAATAAATAGTAATAAATAGTAATAAATAGTAATAAATAGTATTACCCCTGTAGTGTATTACTAATGTCTAATAGTATTACCCTACAGGGGTAAATCCTGTGTAATCCTGCAGGAGATTTATATCTTGGTACTTGCTATTTCAGTATTTGGATGGAGCAGCTGCATGAGCCATATCGTGTAAACTATGAAAACAAAACCAATATAGTTATACTGCTAAGCGGCATGTAAACAAACAGAAGGAACCTCATTGCGGCGTGAATTAGTCACGAGACTGTCATCGTTACATTGAATAACGGAGGTTATAAGGGCCGGGGGGGGGGGTCTTCATGATCTTTTCCTGAAATTGATTTTAGAGTTCAAGGGAGTTCAAAAGCCAGAATGTCAACTCAGCAAAAATGTTGTTAAAGCTCTTTTTCAAAGTCTAGAATAAAACTAAGTTCTGAGGAAACGAACACAAATTAAGTTACTTTACTTCAACAAAACTCAGTTAGGCACGTCACTCCTCTGTTGCGATCAGGACTAATAATAAACAGGACTAATAAGATCACTAAATTCCAGGCACGTAGCCAGGGGGGGGGGGGGGGGGCGCTAGGGGGGCTGTTATGACAGATATGAAATATCTGTCATAACATCCAAGCGAACATTCTAGAAGACATCTATAAATAGTCAATAGTGCCCCCTAGACCGTAGGAAATGTCAAAATCTTAAGACGATGAGGCCTGAGTAAATCGTAAATTCTGATTGAAGAATGCAGATTACATTTGCTGTTGTGAAGTTACCAAATTTACGTGAGTACTTGATTCTTTTCAATCCCAGTTTATTGCCGTCCTACAAATTTCTTTAATGCCAAATGTCGTCTAAAACACCCTATTTCGCAAAAAGTTTCCGGGGGGCTGCGCCTCAAAGCCCACGCCAAGGGGCTCCGCCCCTGGACCCCGGAGGGGGCTGCGCCCCCAGCCACAGCTTGCTCGCTTCGCTCACCGACAGCCCCCCCCCCCCCCCCAAGAAAAATCCTGGCTACGTGCCTGCTAAATTCAACCAATCATAGCGCTTGTAAATCGTAGGGGAAAAAAAGTTGAACTGACCGACGATTCAGCTGAAATACAAATTAAAGTCGATCCCAGTCAATTGTTAAAATACATAATAACGAGTCATCTAAATTAGTTAGTAAATAAAGAATTATTCCATGTTATGTGTGAATCAATAAATTACGAGTACTATCAAATATGTAAATATATTTACATAATCATATATATTTTAAAGTCACTATTGTGACGGTACATTAGAACTAGACAGAAACAAAGTGTGAAGGGTCTATATATCACTATAGACTCTTTACTTATAGTGACATGTATAGTGTAGACTCAAATTCTTGTGAAAAGGCCCTAAGGTATATAATGAAACTGGTTCAGTGTATTTTTGGACGCTGAATCCGAATCACCCCCATGCTATGCCCCGCTTACTAGTTTAGCTCTTTCTAGTCCCCTGCTACACGGCATGTAAACAGGGATTGGCTAGTTAGAGGCGGTCCGTGTAGGCCTTACACTGTGCTTTCAGCAATACTCATAGGGTAAAAATGCTCCCCTGACGAGATATTGGCGAAAAACCGTCTCGATCACGTGATATGACCGTATTAGGAAGTTGATCTAATTTCTCGTTAGGGTTAAACCGTTAATGTTAGAGTTTCAGAATATGCTTTTGTTAGGGATTAGGTTATAGAGTTAGGGTTTGGATCAGGTTAGAGTTTGAATAGTCGTTTTAATTCAGGGCCAGCTAGAGAACGGGTTGAAAAAGTCACGCGACAGTCTAGTGTAGAGTGATTAATCATCATCCCAAAAAACTGTTTTGGTCACGTGACAGGCTAGTAAAACACAATTTTGATTGTTTAGGGCTCGGGTTTGGGTTAGGGTTATGGATAGCTTTGGGGTTATTGTTAGGGTTGGGATGAGGGTTTATGTAAAACCGTTTTGTTCGGCTGCAAAATCATAAAAACCAAAGTCACGTGATAATTTTTGGGCGAGCGAATTAGTAAGAGCCAATTAAAACACATAATAACGAATTATCTAAATTAGTTAGTAAATAAACAATTATTCCATGTGTGAATCATGAGTACTAACAAATATGTAAATGTGAGAAAAATGTAAGGAGACGTACGAAAGATCGAGCTCGCGGCATAAAACTCATGATGGAACAAAGAGAATTATGTTAGTGTTACTATAGACTCATATTTACATAATGATAACATATAATGTGCACCATGTAGATTTCATTTCATTAAACATGTTTTATTTTGATAAGTGAAAAATGTAGGACAGCGAGAGAGATTTAGAGAGAAAGAGAGAGAGAGAGAGAGAGAGAGAGAGAGAGAGAGAGAGAGAGAGAGAGAGAGAGAGAGAGAGAGAGAGAGAGAGAGAGAGAGAGAGAGAGAGAGAGAGAGAGAGAGAGAGAGAGAGAGAGAGAGAGAGAGAGAGAGAGAGAGAGAGAGAGAGAGAGAGAGAGAGAGAGAGAGAGAGAGAGAGAGAGAGAGAGAGAGAGAGAGAGAGAGAGAGAGAGAGAGAGAGAGAGAGAGAGAGAGAGAGAGAGAGAGAGAGAGAGAGAGAGAGAGAGAAAGTGGGTATGTTTAGTATTGCACACTGATTTGTACACACTACACATGCTCCCTGGTGGCTGGTGTTTTTATAAAGTTTTTTAAAAAATAAGCACCATGATGCTTGCCCTTGACAAGAAAAACTCTTCATAATAAGATTCCTGAACATATTTTTGGTAGATATGATACTATAGTAAATGCATCAAAATAGAAATAAACCTTTAAAATAAATCGAATAAAGAGTCACCGTGCATAGGTGAAATAATTTTTATCAAAATTCTGTATTTGTATGCAATAAGACACGTGTTGCCAACTTTTCTCTCCTCCGAACTTTCAATCGTAGAACAGTTCACAACAACCAAGCCAGAAGTCCTGACGTCCTGAGGAAACTATGCTGTATTTCTCATTTGTCCAGTGACAGGCCTCAGGATTAGACACATCGTGAAAAATATCAGGCAGAGACCTGCCGAGATTAGGGAGGAATCTGAAAATAAGATCATGACAAGCTGAGGACGATAAACTGGTGAACACATGTTATTTGAAATTACTGAACGAAACAACCTGTTGTATCGATATATTTCCAGAACCTCTCACGAGATGTTGTAGACGTTTAGAGGCTTTACGATGGTGAATAGAATACCTTACTACTGTTATAGAACCAGGATCGCTGATGTAGTCTATCTAATAAGCGCCATGAGATGGCACAGCATTTTTTGTCTCCGATTTTGATAAATTTGGTACCAAAAGTTACCTCTTAGTGTGAGGCCACTTGAAGTTAACAACTCATATTTGGTAACATTTATCGATGGCCGCAACAGACATCCGTCTCCTGGGAAGAATGTTCTCACACGAGTTTACATAAACTGTTATCACGTGACATTTAGGTCACGTGGTTGCTATTTCTCAACCTCATAACAATACTATGTAGGCCACCAGATTGTTATACTGGCGAGTCATCGTGGTGTCATTGAACTGGAATATTTTCATATGACTAAACAAGTTTCATGACGTCATGACATGTGCATGCTCTCCACCAAAAAGGATCTCTAGTATAAATTAGAATCAATATTCTGCATAATAATAACAATGATAAATATCTGTGTTCGTTGAAGTACATGACAGCATGATAACAGTTAACAGTACCTATAAATTTAGTAGCGTAAAGTCAATAGAAGTTTCTGATGAACTTAACGGCTAGGTCTTGGGAGGCTGGAGTAAGGAGGAGGCAAATCATCTTTTGAAAAGGAGTAGGGAGGAGGGTTTTGTTCGCTTGATGTGTAGGGCTCTTCAGGACGGCAGGTGTAAGCAGCAGCTCGAGGGTGGGGTTGAGGGGTGGGAGGTGCAGGAGTATATGGAGCTGGTGGAGGGCCAGGATAGGGAGGAGCATGGGGAGCAACAATAACCCCAGAAATGTGGGCTGGAGGAATGGGAGCTGGTGGAATGTGGGCTGGTGGACCAGGGTTTTGTGGATGAGGTGGATTGTTCTTCAGGACGATGAGGATAAGGGCAGATATCCCGTTGAGGATCAAAGTGACATATTGACGTGTTATATACATTTTGTTATCCTGATTATCTTCTGGTGTAGGACTTGCACAAGAGATTGCTTTACTTCCTATACCACCGATAGTTAGATGTATGATGAATGAGCCAAAAAATGTTAGCAATGACCGAGTTACCCTATATTGTTTTGATGTTGTTATGCAGGTGAAGATGACGAGGATGCCTGACACTGCCAAAAGCTCCAGCCAACTTCCCAACCCACTCTTGGCGCAAAACCAAAGATGCTGATTGCTTGCAGGAGTAACGTAAACAATCTTTCTGACCGTGAATTGAAGGCAAACCCCCAACAGAATAATTTCTGGGTCCGGCCGATTGGTATTATCTTCAGTTGCCTCGCGCAGCAGAGCAACTGAGCGAACCTTTTTCAGGATGTGTGCCATTATGACAATGGATGCCAGTCCCATAATTGGGATGGTGCAGTATGTGTAGATGTCCCTGGTGTTCGAATAATGATGTTTGGTGCAGTAAAGTGTCAAGTATCCGAGATTGTCACCGCTGAAGTTCAGTATGAGAGATCCCACAAACGTGAGAAGTCCCTGAGCCAATTTGTTTTCTTTACTTTTGATGGCCGTTATGAAACCCACTATAATGGAGATGGTGACCAGCAGAAACCACAGTATCCCCTCCTTCCTGCAGATTACTGAATCGTTCAAGGTGCCATCTGACGCTCTGTATATGATCTTTGATAAACAAATTTGGGCAAGAAATCCGGCCAATGTCATACTTGGATTAGGGAGCTGAACCATTTTGAACCTGTAGAAGATGTATCGGTAAAACTTGTCTATCGCCCCCCCCCCCCCTGATGTTGAAATCGATAGGTTTTAATTAAGGAACTTGTAACTAGCTGAGGACTGGAAAGTAATTGATGATTATTTTTCTGCTAAGCTAAGACGTACTCAACTGAATTAAAACTAGAAGCATGAACTAACGACAACAATTGAAACTGAATGATTAAACGGTCAACACAGAAGGTAAAGTTTCATGAGATCAATGAGGATGTATCACAATATAAACCAAACACAGAGCACTCAGGTAGGGTGACTTAAATACCTTACACTGAACAATGAACATGTACACTTAACTCATTCCTGCCCTCATGGCTCTTGAGTGTGGCAGACAAGTGATCTTAACCGCATTATATCGATACAACGGGACTTGTAATATGCCTGTATACTGTGAATAATACATTTTAACCGTGCAGTGCACTCCTGTGGGCCTCCTGTGCATTGTAAGTGTGAAAAGGACAAAAAATTGAAACTTTCTCGTGTAAAAAGCCTATAAATTCTGAAATATCAAATATTTTGAAATAATTTTTACAGTATCGTAATTTGACCAAAACCCATAATTGGGTAGAGTGGACCGCTGCCATCGTCTGCAAATACAAAATGATACCGAGAATGAAATCGGTCGCTCGACCGATTTCATTCACATGGGTTTTGGTCAAACTGTTTCCAAACCAACACGAGTCACTGACCACAGTGCCACCCTTATTGACTATGTTGTTAAATTGAAGGAAATGACAACTGCTCAACCAACCACATATCACTATATTAGGGATGGATTTTCACTGTAGATAAGGTGTAACAGACAGTATTTTCGTTATCTATATTAGTATTTGTATGATTTGAGTGTCGGTGTCACTCTGTATCAGTAATGCATGTAAGAAATTGCTGCGTATATATTTTGTTCATTTTTGCTGTTAATATAACGAGGAACTTTTTTTGTGAATTTAAAACTGCAACCGTGATTGTAACTTAGGTATGTGATGACTTGTGGAGCACACATCGCTGAATAGCAATCGCGAAGCAGGTCTCACCAAGGCTAGGTATATCTAGGGTTTTTTCTTATGAGGACACGTTGCTAGTAGTTTTACTTTTTGTGTTGTGTGCTACGGTACATCGTTTCAATATTTGGATATTTTCAATGTTGGTATGTGAATGTCCTACTGCAGGTATCTATCTTTATCTAATTTTAATGTAATATTTCAATATTATAGAAATCATTAATCGTTTCAATTTTTGGATATTTTCAATGTTGGTATGTCCTACAGGTATCTATATTTATCTAATTTTAATGTAATACAGAATACTTCAATATTATAGAAAAAATTAACCAGTGTACCAAAAGCTGGTCCCCAAACAAACAAACCCGCAACGAATTAGTCAGTCAAAATCAACAAAATTGAGGTACTGGAAGTTAATATCCCGAAGAACATTAAAAAATCATATTGTCCCATTCCCTGTCCCATTTTCAGTTTTTGAATATGAAATTTCCAGGACCGAAATTTTACAGTTTTGACTGAATTCTTCTCCAGTGACCAATTGGTCAGTCAACTATAGAATATAGATGGCATGTGGCACAATTGGTGTACAGAGTGAAAAAATACTAATAAATTCCGGTAATTGCAACAAATTCAAATAAAACTACAATTTCACACGACAAACATAAAAGTGTGGTGATAACAAATACAATATGAATAAACATCAAATATTATTGATATTTAATTGTCAATGTATGGTTACATTTCTCCATCTAGTGAGTATTCTTGATAAGGGATTTCATAAATTATTTAATTAAATCCATTAAATCGAATCAATCAATATTTATTTGAAATACAAATCTTTTATTTATGCTTTGGTTTTGTTCAAAAAATTTAAGGCGTTGTGTTCTTAAGATGTACATAAATGTATCATAAATACAGTCTAGCCATTGACATTGACATCTAGCCATTGATTGAGCGCGAGATCAGATGGCCTTTCCCCTTTTTAATACAATAATTAAATACAAATAATAAATATATTTAGGATAACAGTCAATTGTATAGTTGAGGAAGCTAAAATTTATCAACCAATCATTTTACAATGTTAATACATTATTCAATAGTTTGTTGATTGACATTATAGAATGAAATCATCAGGGTCATAAAATGTTCATTTTCATTTACATTCCACAACTTACTTTCTTAAAATCTGCAAAGACTACAATCTATAATATTCACTACTTTATACTTACACCCCAAAGTGTCATAGAAGTATCGAACTCATCCAGTTACTAATTGTATTGGTTTGAGACTGGATAAAGTCATGAGAAGGATAAAATTAGATTTACAAATAAGTCGGTTGAAAGATGAGCTCGATATTAAGGGTTTTTTTGTACGCGGGATTTTCCATCAGTTTCTAGGATCAACCAGTCTCCTCGTACTCTCACTCTTCATAATAAATATAAGTCCCGCAAGTGCTCAAGACAAATCTCATGTATAGCCGTAGAAACTGTCTTCCTCTCATTCTTTTACACACGCTACAACACATTGTGTTTCTGGCATGGTGCTCCTCATTCTCAAACTTCAAATACATATTCATTTCTAATCCTATTTCAACCAAATAGTCCGTCAGTTTCTAGTTGTTCTAATTTCACTCAAATGGTCGATCCACCGATGTACTCTCTTTCGATTACACAGCCCATATTCCAGCATGGCTACACTCCAGCAGAAAACCACTGTTCCAGTTTCATAATATGACACATATTGTACCATTCTCCTCACTCTGAAATTAAACTGAGCAGTGGATGAGTGGATCTCAGAGCCTCTCTGCTCTCAGAGGGGGGTGTGAGTGAACTGAGGACTGTTCTGCTGGTCGTCAGGCATAGTCAGGGACTGGCCCATCACCTGGGTGGATCTAGTGGCTCTCCTCCACATGGCAAACGTACTGTTTAATCGGCTGGGCCTCATCTTGATGAAGAATGACGTGGCTCGACGTTGTCGCTCTCTCTGCCGGTACGTTCCACAGAATTGCAGGGCTGGCCCTAGTGCCGGGTACAGGGTCGGGATAAGGAACTTGATCTGGAGAAATTTTTTATTACAAATATTAAATGTTTAAAATGGTTTAAAATGTTGTATTGATTTTCAAAGTTACGGTGACAAAACTTGTGATGACAAGCATTGTTTCGATCATTTAGATCATTAAATAACTGGACACAACATACTCGTTGAGTATCTGAGTTTGAGTCTATTCAAAATATTCAAATTTAGATTTTATGAAGGTCTCACCGAAAACAAGGTGATGAACGATTTCTGGCCGGGGATACTGCTAATGAACGAGAGTTTGGAATCAGTTAAAGTTTCTAAACTGTTCAGGAAATAGAAGACTAGAGTTGGGATATAACACCTGTAGGGGGGGTACATGTAATTAGAATTTAATAATATTAAAATTAATTGTGATAAGGACAAAAGTGGGTAAACTGATATAAATTGGTAAACTGATCAGACGACAACGCCAAAAGTCTGGCATCTTTTTGTACCAATAAGATAAGGGTATATGACTTAGGAAGTTAGGATAAGCTTAAAAACTATGTCAGATCCTAGTTCAATAATCCCACAAGTCACGACTACCTAAAAATAATACTCACAATAGGAAGAGGGAGGTAAGTAGAACTATTAGAAGAGTAGTTTTACAGAAGGTGTCTCTTGTTTGTTGGGAGGGAATAGGGGTCCTGTACGACTTAGCCAGCTCACTTATCACATATCTGAAGTTAACTTTAGTTAGTTATCAATTATTATTGTTTTGAATTTTACGTTATACTGCGCATCATCGTATGTTTGCATTTTATTTTTTGGTGTGGTGGCGGTATCTCTCTGCCGACCACCATTTTAGACGGCACCATAAATTTTCACCACTAGCTTCAGGACTAGCTTGTTACCACTGAGAAGGACCTAGTAGGGGCCGGGGGCCGGGGGCCGGGGGGCCGGGGGCCGGGGGGGAGAGAAAATGGCACTGATTCAACCCAAAGAATTCTTATTTTGATCGGGATCCAATAAAAATAAAATGATTTTCTGTTTTTAAGCTTGGATTGGAACATTTCAGTTTAAGCAGTTTAGGAATTGTATTATTCATAATTATTATACATGAAGTACAAATGATAGATTGCCTATTATATGGGTTTTTTCAAAGTAAAATTCTTAAATTTCTTAAATATTGATGAAATGTTGTTTTAAAAATATTACTCATCAGTCATCGTGAAATTTATAACTAAAAACCAATTGCCTTATTCGAATAGTGGTTTACAAATTAATCTCGCTAGGTGAATCGTGATAGAAGTATGTCCATTGTCCATTGTCCTGTAGATAATTCCCAATATAAGAGCGCTATTTGAGCACATAAAGCAGCTACATTTACTGGTTTAACTCTATGGTTTTCTCTCTATATTGAGGCAGTGTTGTTGAAGATAACCCCCCGGTCCAATATTGAGGCAGTGTTGTTGAAAATAACCCCCGGTCCAATATTGAGGCAGTGTTGTTGAAGATAACCCCCGGTCCAATATTGAGGCAGTGTTGTTGAAGATAACCCCCCGGTCCAATATTGAGGCAGTGTTGTTGAAGAATTGAAGATAACCCCCGTTCCAATATTGAGGCAGTGTTGTTGAAGATAACCCCCGGTCCAATATTGAGGCAGTGTTGTTGAAGATAACCCCCGGTCCAATATTAAGGTAGTGTTGTTGAAGATAACCCCTGTTCCAATATTGAGGCAGTGTTGTTGAAGATAACCCCCCGGTCCAATATTGAGGCAGTGTTGTTGAAGATAACCCCTGTTCCAATATTGAGGCAGTGTTGTTGAAGATAACCCCCGGTCCAATATTGAGGCAGTGTTGTTGAAGATAACCCCCGGTCCAATATTGAGGCAGTGTTGTTGAAGATAACCCCCCGGTTCAATATTGAGGCAGTGTTGTTGAAGATAACCCCCCGGTTCAATATTGAGGCAGTGTTGTTGAAGATAACCCCCGGTCCAATATTGAGGCAGTGTTGTTGAAGATAACCCCCGGTCCAATATTGAAGCAGTGTTGTTGAAGATAACCCCCGGTCCAATATTGCAGAGGCAGTGTTGTTGAAGATAACCCCCGGTCCAATATTGAGGCAGTGTTGTTGAAGATAACCCCCCGGTTCTTCCGACGTCTCCGTGAGCGCTACATGAATTAGCAGCTACATTTACTGGTTTAACTCTACTGATGTGTTAAGGTCAAAATGAACAACCGTAGTTCCTTCATCCGCCAGAAATATAGAATCGGGTTCAGTGCTGCATTTAACACCATGCAGAAGAGGCTCGACAAAAACCACCAATAAAATAAAATGAACTCGATTGCGTAATATAGGTCCCAATCGTTGAGAATCTTCACAGTAATCAGATACAAGAGACAGCCGGCGAAAGTTATTAAATTACAAGCCAGGAACACTGCTGTAAAATAGAATATCGTCACAGAAGCTTGAAACATATTTTTCTTTGATGCTGATTGGACATAGTTTTGTTCTTTTCTCAGTTTTATCATCGTCACAATAAAAGCCACGGTTATTAATATTGGAGGAACGCCAATACAAATATTGTAACTTATTTCATACACCAAACCCAAGAAATAATCTTTTGGATTAGTGAAACATAAAATATTTGGCTTTGTAAACAACGTGTATGCTGAAATGTGTGTGATCAAGAAACTTAGGATTAAATACGCCGCATACACAGGTATCGATAGAATAACAGCTCTTTTATTAATTCTAAAGAACGGAAACATGATGGCTAGAGTTCTTGATACCGACATTAACAAAACCAAGAACATCGACATCTGTTGTAGAAAATCAAATATCAGGTACCAGAATGAACAAAAGGTAGGATTGTCCATTATCCCGGGGTTCCGTTGGTTAAACAGAACTGCAGCTACAGGCAGGTGGAAGATGCTGGTAAAACTGTCGATACAGCATGATGCTATGTACAGGTTAACTGACAAGCTTCGTCCTGGTTTAGATAAAAAGTATCTCAGAGACAAAATGTTGCCTGGAAATCCCACCAAGAAGCAAACACACAATGCTGGCGCCAGTAAGACATCACAGATTCTGTAGTGAGGCTCTCCCAGTTTATCAGTATTGTAAGACACTGTAGATGTGTTTGACATTGAGTTAGACTTGGTCAACTTCTTTCTGTTAGTATAAGTGTAAGGTAATCATCAAATTTCCAATACATGTGAAATTGGAGCAATCAAATAAAAGCTAGAATTTATTTTTAAAAGCAGCATTTCAACACTTAAAACGATATTTGACTTGGTGTTTAACTTTTAAGCTTATCGCGTAACTTCAGCTAAATTAGTCTTAGTTCCGTTATTTTTGCTAATCAAAATGTAAGGATGGCAATGGACCCCCTAACAGTGACACACTCCTGAGTTACTAAATATACTCCTCCCTAATATTTACTATTAATTTGGTTAACTCGGTAGATGTTTTGTTTTACTTTTCAGAAATGGGTCCACTACGCTGTAAATAACGTAGGCTCTGTGGATGCTAGGAAGTGGGTCGTGTGTTTACGTGATCTTAATTATAACCTCCCCGCATAATTATAACCTCTCCGCATAATTATAACTTCTCCGCATAATTATAATAACCTCTCCGTAATTATCACAAAACAGATGTGTTACCAGAACCTTTATCTATCTGTTGTCTATTTCCGTCGTAATAATAAACGTTGTAGTTTTATCTGTTGTCTTGCGTAATATGGGGTTGCGGCTCAGCCAATAGTTGTTAAGGACCACGAGACACTAACGACTGTGTGTCAGCTCGTGCATAAATTTAAAGCTTTGCATCGGAAGAAGATCCACCAACCAAAGGTTAACATTGTGGCACGTGACTAACCACCACACCAATGTCTTGAAAGAGCAACTTTTGATTGGTCGAAGGGTCAATCAGTATTGTAATAATGGTGTAATTTATGTAAACGATAGGTAGTGTTTATACAAAACTAGACCGATCACTATGGTATCATGCATTCATGCCAGAAATGTCCGCAATTTCAAAATTCTGAAGTTGCGCTGTACAATAATATCACTCCCTTTCATTTCTGATCAGTCAGCAGTTTGGTTAGTATCTCAGCAGTGGGGAGGAGGGGGGATGACCATATTAAAGTATACCCCCAGCAGTTTTATGGGTGCTTTTTACAGTGGATTTGGAAATGTTTGCGAAATTTATCGATTTGCAAAGCGGTTTACGAAAGGGGATGGTGACAAGTGAGCTACTTAAACGATCCCAAAGTAAAAATGGGAAAAGTTAACAACTTAGATCTTAACATTTAACTTGAGATAAAATGACGTGAGATAATGTTACTTAGCTTAAGAACTTCATGAAAAGCTTGGACCTCTTGAAAAATAGAAAACAGTACCATTTTGGGTAATCGTACTGTAGTGCGCACTTGATCTTGCCAGTTTCCTACTTAGTTTTACACGTATCCGGTACCACTTAGAGTTAGCCAAGGTATCTCTCTCTCTGTTCTGGCCAAGGTATAACTTACAACTGAGTAGGAAGCTGGAAAATGGACCGCTTAGCCATGCGGTCTAATTTACAAGTACCTATCGCAAAACGTGTCCAAGTATATGCACTATATTTACAATACCAGTACTTAAGAATGCCAGATATACTCGAGTACTACCGATCAGGTGCGTGCTCCGGAAATATTCTGTATAAGGTTTTTTAAAACAGTAGTTGCTAACTGAGTTAGCTTAATTTTGAGGCGTAAAATATCCACAACTTGCTAGGATATTGTGAAATTCCTAGCATGGGATCTCCTTACTCCACCCTGCTGAACTGGTTCAAGCTGATTTTAATGGTCAGATCACAACGTTTATAACTTCCATGCCCGCTACTATTGTTAATTGTTACTACTACTATACTAGGGATAAGTTGCAGCTGCCAAAGCCACGCCCAGGTATCCAACAAAGGGATCTAACCCAATGTTTTATTATCTGGGGTACATGATAATAGTAAATGGATATCAATGTTTATAGCTATAACAAGTGAAAGGCTTAGTTGAGGTTCACAAACTTCAGATTGTGCATTGGTGACTTAAACTAGTTTTATGCATGCAATATATATATATATATATATTGCATATATATATATAGATAGATATATATATATATCTAACATGTTTACCAACATTCCTAGGGATATGGGGATCCAACAATGCACTAAGCACCTGAATAAAAGGAGTAGTGGTGATCAATTGTTTAGTACAGAATGCATTATTAGTGCACTAGAAATTACTCTTGATTACAACATTGCTTCATTTAACGGTATAACATACCGCCAGGAGCGTGGAGCAGCGATGGGTCCTAAGAACTCATGTGAGTATGCTGATTGTGCTATGGATAAGATTGATATTTTAGTTAACGAAGGAGATCTAGAATATGGCCCGCCTCATAGACCAGCATTCTGGGGTAGATTACGTGATGACATTTATATGGCTTGGCCCGGTACTGTTGAGGAATTATTACAATTCATGGAATGGCTCAATAGTATCCACCCAAACCTTTTGTTTACTTACGACTACTCTAGGGACGGCGTTGAGTTTCTAGACACCTATGTCTATGCTGTTGGTGATGTTGTCCACACCAAACTCTACTCTAAACCTAGTGACACCCACTGCTACCTTATCCCCACGTCATGCCATAGGAACCATGTTGTAAAAAACATACCTTTTGGAGTGGCGAGGCGGGTGAGACAGAACAACAGTGAAGACACTAACTTCTTGGAGCAGAGAGAGGTCTATACACGTTACCTTCTAGCCCGAGGTTATCATTCCAGTATTATAGAAGATGCCTTTAACAAATTTAGTGATATAGCTAATAGGAAAAACTTGTATACCCTTAAAGACAAGGATGAGTCGACTGCCTGTTTAATACCCATGGTGATGGATCAAAATCCAGCACTTCCCAACATGGGGGGCATTATCCATAAGTATAAGCACCTTCTCAACCTTGATCCGGCCCTGAAGAAGCTGGTACGTGCGGACAGTGTATTCGTGAGTCATCGAAAGAATCAAACTATCGGTGGCATGCTTGTACACAATAAGTACCGTGCCAGTGGAACTTTAAACTGTGATAATGAGAGAGAAACAACTGCAAGCCAGATCCAGGAACCAGACTCCGAAAGTCTAAGGGCGGTTCCCGGGGCTGTCGACCCAGGGTGCCATGCTTGTGGTAAATGTTATGTTTGTAAGCAAAATTTCCTGTCCCCCTGTTCCAATTTTAGTAGTCACCATTCTAAACAAGTTTTCCCTATAACTAAGTATATATCTTGTCAGAGTTATAACCTCATTTATTTAATGGAGTGTAAGACTTGTAAACAGTCGTATGTCGGTTATACTACCTCAAATCTCCCTAAGAGATTCTCTAACCATAAGAGTCACATAAAGAAAGGTATAAGAAGTTGTAAATTAGTTAACCATTTTTTAGATATTGATCATGATTTAGATTTTAGTACCATAGCCTGCTATAATTCCTCACTTAGTAAGCACCTTTCTGTCATTATAGTAGACGCTTTAGTATTTGAGCCTAATATTAGTAAAGCAGACAAAGAAAAGGCTATGGAAGCTAGAGAGGGGTTCTACCAGACCCAATTGAAAACCCTTGAACGGTTTGGGGGTATGAACACCCTTGATAGTAACCATCTACTTTTTAAATCTGCCGGAGCTTAGTTTTAGTTTTAGTATATTTTGTAGATTTTATTTAGTTATACCATTATTCCAGAGACGTGCATAATACATTTTTTACCTAAATATAAATTTTACAGGTTTTTGTTGTGATTTTAAGTGATTTTCCGAGAATCAGTTATCAGTATTTAGATAAGAGATAAGATAAGAGTACATTTTTAACGGCTTTCAGTTTCTTTTTTAAATTTCAGTTCATCAGATTTTCCCACTGCTTTTAGTTTGTATTTATTCTCAATTGTATATGATTCGTATTTGTTGTAGTTACTTTAATGATATAATTTCTCAGAATTGATGTAAATAAACGATGTAAAGACTTTCGAAGATCTAATCACAACCGCTTTCTTTTATTGTGTAGAAGTCCAGCCATGAAATATATATATATATATATTTCAGCAATACTCATAACCTTATTACCCGTTGATCTGTAGTTTGGATTACAAACACCGCCTGGGGTGAGGAGTTTTAAAAAGTATAGAAAGATTATATTTATGAAGGAGTAAGTTTTCAGAATATAAAGATTATAAATCTCTTTACAAACAAAACAAGGACTAACGAACTTTACGATTTACGATTCATATCATCTAAATGATCGATTACTACAAAAAATTATCAGAATTCACGCCCTATACCGACCCAACTGAAAACAGATCCACTGAAGGTACCTAACACCGCGATTTATTAAACATTAGTGTCATTACAACTATGTCTATATGACAAAAACTGGTCAAGAGTACAGAACACCTCTATACAAATAAAACTCAAGGACTAATGAACTGTAGGTTTCATGACTAATGCATCTGTATGGACCTCTATAACCCGACCCATCTAAAAACAGATGCGTTAGGGTTTTGTAACGTTAGGGTTTTATGACCTGGCAATAAATCTCATATTTAAACATTATCGTTGCTTGTGTTAAAAACCACAACTTATCACAAAACGCCCTCGGCGCGCTTTTTATTTATAATTATACATATTTAGCTTAAGCCTGAAGTGTGTTTTTGTATTTATAGATGCAGCTAAAGTCTAAAGCGTGTTTTTGTATTTATAGATGCAGCTAAAGTCTAAAGCGTGTTTTTGTATTTATAGATGCAGCTAAAGTCTAAAGCGTGTTTTTGTATTTATAGATGCAGCTAAAGTCTAAAGCGTGTTTTTGTATTTATAGATGCAGCTAAAGTCTAAAGCATGTTTTTGTATTTATAGATGCAGCTAAAGTCTAAAGCATGTTTTTGTATTTATAGATGCAGCTAAAAGTAAAGTCTAAAGCATGTTTTTGTATTTATAGATGCAGCTAAAGTCTAAAGCTTGTTTTTGTATTTATAGATAAATGCTGACCAAGATATACCAAGATATACCTTATAATCTCAACAATATCATGACTTCATAACATATTATCGAGTTATATGACAATTAACTCCGACCCGGTTATCAAAGTGGTCTCTATAGTCGGTCGGAGACCGACTAGTGACCACGTTGATAACCATTTCCCGTCTACTTCTAGGATTCTAATGAGCTAACGTATGTTTATATAATATATCGTTAAAACATTCGTAAATCACAAGTTATATCATTGTCTAAAACTCCAACAGTAATATCTTATACCACACGCTCACTTTCGTTTCTGTTAAATAGTGTGAGCAGTTTCACTTTCAGGGATCAGAAAGTAGGTAATTTGATTTAGATATTATTAGAAATTGTAATTAATTTGGGCGGATATCATTTTTAATTGGACGGAAATTTCGTGAGCGGACATAATTGTAGTCGCTTAAATTAGATTTGGACTGACGATGAACTTTCTTTTGGGTATAACTACTTGTTTTTCTTCTTTTAAAACCCCCGGAGGCGTTTGCCAGCATGGCGATGTGGCCCAACTTAGGTATCTTACCATTGAATATCGAGGTCTAGGTGTGCCTATAACGTGCTTTCTTGGAGTCAGCTGTTGTTGCCAGAACAGTTAAAGAGGCTCATGCTCAGGTCAAGATGCGCAATGGTAATATGATCTCGCCAATACCAACTCAAATTATCAGCTATAACAACTACATCCCAACTATCGACCACTTTAAAACTATTTAACAACCACTTCCCGCACAGGATTATAATGAGCTAAAATATGTTTACAGTGTTCACTAAATAGCAGAGCGTTCGTAGCTGTGATATCACGTCCTAAAACTTTAAGAGGAGTAACGCACCTGTTTTTTAGTTTATACCACTTACTTTATTTTTTGTTTATATATTTAATTGTGCACATTCACAGAGTAAGTTCTTGATTTATATTTTACATACTATTATTCCTATAGCTGCCTGGGAGGAATTGTAAGGCCGTGCAGCTTAGGTTTCATTCTTCTTGGTACTACCGGCCATTGACAAGTGCAGAGTGAAGACTAAGGACAGTTGTTGTATCTATGTTGCTGTCAATTTTTTGCTATAAACAGAGCTTTAGTCATAATATTTTGTAGATGTCTTTCATTAAAATTTCTGTTATTAGTCTCTAATTTTTTTAATAATAAAATTTTTAATAATAAAATTTTGTTAATAATAAAACTCGATCTAACGTATGTAACTAATCTCAGAGTTTTAATACTTTCAACACTACTATATAACAAATAATTTGAGCATGAATAAGAAGTTGTTACTTTGAAACGTCGTTTATCCTAACAGTGCAATATCATTTGTCGCAAATCAGAATAATCAGAAACTATTTGGAAAAACCCAAAAACTGTCTAATCTCAGACACATTCACCGAATGAATCAAAATTTTGTTCGCTTCGTCAATTGCCATCTTTTCATGAGGTTAATGTTCGCAAGGTCCAGGTAAGGTATATTAAGTCGTAAGGTAAGTTTTCTTACTTACTTTGAGTACTTTGAGTAGGTTTGGCTGGGATCGCTTCAGGACAACAGTATCAAGCACGTCCTCCTATCACTCCACAGGGGTCTTTTTCAGTATATAAAGATAATAGATCTTTTTACAAACAAAACAAGGACTAACAAACTTTAAGATTTACGATTCAGATCATCTAAATGATCGATTACTGCAAACAAATTTAAAGATAAAATATTTTTATTTGATGTTTTCATGGTTTTTGACTAGGATCATAAAAAGTTTGTGCGTTAGTCTCTTAAAATAGAACACTCTCTCTCTGTTTTGGTCAACGGTTTCTGGCCTCCTAGTGAAGAGGGAGGCCTTCTCGCCGTGCCCACAGAGTGTGACTCCTGCTAGCCACACTCCAGGACTCCCTAAGTATATACAAAAACATAGAATAATAGATATCAACGCAACAGACCTCTGGAGTCTTGATAGCTGTTACTACCTTGCTCAGAGCAAACCCACTTCAGATGAACTTCTTTGGCGGGCAGGCGAGGGACTTCCGAGCATGGTCCACACCTGAATATGTGTCACTATCTGAGATAGTCCTGTGTGGGTCTAATGTATGATTGTTTATGAACCTTGGTGTATGTCCTAGATGCTTATCCAAATAGATCGCCTCTATCAAACCTTGTTGACTGTTCCACGAATTTGATAATGTGGTCGAGTTTACTATTGATGAGTTCCTCAATTGTTAGGATGGGTTTACCAAATATCCTCATTCTAGTTGTCATCAGCTGGATGCATTCACATAGGAAGTGTTGTGATGCTTCTGCTTCCCCTGGGCAGTGTTCACAGTCTTGTGTTTCGAATTTGGAGTTGTTTGCTACCGTCTGGAAGTATGCTAGTGGGCTGTGTCCTGATAGTAGCCATGTTAGCCATCTGATGTGAGTACCTGTGATGTTAATTTTCTTGTACCTGTATTTGTTGAGGAAAAGTGTTAGTTAAAATAGAACAATTAAAAGGTCTTCAGGTTGTGCGATCTTAAACTTCCATACACTATTAGCACAATGTAACACTAACAAATATGTTGTGAGTTGTGACTTATCTCAGCCTCAAATGAGACAGAATTTAAATTTATGATTTTTTATTCGATGAATAATGAATATCAAACTAGCTTTATTTTGAATGGATGAATGTAAAGTTCAATTTTTTTCCCTACTCTTGCCGAAGACTATTAAAAGATCGTAGGGAATAAGTAATCGGGTTTGGATATATGAGGTGGCCCGACGGTCCTACGATGTCGACAAAAGTCTGCTCCTTCGCAATATAGACCACTCCCCTATAATTATGTGTATATAAGGAGTCTATTTTGCGCGCGCGACGCCAGTTATGTGTTAATTAATTACAGGCATAGCAACCAGTTTTTGGTGCTTGACGACTGTTACACACGGATCAATCATAAATTTAAGTGTTATTTTGGTGAGACAAGCTTAATTAATTACCGAGTGATAAAATTCAGCAAGTCAAAACAAATAAAATTATGATATCAGCTGATAAACTCGTGGCTAATTATTATACAGTTAATCGACACTGAATGGTAAAAAGCATAGGAATACATAGTTGAGAACAGATGTTACTTTACATTTACATTCAAGAAGCTAATATCAAGATTGCGGTATGCTTTTAAAGAATCGTATATCAAATAAAAGGCTCGAAAATCGATGGTGCTATATTTTATAAGTATAAATGTGTCGAGTAAGCATCAAAATGTATTAGTTTATATTAGATAAAAATAATAACTAAGACGAGGCAGAATATTTTATTACAGTCATAAGTCAATAAAGTTGGCATACGATGCAGTAATATGACGTGACCGGTGACGTGATACGCATCGTTATTGCTATTAACACGAAACAAAACCGCGCAAAGTATGAAATGATCTACAACCAAACCACATACAGATCGACGGCGACACCTCAGATGCGCGCAGAATTTTTCAAGTTCTGCACGCCTTATATAATATAAACGATTATCACGTGCGCCAAACACCACTCTGGGATACAATAAAGTAGAACAATAACATTGTAGGCAGTAGGGAAATTTGATCGTGCGTGGTGTTACCGCGGCGAAATTCTTGTTTTGGTTTGATTTATTGCAGAAACTATTACGAATCGTGACAGTCAGGTAGATTTATAAGAACAATATTTTGACGATGCTATAATTTGTCAGGAACAGGTTCTATTATGGAAGACGCAGAAACATTGGAGAAACTCCACTACAGAATCTGCGATGTCTTACTGGCGACAGTATTGTGTGTTTGCTTCTTGGTGGGATTTCCAGGCAACATTTTGTCTCTGAGATACTTTCTTTCTAAACCAGGACGAAGCTTATCAGTTAACCTGTACATAGCATCATGCTGTATCGACAGTGTTACCAGCATCTTCCACCTACCTGTAGCTGCAGTTCTGTTTAACCAACGGAACCCTGGGATAATGGACAATCCTACCTTTTGCTCATTCTGGTACCCGATATTTTTCTTTCTACAACATATGTCGATGTTCTTGGTCTTGTTAATGTCGGTTTCAAGAACTCTAGCCATCATGTTTCCTTTCTTTAGAATTAATAAAAGAGCTGTTATTCTATCGATACCTGTCTACGCGGCGTATTTGATGCTGTGGTTCACAGTAAACTATTACAATGCCATGTCGGTCTTCACAAAGAACGATCCATTCTGTTATCTGGTGTCACAAAATCACCTCTTGGGTATTGCATACGGCATCCACTACAATATCTGCATTGGCATTCCCCCGATAATAATAACAGTGGCTTTCACTGTTACAATTACCAAACTTACAACCGGACAAAAAGATCTTCAATCACTATCGAGGAAAAATAACTTTCAAGCATCCGTGACGATATCCTACTTTACAGCAGTGTTTCTGGCTTGTAATTTGGCGGCTTTCACAAATGGAGTCTTGTATTTCGTTACTGTGAGGATTCTCAACAATACTACACTGCTGAAATCGGCAGAGTTCATGAGATTTTACTGGTGGTTTATGTCTAATCTTTTCTGCATGGTGTTAAATGCGGCGCTGAACCCGATTTTATATTTCTGGCGGATGAAAGAGCTGAAACAATTCGTCTTGAACTTCGACTACAGAATGCAAGAAATATTTACATCTTCAGCATAAAACATCTAATGGCTCAGAGCTGTTGATAAAGGATCTTTTCGAGCAGTAGAAGACGACTGATAAATTATGGTTTCTGCTGTAAAATTAGAGTCCAACATTCTCTACTCAATTGTTGGAGACAATGCCACGGAGGCATACATAACGCTAGGTGTATCTAAAATATTCTACTCATTTATCATTTATCTCGTTCTGCTATTCTGATTATTTTTACTCTTAGGAATTAATATCCGATGACACGGATTTACTAATTCGAACAGTCACTGCGGGTGGTTGATTAGTTAATCGCACACATTTTTAACTCAAAAATATTGATAAAAATGACACCACCGCAGCTGTACGTGACAGTAATTTGTTAAAAGTATTTGGTGAGAAGTTGAAGCCTCACTTTACGGCATACTGTGCCTGGCTAAAGGGTAACCTGTTAACCAGCAATTATAATTTTCCTCTTTGGTGAGCCTAGACGTCTCCCTTCATATCATTTAGGTGCATTCCTCTACCGCTTCCATGAGAGTACCGATCACTTCAGTGGGAACCTAAGTGATCGGTACCTTCAAGGATAATTGCAATGATAATTGCTAGGACAAAAAGGTCATCCGTAAATCCTATATTTGGTTACAATATGGTGGTTTTTACAAACTGGTGGAATTACAAACGGTGTCATTTCTGTGATTATTTTTAGATTGTATTTACGTAGAACTATCCACATTGCACAGGGTGAGGGTGTGTTAAAAGCCTGGCTGACTTTAGGGCAGGTTTAAATATTTAACTTCAGTTCGACTGAAACCATTTCTAACTTGTATCAAATACGGAGTCCTAAAAAACTTCTTCTTGATTATTTATTTTCGCTGAAAACTTCAACAAAATAAGCTGTCATATCAGAATTGTAGCATAAAGAACCGCTATTTTTGCATTCCAAGGTAATTGCCGATGGTAGCTTCGCTTCACATTATATTCTAATCAAGTTATTACTGCTAATTATTGTATGACAGCCAGCCTCTGATTACAGTGAGCTGCATTTCTATCACACTCTTCTCACAGACCAGATTGTTTATTTCTCAGTATACAACTCAATTGTGCGCTCAGATACTTTTATTCCTCTTTTGTTTTTCGATTATCTTGGATAATTTAAATAATTTTTGACGCCTTCAAGTCGGATAAATTACTGCCGAGACCACTTGATCCAGTGATCTTAAGAAAGATTTGTCAGACTTGAAAGTGTCAAAAATTATAAGCTTTTGTCAAAGTTAAATTCTCAATATTATTTTATACATATTATTACGCTGTATTACTTGTTCCACAATCAAAAATGATCGCAACCCTTTACTATACAACAGGGTTGCTACAATATAGCTAGACGTTGCCTCTAGCAACCCTATACTATACACCAGGGTTGCTACAATATTTACATAGCTAGACGTTGCCTCTAGCAACCCTATACTATACACCAGGGTTGCTACAATATTTATATAGCTATACGTTGCCTCTAGCAACCCTATACTATACACCAGGGTTGCTACAATATTTATATAGCTATACGTTGCCTCTAGCAACCCTATACTATACACCAGGGTTGCTACAATATTTATATAGCTAGACGTTGCCTCTAGCAACCCTCTACTATACAACAGGGTTGCTAAAATATAGCTAGACGTTGCCACTAGCAACCCTGTACTATACACCAGGGTTGCTACAATATAGCTATACGTTGCCTCTAGCAACCCTATACTATACACCAGGGTTGCTACAATATTTATATAGCTAGACGTTGCCTCTAGCAACCCTCTACTATACAACAGGGTTGCTAAAATATAGCTAGACGTTGCCGCTAGCAACCCTATACTATACAACAGGGTTGCTACAATATAGCTAGACGTTGCCTCTAGCAACCCTCTACTATACAACAGGGTTGCTACAATATAGCTAGACATTGCCTCTAGCAACCCTATACTATACACCAGGGTTGCTACAATATAGCTAGACAAATCACGCGCACGTTTTGTTTTGTTACAATTTCACCGCTCTTCAATAGTTCCAGAAAGTTCCAGAACAAAGATCACCTTCCAACGCAACGTGCAAGACCCGGGCCCGGTGGTACCTGGGGCTTGCCCCCAGGTCCCATTCTTTCCTGAAAACCACCTGGGCCTCTTATCAGAGAGTAAGTCCCCACTTTCTTACTTTTCCCAACTCCTTTATTCCTCCTTCCCTACATATCCCTACCCAGGCTCGGTGGTACCGCCCGTAAGGGCGGTCCTACTCTCCTCTCCTAAAAGCCACCCGAGTCTGGCTCACCAGTGTAAGCTTCCCCCATCATTTAACCCCCCTGCTGTTGAACCACTATCACTACTACAAACCTGCGATCCCAGTGCCAGTAAAATTCCTTGTTCTTTGTTTCTCAAACTAACCACACTTTCCAACTCTCCGAGGACAAGTGAAGCTGGAAACACAACAACATGTGAAAAGCTAATCTACAGTAACAGCAGCAAGGAGACTACAGCAAGGAGAAAGGGGACACAAGATAATGAGCAGCTGAGTCCTTGCAAAATGACCATGAGTAAGGCGGAAGTTTCGAGATCATTTTATGCCCTTGTTACACTCCACATTTTCCACACACATGTGTGCAGTGCTTTATGTGTAATATTGTACACTGAGTTATCCGCCTGTGTGTACACGTTCTATTTTGCTATTTACACAATATGTGCTGCTAATAAAATTACCAACATCATGATGTGTCTAGCTTACTGCTTAGAAAAAGCAAATCTTAAAGTAAGCTCTGACACTGGTAAAAACGTTCCGCAGCGCAGGCCAGAACAGCTGGCCTCTCGCACCCTGTGCTCCGAGATGGTAGCCTGTGCTAACCACCTCTCAACAAGTGGGGAATTTAGCAATACTTACCCTGCTAAATTAACCGCTATTTCCGGGAGAGCAGATGCTGCTCAGCAGCAGCAGCCTTATACATTACACACTATGTATAATATCGGATATACATGCTATGTGAGAAGTGTGCTGCCTGTCGGTACAGCGGCACGCTATCTCCCCATCATCAGAAACTTGAACCCAACTTCTGAGCGCGATGCAACCAGTATGTCACGTGACATACAAATCAACACCGATACCAGCACGTCACGTGATATGCTAACTAATCGCGCTATCTGCAGTTCAACTGTCAGTGTAAACCAGTGCAGATACGTAATATCAGTTCGCGAACACAATCAGTCGCACTGCTACCTACTAGTCTGTCCGAAACCGAATACTCATTTGTCAAGAGATTGTCCTTTCTTGCCTGTATTGCGTCCTCATTTGCTTTTGACCGCTCTTTCGTCAAACAACGTCAAAACATGTATACACCACTACTCGCATGTGTGTGTTGTACCAATACCTGACACAGAGTCAGAGTTTCACACGACAGCTGCTAGCCGGGAGCAATCACTAACCCAATATCCCTCGACATCCCTGTCAGATTCAGAGAGGACCTCCAAAGGCGATGATGACAAGTCCTCCTCTTCATCCGGCAGCCAAGCTTCGAAATCTACGTCTAATGACAGAACCAATCGTGCTACAGCACGAGTTGGCCTTGTTAGAAAGTCAAACCCAGGAAGCTCCCAATCAAACAATGATGATGACGAAGACGGCGAGGACGGTGAGGAGCGAAGCAAAACGAAGATCCTCAGTAGATGTGAATCAGACTCCGAACCGATCAACCCACCGTTGTGTGTGAGTCCGATCCCCCCAACAGGGAAAGTCGAAATGCTGGACAAGACCATTTTAGGAAGAATATCGCAACAGTTATTTGAAACTCTGGGAAATCTGTCCCTATTCGGCAACCACTCAATCAGCTCGGATTTAGATCTAGACGATACAATCGATCTTAGCGTGAGTATATCCCTAGGTAAAGGAGGTGATCTCGTTATAACCCCGAAACCCAGAAGCAAGCCATCCAGACCACTGCCAACGATCGAGATTACCCCCGTCAAGAAACAAAACGACCCGAATACAGACGGTGAATACTATACAGGAACAGGAAAACCAACGATTACTCCTGTTCTTTTACACAGCCCTAAACATGAACACTTGCTCTCACCTCGTTCACGAACTCTTCAAATTCGTTCAAGGAGCAAGTCTGTAGGGAGTATCTTTCAACATGAGCAACCTTCTGCGATTTTGAAAAGGAAGCTCAGAGCACAGACTGAGTATGAGTTTGCAAGTGACACGCCCGTTAAAAGACGGTACCTCTCTGAATCCGCAGCTGACTCACAGGACCTCTTTGAGTCACCCCGCAAACTCGAGTGTATCAGAATTGACGACGAAGGGTACCATGACTGCTCTCCAGGTAGGAACACGCTGATCCATATTAAACAAGATTTCCTTAAAGATGATGAGATCGTCACGCCAGTCAATCTTGTCGCTGCTCTTGAAAATGCTCTCAATGAGAAATACCAATCAACCAGATTATTCGCGTCTGAAGTACACCTCCTTGAGCAACAAGCCCACAGCAAATGCATCAGCTTAACCTGGAACCTGTCAGACATAGAGGCTATTGAAAATGATGATAAGGCAGATATTCTGTCAAAATTGCTGGTTAAACTCAATCGTCATTACCACGACACAAACCTGGAATCGCCCTCCACTGCCTTTAACTCGCTCAGAGTTACTAGTCTACTTGGAAGGAGCGACAAGGTTCCTATCACACTACAGGGAGACGAAGAAGTCACTGATGCACTAGTGTTACTCCATTTAGGCCGAGAACGTGCAGTTAACATCATACCAAAGAGATTCAACAACGACCTGATGGATGTCTTTGACCTATGCCTAGGCAACCTTACAGCCTTATCCGTCCTAGAAAAGACCAGAAGGGATATGAGCATTAGCCTGGCTATAGAAAAACCCCTCGAGGATGAACTAGATTTTCACTTACTAGTACAACTGCAACGCAAACGACACAGGACGCCAATTGTTCTCCAACCAGCTCCTGAAAACACCCACTGTAGTCCCCTAACTGACGCAGTACAAGGGATAACTGGTTTAGCAAGCAACGTCCCCGCCCCTGAACAACTTCATTGTGAGGGTGACAACGGAAGTCTGCCCGACTCACAAGATAAACAAGACGACACCACCATTGTTGAAAAACAACTGCGATTTTTCTCGAGAGATACCTGCGACAAGATTCTTAACAGTGCCTCGTCTAAGAATCTCAACAAGTGGATAGACCTTTGTGGCCTAACCAGTCAGAAAACAAACGAGCGAAGTCAAACTGCAATTAAAGCGTTTTTTAACCTTGTGATTGACAACAAATACAGCACGTACCCGTCAGCACCTCTCATAACTAGTCTGGTCGAGAAAATGGCAGTTGATTCGCTAGATCGAGAACTCAAAAGGTTTGAAATAAACTTCAACCCGCAAACTCCTGTTGACAATAAAAAGAAACTGCTGCGTGACCACGTCAACACTATTGGGCGCGAAGCTAGAAAGGCAAATCCTCCAGATCTCATTAACTCTGAGACTGACTCTGAGTCAATATCTTCTGAACTCAGCAATGCCTCTAGCAGAAAGGGCTACAAAAGCTGTAACTCGAACAACAGCTCCAGTAACAGTGCACAGGGCAAGACGCAGAATACAGAAAAGAAAGTAAAGGTCAAAGTTAAGAAGACGAGGAAAGCAAGACAGATCTTAACCCCCGGCAAAATTAAGGTCCCTTGCAGCACTCACGAATCGATAGAAAACTCAATACGACTCCTTGAGCAGAACTTACTAGAATTCCAAGAAAAGCTAGCAAACCAAGATTCAGTTCTGTCCTCCTTAGCCAGTCAACTCAACTCCAGCGCCCCACTAACCAGCTCGAAATCTCTAGCCACGCTGGTCAACAAAAACAAAACAATATTTGATACCCTAAATATTCAGCAAAACTCTATCGACAATATCATGGACAGAATGATAGAAGGAGAAAAAGAACGGAAACGTATCCAAGACCAAGCTCACAGAGCAACGGCAGAAAAGGTTTTTCGATCCAAGACCCTTGAACTTGAAAAACAGATAGCTGATTCAGCCAAGGAGGTTAACTACTTAAAAAGCGAGCTCGCAAGAATGAAAAACAACGAGCCGAACCAATCCAACGAGATACGCATAATACAGGCTAGACACAGCGAAGAACTCAGCAAACTCAAATCCGATATCATGGGGATGAAGAGTGTACCCGGAAGTCATTCGAACGGGGTCAATTATCCCAACCAATATGATGGAGTCGACGAAAAATGTGCGATTCTAAGTCATTTGGAAAATTTCAATAGACGCGCTACGAATGATTTAGGAGACAAGATTCTCCAAGGACAACGAGAAGGGTTTGAACTTATCAGCCGAGAGATTACAGCGTGTTTCAAAGATCTGCCTAAAATCAACACAGCAGGTCAAGAAGGTAACATCCAGTCTGCTAACAAACCTCGCGCTAATAGTTTTGAACCGAAACACCAAAACGATGCCGCCAACAAAACCCCCGAGGACCCCCAGCCCCCTTACAAGACCAAACGACAAAAAACGCACGGCACCACACAAAGGAAAGAAAGAGAATATGCCGAGTCAAAAGGCTGAAGACCCAGTCACCTTTTTGTCCGAGGGAACCACTAAAAGCACGACAACTGCTGGTGCCAATAAACAAAGCAAAAATAACAGTGATGGCACCCCTGTTAACCGTGAAACGTACCGTCGTGACAACTTCAATCCTCAACATTGGCACACCCGGAAATGTGTAGTCATTCACGACGCACACTTCAATACCTTCGACGAATCAAGATTCACGAAACGTTTTGATGTCAAGAGGATAGAATATGATACTGCCGTATCAGCTAGCAGGGACCAAAACTTAGTCAAAAAAGTCTCAGAAATCAACCCTGAAGCCATTTATATCCATCTAGGGCAACTTGATGTTCTGATGAATACGCCAGGAAACACGATACTAGATGGTATGAAGAAAATCTTGGATGACCTAACAAAAGCAACCTCAACAAAGATATGTGTTTCGTAGATTATTCCACTCCCCGGCTATCCACAAGTCAGCAGTACCATAAGACAGATAAACTCTGAACTGAGCGAATACGTCAAATCCAAGAATAATGCTAGCCTAGACATAAAAATATGCACGCAAAACAATGACAATCTCGGAGGATTCATCCAGCGCAGCGTAGGACCACATGGAGTCTTGTTGGGTCTCGATGAACGAGGGGCTCGGAAATTGTGGCTTCATCTCCGTGACGGACTATTTAGATCTCTCGACATTGAGCTATCAAGAGGGACTAAAAACTCAATCAAACCTCAACAGAAGAAAAACCATAATGGATAGTCCCAAAACAACTGATGTCCTGATCAGATTGCCTTCCCACAACAGGGAGACATTGAAAATCCTTTCGTGGAACATACACGATGCTTCAAACGGGAAAGAAGGCAGGAAAATTGATGATACTGAATTTGCTGCCATTGTCACTTCTTGTCCCATTTTCTGTCTTCAGGAAACCAAGAGTAAAATATTTGTTCCAGACTACAAATGTTTTAATGCTAACAGACCAAACAGTCGCTCAGGAGGACTTTGCATTGGTGTCCACAGGTCTATTGCCAAGGATATCAAAGAAATAACATCCAATTGTAGTGACATCCAATCAGTAAGATTAAAACTAGGAAGTGAGAGTGCTGTCGATGAACTAGTTATCATCAACTTATACGACTCACCTGAGCACTCTTCCTACAAGAAGAGATTGAAATCAAGCAAAAGTACATCCGATGACGATGCTTCAACTCTAGACAACTTACTTGACTTCACCATGAATAGTATTCAAAACGGTAGGAAGGTGATACTAGCAGGTGATTTCAATGCAAGGACCGCAACCTTGAACAACACCATCGAGGAAGATAATGAAGCATTATCTGCTGCAAACCCATTTAGCCAACGCAGCCACCCCTGTCTCAATGATCGTTCTAGCAAGGACCAGATGGTTAATCCTAGAGGAAAGTTACTCCTTGACTTTCTGGCCTGTGCAAATCTAACCATCCTAAACGGCAGCGTACTTGGCGATTCCTTAGGGGAATTCACATCGGTGAATTATGGCGGAGCTAGCGTTGTAGACTATGTTGCTGTAGGAGCTGACATAAAAGCGATCGTTAAGAGTTTTAGAGTCCTTGATTTGAACAAATTCTCCGATCACAAACCCTCTGTCACAACTCTTAGCCTGAGACACAACATAACCCTTTCAGAAGAAATACTGCGTGACCTCGAGGACGCGCCCAGGAAGTACAAATGGCCATGTGAGGATAATGCTGAGCTCAAATTCTTGCTAGCTATGGGTGACCCTAGTATAAAGGAAAAGACGGAAACTCTGGCTACAAGTTCATGCAAAACCCCTCAAGACGTTCTTAACCTTAACAACCAAATTGTTGAGCTGTATCATCAGGTTGCTGAACAAGTGATGCCCCGAAAAAACGCCTCAAGTCGTCAGAAAGGGCCGAGACATAATAAATATGGTAGCACCAAAAAGAAGAGTCGAATGAAGCCAAAAATGGCATGGTTTGACAGTGAATGTATCCGTCTTAAGAGGACACTCAACATTCTAGCAAAAAAGTATGGAAGATCCCCATTGGACAAGCTCCTCAGGGACTCTTATTACGACACACGGCGACAATATAGAAAGATGATCAGACATAAGCGATCAGAATTCTTTGAGAAGCTTTGCAAGGACATAGAAACAGGGAACAACATCTGCTGGAAATCCTTCAAAGCTCTTAAAAATACAAAATCGCCTGCAACCAGTCTTGATGCCTTCGATATGATCAACTTTTGCAAGTTCTTCAGTGAACTTTACGGCAAAAAGAACATCAAAGACTCTAAGATCGCAGAGCTACAGTCAAAGATGCAGAAAAACAACATTTGTGACGACCTGACCAAGCTTTTGGATCAAGATATAAAGATGGAAGAGCTGTGTGCTTGCATTAAGGCCACTAAAAAAGGAAAGGCAGTTTCCGAAGATCTAATTTCTAATGAATTCTTCAAAGCCTCAACACGATCCATGCTCAAAGCAGTCCTCAACCTCTTCAACCACTGCCTAAGCCTATCAATTTACCCATGGACTTCATCAGTAGTTACACCACTACACAAAAAAGGTGATATCTATGATCCAAACAACTACAGAGCCATCGCTGTAGCGAGCAATCTCGGAAAGCTCTTTGCAAGCATATTGCTGAAAAGATTGATATCATTCCGTGATCAATGTGATCCTGATACAGCCAACCAACTAGGTTTCTGTAAAGACGCACAGACAGCAGACCACATTTTCACACTTTCAACCTGCGTGGAAAAGTATGTCACCAAGAAACGCCAAAGGCTATACACATGCTTTGTCGATTATGCCAAAGCGTTTGATTCCATCTGTCGTGAGGCACTCCTATACAAGTTGTGGAAAATGGGTATTCAAGGGAGATTCTTTGAGTGCATTAAGTTCATGTACTCAAACTCCTCAGCCAAAGTGAAGCTACTAGACAAGCTGTCACAGAAGATCGACATATTATGTGGTACCGAGCAAGGACACCCCATGTCCCCTGAACTGTTTAAATGCTTTGTCCACCAGCTTTCACATGATCTCAACAACATCGAAGGAGTGAAAGTCCCTGTCCTAAATGATACAGATATAACTCATCTGCTATGGGCAGACGACCTTGTCCTTCTAGCCCTCAACAAACACAGTCTTCAACAAATGCTTGATGTCCTAAACAACTACTGCTCAGAATGGGGCCTGACAGTAAACATTGGAAAAACTTCAGTCCTTGTGTTTAACCCAACAGGAAGGCATCTGAAGGAAAGTCATGAGTTCAAACTGGGAGAACAACAGATCCCCTCCGGGAGAGAGTACTGTTACCTTGGCATTACATTTACTCTGAGCGGATCACTTAAGCTAACACAACAAAAGCTGAGGCAAAAAGCATTAAGAAGTTATTTTTCTTTGAAAAGCTACATTGATACCCGCCACATCAGGAAATCTATACTGTTCAAGCTATATGATACACTTATTGTACCCGTGGTGTCGTATGGTTGCCAAGTGTGGCTGCCGAGCACAGCTCTGTTCCGCAACTTCCCCACAAACACGAGCACCACACCAGAAACAGGAAACGTGTGTACACTCATTGCCAGGGACCCTCTAGAGAACTTTCATCTGTCTCTTTTGAAATGGACCTTAGGGGTGAGGAAGTCAACATCCAATGCTGCGATATGGGGTGACACAGGCAGGCATCCACTAGGCATCACGCTATCAAAGCAAGTGTTCAACTACAAAGAAAGACTTGAACAAATGGTTGTAGACGGTCGTGACTGCATTGCTAGACACGCTTTCGAAGAGCAGGCGACCCTAAACCTGAGCTGGTTCTCCACTCTCGAGCAGATGCAAGAAACCATCGAGGCATCAGAGAGAAACCAAGGATTAAGACCAAGCCAGATAAGAAAGAGTTTGCAAAAGTGGTTTATAAACTCATGGGAAACAGAAAGGACATCTAACAGAAAACTATCATTCTACAACTTAGTGAAGAGAAAGTTTGCTCAAGAGACGTATCTAGCCCTTGATCTTAAACCTAACTGCTCAAAGAAGATCGCGCAACTCAGAAGCAGCTCCCACCGCTTTAACGTTGAAACTGGTCGCTACGGCAAAAAGCGGTTTAACATAAAACATCGGGCCTGCAGACATTGCTGCTCAAGTGACGATGACTTGTTAGATCTTCTCTATGAGCTACCAGGGGCCTATCCAGTGATAGAAGATGAGCATCACATCCTCTACGAATGCCCCCTATACGAAGACCTACGCAAAAACCTGCATCAACGAACGAGGGACCTGTTAGTAATGAGAGAAGAACCGGGAGAAATCTTCGACGACTCAACAACTATTAGAGACATTGGACGGTTTTTAAATAAGGTCGATGAACGGAGGTTCCCGAAGAAAAATACTGAATGAATGTCGTGTTTTGTATATTTTGATAAGTGTGTGGACATTGTATGATACTTTCATTGTCATTGTTGAGTGCTCTTGGCTGAGTTTTTTCTGCATACGACTGTGCTATCTGTGCTATATTCTTTTACATGGCTATCTACTTTTACCACCTTGTTTGGTTATTTGTTACATTGGGGTAGTTTTGAATATTGAACCTTCTATTCCTATATTGGTCAGACACGGCATCTGCCGTTTGACCCAATTTTGTTTAATTCCTGTTTAATTCCTGTTTAATTCCTGTTTGCCTCTAGCAACCCTCTACTATACAACAGGGTTGCTACAATATAGCTAGACGTTGCCTTTAGCAACCCTATACTATACACCAGGGTTGCTACAATATAGCTAGACATTGCCTCTAGCAACCCTATACTATACAACAGGGTTGCTACAATATAGCTAGACATTGCCTCTAGCAACCCTATACTATACAACAGGGTTGCTACAATATAGCTAGACGTTGCCTCTAGCAACCCTCTACTATACAACAGGGTTGCTAAAATATAGCTAGACGGTGCCTCTAGCAACCCTGTACTATACAACAGTGTTGCTACAATATAGCTAGACGTTGCCTCTAGCAACCCTCTACTATACAACAGGGTTGCTACAATATAGCTAGACATTGCCTCTAGCAACCCTATACTATACAACAGGGTTGCTACAATATAGCTAGACATTGCCTCTAGCAACCCTATACTATACAACAGGGTTGCTACAATATAGCTAGACGTTGCCACTAGCAACCCTGTACTATACAACAGGGTTGCTACAATATAGCTAGACATTGCCTCTAGCAACCCTATACTATACAACAGGGTTGCTACAATATAGCTAGACGTTGCCTCTAGCAACCCTATACTATACAACAGGGTTGCTAAAATATAGCTAGACGTTGCCGCTAGCAACCCTATACTATACAACAGGGTTGCTACAATGTAGCTAGACGTTGCCTCTAGCAACCCTATACTATACAACAGGGTTGCTACAATATAGCTAGACGGTGCCTCTAGCAACCCTGTACTATACAACAGGGTTGCTACAATATAGCTAGACGTTGCCTCTAGCAACCCTCTACTATACACTAGGGTTGCTAAAATATAGCTAGACGTTGCCTCTAGCACAAATTTTACCGAGATCGTTTGATGTTTGACCAGTTTTGAAATGTAACCCTCACCATTTGAGATAACAATTCTCACACTTCTTAATATTTAATGACCGGTTCTCTCTTTTCGATTGAAACCACTTTAATTAACGAAAATAGGATATGAAAACGGACACCATTAATAATGACGCATAAGTTAATTATGACTCATGACTTAAGTTAATCATGATAATCAACTGGCCGATATAGGTCTGGATTTCTCTGTATCTTTGAAAAATACCACACAACCCAATCCCGTATGAGACACAATCCATTCACGTACGAATCACATTGATTCATAGTACTAGATTTCAACTGTAGTCTGCCTTCTGCCCATAACCCGATCAGGAAACCGTTAGATAGTCGCCATTTTTCAAATGTTTCAACAATCCTACTCGGAGAGGTGATGACGTCATGATCCTCTCATTTCTCTCTCTCCAAAGCGCTTAACTTCGAGTAGAGTGATTTTTTGTAGTTTAATTAGAAAAATGTTAATGAAATTTATCGTATAATATCATTTAAATCAAGACATTACAAGAAGAAAAGTGTCTTGCTGTCGGACAATATTCGGCTAACTTAATTTGTTTACAGCCATAAACTTAACTTGATTACAGCCATTCAGTGGCTGGATTATAGTTCACCGGTAGGTGCTGGCGATTAGCACCATACCAATGGCGATTCAGCACTGGGTCCTTGTTTCAATAAATATCGCCCCTATCAATAACAGGTGTGCACATTAACCGTTCTTAGATACTGATATTTTAACACAAACTTGCCGTTTATTCTGCTAGGTGTTTAGGTGACGAGTTAAACACAAGATGGGTGAATCGGGAAAGCATGAAACCACTGAAACAGTTGATTCTGTGATAAACAGAATAGGAAAGTCGCCCAATTTCCTAATGTTTGTTGTTGCCACGTGCGCAATGTCATGTTCGTATGTGGGCACGTTTTTCGCCTTCATGGTTCAGTTTACCGGCTTCATTCCTAATGAGGAATACAGGTGTATTTCTCAGAAGTGCCAAACTCTGAAAAGCAATTTCACGTCGGAATTGAATGAAGGTAAGTTTTTCTTTTTTCAAATTTTTAACCCACTATGCATTTAACTTTGAAGCTTTAACTTTAAGTCTGTTTAATGTCGTGAATGCTTGGCTTACTTATATCGGTAATATGTGTGCGGTAATGTTCGTTTTATTAATTATTTTAATTTCATTCCGATTGAATACAATTTCAGGGATGATAAACCTATTTAAACCGTGTTTACATTTTCAGTTGATAGTAAATTCTATGATATAGCGACCATCTGTGACAATGCTATGATTTACGGAGCAGATTTCAAATGGGATATTTCTCGGACAACCTTTGCGATTGATTTCGACAAAATCTGCAAGCCAAGCGAATTGAGCCTTCTTAACTCACTTTATTTTGTTGGAGGATCTATAAGTCTGCTTTGTGGTAAAAAACCTGATTTGAATATGTTTTGAGCCTGCGATGATATACGCTCGCGTTTTTATTTTGTTGTTACTTGTTCAACCTTATTCTTGATTCTTGAAGGGCCCTTAAAGTTAACAGCTATCAAAAATATTTTTTAAATTAGCAAAAAATTTTAAAAGAAAAACTTTTCGGGGAACGGGGGGCATTTGAACCTTGGGAAGAAGGAAAACGCAGTCCTAGGGGGTTTTTTTTTGGGCAATCTCCCTTTAAGGGAACTTTTTCCCTAGCAAAAAATTTTCATGACCCAAACCCCTCTTCTGCATTTTATTGTAAATAAAGGGCCGAAATAATTGTATCAAGATAAAAATTTAATTTTTTTTTATTTTAAAAGAAAAAAGGACAAATTTTAAACCCCAGGGACTCAAAAATTTGAGAAAAATTTAGTAACCAAACCAAAAAACCCCCCCTCGGGGTTTGGTAATTTTTTTCCCCTTTTCGGAAGAAATTGGGTTTTTAGATTCTTTTCCTGAACATAACCACCCTTAAAACCGGGTCCATGTTGATCTGGTTATGGTTCCCCCCCTTCTGGTTTGGCACAAGCTTCTTATCCAAAACGGAAAACAAAAAATCTTTTTTGAAAATCTTACCCGTTGCAAACACCTAAACCCCGGATTTCTGCCCCTGTTTCCCCAAAGGTAAAAAAATTAAAGAAAACCGACCTTTTGGGGAAAATACAAAGGGAAAAAATTTCGAAAAATTGGTGATACGAGAGCAAACATCGGGAAAAAACCAAAATCGGAACTAAATCTTTTTGCAAGCCCAATTTGAAAATTTTTAAAGCCTTGCTATCCCTTAACCCGGGTTTTTTTCGCTTGTTTCCCCATTAAAATTTTAAAAACCGATTTTTTGGGTCAAAATTCAATTAGGGATTTTTCGAAAAATGGGGTTCCCCAGTCCGATCAAACGGGAAAAATTTGGGTTTTGGGGACGAATTAAATTTGGTTTAAACCCATTTCCAAACCAAAACCTAAATTTAACTTTTTAAGCCCCTAACCCTTTAATAAATTCCTAGCCTAAACCCCGGTTTTTTTCGTCCCAAATTCACCTAAAGACATGGGAAAAATGAAAAGCAAACAAAAAAGGGGAAATTTCGGGAATTTTGGAGTAAAGGATCGATCGGGATAAAAAAAAATTTTTGGACAATGTGCCCTTTTTTAAAAAGTTAAAGGGTTTGGAAATTTGGAAGGAGGGGTTTTAAAAAAAGCGACCCATCCCAAAAGCCAAATCGGCGATTTCAAGAAAACAGGTTGGGAACCCCGGAAAAGGCCCCCAAAGCAAAGAAAAGTTTTCCAATTAGGCCAACCTCCCAAAAAATTTGACGTTTAAACCCTTGATCGTGGGGGAAAAATAAAAAAAAGTGGGGGAAAACAACAAAAGCCCGGTCCAGAAAAATCCCATCCTGGGAAAAAAAAAAAACCAGAAAAAAAATGTCAAACAAAGAGAAATCCGAGCAGCTTTTGGGAAAATTTAAAAAAATAAAAAAATAACACCCAAATTGGGACATGGCCCCTTTCCCAAATGCTAACCTAACCTGAAAAATTCTTTTTAGAAACCCGGGACATTTTAAAAAAGCGAATTCCGGGACTTTAAAAAAACAGTGGTATAGGGTTCCCATTTGTTTTTTTTTATTCAAAACCTTAAACTAGGCGGGTGCGGGGTGCACTCCTTAAATTTTAACTCCCTTTTGGGCCCAGGAAAAAAAATTATAAACCAGAAAAACATTTTTGTAATCCCGGTAATCACCTTTTATTCCCCCTTGTTCGACTTGAAAAAAAAAAAACCTAAAAATCTCTTGTTTCCCCTTTAAAAAATCCCCTTGTAATCACCTTTTAACACCAAAACCTAAAAACCTTTAATCCCCCTTTAATCCCAAATCCCCCCAAGTAATCCCTTTGAAAAAACCCCCCTTGTAAATCCCTTTATAAACACCAGATACACCTTCTAACATTCAAGCCTTCAGAAAAATTTTATTTTTTATTTAAAGGTTTTTAAATCCTGTATCCGTAAAAAAATTCTGACCTTTCATAAGTTTAAAAAATTTCGAATTATTTTTTTAGATAAATTTATGAGTCAAAAAAATTTAAAGGTTTTTAAAAAACCATCCCCATTAAAAATGTACCCCACGAGGGGCGGAAAAAATTATTATCTAGGGTTTTTGGGGGTTCAGTTATTTAAAATTTTTATTAACTTTTCAAAAACCCTTCTAATTTAAATAAATTTGATGATCCCACGTTATTTGCGGGTTGGGAGGGGCAATAGCATACTTCTCCATACCGATCATCATTTAAAAGGGCCCGGGGGAAAGGGGGAAGGGTTTTTCCGGGGAAAGAGTTGCCTGTTTCCGTTGGCATGATACCTGGCAGGGGTGGGGTTTGGGGAGTTTTTGAGGGGCTGTGGGGGGCCCTTTCCATTATTGGAGGCTGCTGCATTTGCTAAGAAAACCCTACCCCCAAATGATTTGGCTCCCAAAAACAAGAGGACGGTTCTCAGCTCCTGTACATTTTTCCCTCGAGGCGTGAGTAAAATAAAAAAGGGGTTTGTCGACCCGGGTTTTTTTCCCCGGGGTGATCATTTCATTTAAAAAAAATTTGTAAAAAAAAGGGGAAATGCCCAAAATTCGTAGTCTACTTTTTAAACGAAAAAAAAATAAACGGTTTTTTTTCAGCGGCTTCGTTGGAACCGTTTGGGTTGGAGAAAATTCGAGAGCAGTCCCGTAAAACTTGGGGTTAATGCAGAACTGGCGGGAACACCCCCTTATCTGCCCTCCTGCTCCTTAATTTTTTAAAACCGCATATAAGTTCAAATAGAATCCAAAAAAACTTTTTTAAGGTAAATTTTTAAATTTCAAAACTAAATAAACGTTAATTTTCCCTTTTAAAACCGAAAACCTCCCCAAAGGCCCCGAAAGTTCCCGTTTCCCGGAACAAACCAAAAAATGTGTCCGCAAGAGGAAAAAACGCAGTGATTTCCACATTTTTTTTTGGGAGAACTCTTCTTTGAATGAACGGTAGTTTCGCCTGTTTAATAAAAATTTCCCGGAAATTGATTTTTTTTTAAAAAGTATAAAAGAAAAATTACCGGGTTTAAATTTTAATATTCGAACTGATTTTTTTTTTAAATTTTCCCAAAAAAAATTTGGGTATTTTTAAAATATATCTAACAATGCATTCCCAGGGGGCTCGTGGAACTTTGCGGCTAAACATTTGCAGTGGCTGTTTTTTCTCGGAAGCGTGTAATATCTGTCAGTGACCAAATCTAAGACCCATCCAAAGACTGAGGAAAATCTGGGGATACCAGGTAGAACTGAAGTAAACGACTCAGATTAACAATAGTGACCTTTATAGAATAAACTTTATAATTTATAGAGACAGAGTAAACTTAATTTAGTAAAACTTCAAATTATCTGGGATCAGGACATATCGAACTTTAAGTTTATATAACTGCTATTTGATCTAGGAATAAATAAGGATTTGTTTTCTTTTTTTCTTTTAAGTTTTAAGTTGACTGTAGCTGCAATTTTCACTAGGGATGATTGAAGTCGGATGTTGATTGGACTTAAGCTTCATATTTGTTCGACCCTCTTACTAATTTTAAATATTTTCTAAAAATCTGTATTTTGAAACATGGCTTTGCACAGTCAAAAAAAATTTGTTTCGTTTCAAACAAAAAACCAAGGCGTGCCACCTCCTTATCACTAGCTGTTTATAACAACTAAAATAACAATTAATTAACAACATATTAGCAACTAAAAGTAACGTACGTGTTAGAGAGGGTAGTGAAGACTGTTCCACAGAAGACAGGGACCACGTCAATAGGGAATATCATTAGTTTGTAGGCTATGCTTGTCGGACAGTGTGGTACTGAGTAGGTGAAGAACGTCTGTAATAACCACCTGTAGAGAGGGAGGTTAGTTTCACTTTCTCTTTCTCTTTCACTTTCACTTTCACTTAGTTTCACTTTCACTTTCACTTAGTTTCACTTTCAAATCTTCCCTGTCACTTACTGTTATCATTATTCAACTGTAACTTTGATAAGGATAATGTCATAATCTATAAAACGCCCAATATAAATAAAGCTAAAATGTTTCTTCTCACTTGCAATTAACAAAATATCTGGCTCCAATCCACACAAAACCAAATGTCCAGCACGCAAAAGAAAGCCACCCGTCCCCAAATTTGGGGGAGCGGGGGTAATTTTTGGGGGTTTAGCAATGCTCCAGGCACGGATTGCGCTAAGAGTTGTGACCAGCATTATTGTGCACGTGTACCCGTACCACCACGTGTGTCCTGTAAACAGGGAGGTTAGTTTCACTTTCACTTTCATGTGGTTTCATTTTCACTTCTACGAGAGTATCGGTTATTCGGATAAAAGGGTTTTTAATGGTTGCCCGAATTGTTTATGGTTTTGACTGGGTTTTTTTTGAATTTTAAGGGGGAAATTTTTTTAAAATTTAGAATTTATTCCCAAACCAAAAAGAAATCCAAGAAAAAAATAGATTTCGAAACAAGAAAAAAATTATCCTCTTCCCTCAACCGACTAAAACTCGAAGATTGGGGTTTTGGGGGGTTTAAATTTAAAAATGGGGTTAGGAAAAGTTTTCCCCTATTTGAAAACAAATTGGGGTTTCGGCCCCAATTTAAATAGATTCCCCCGATAAAGATAAAAAGCCAACAGCAACAAACCCCCCAAAAACCCCAACCCGAGGGGAAAAAATTGCCATTTGAGTTTTTTCAAATTTGAATTAAAAAAAAGTCATTCTTTTATGGGAAACCCGGGGGTTTGGGCTGTGGGGTCTGTGGATATGTTTTCTTCATTGCGTGTTTTAAAGTCAAACAAAAACTTGCAGCAAATCAATGGGGAAAAACGATTTAAAACGAAAAAATTTTCCCGAAAAACGCCCGCGGGTGCTCCTGGGGTGGGTTCTTTGAAAAATTAAACAAAGAAGACAAACCCCCTTTCCCCCCAACGCCAGTAGCCCGCCCCTAAGGGGGAAATGTTTTTTAAAGGGATTTTCCGTGAACAGCTGGATCCGTCCCAATCGCAAGGTAGACAGAAAGGGGTGTGGTGGGTGGAATTTTTTCATTGGGGTCAAGGTTTTTTTGGAAACCCTGCAAAAAAAAAGTAACATTTGGTAACGTTTTAAAGTTTTGTTTAAAAGAATTTGTGTCGTTTTTCAGTTTTCCCCTAAACCCTTTGGGTTTTGTTTGTTTTGTTTTTATCACCCAACCCCAGCGTAATCCAAGTATTTCACGCCACGGACTTTAAAAGGATTTCTCTGGGGAAATTTTCCCAAACACAGGGAATTGGCCCATAGGGATTTGGGAAACTATGAAAGCTGGAATTTTCGTCCTCCCCTTTATTTGAACCAGGGGTTTTAACAAAAGCCCAAAAAGTTTTAAAGGGGCTTTTAAATTTCCTCAGCGACATAGTGAAAAAAATGGGCCGCCCTTGAACCGTGCCTCCGCCCCGCCAGAAAATAATCAGATGAAAACAAAAAAGGGGAAAAACGGGAAAAGAAGCGATAAACAGACCGGGAGGGCAGAACGTCCGGGCAGGAAAAAATGTATTTTAAAATGAAATTTAAAAGTTTGGGGAAAAAGTCGCAAGAAAAACCCCGCCCAGAACCCCCCCAAAAAATTGAAAAGCCGGAACGGAATGAGGGGAAAAATTAGAAAAAATCGGAAACTTTATTACCGGGGAAACTCCCGGATTTCCCCTTTTTTAGGTCAGGTTTTTTATGGGGCCGGCCGCTGTGGGCTTTTCCCGACGGGACATTATGAGATATGCAGGATTTGGGGGAAAAATTTCCCCCGGAAACGCACCCCCCCAAGCAAATTTCAAAGCTTTCCCCGAAGGGAATTTTTTCCCAAGGAAAAACCCCCAACCCTTTAAAAAAAAAGAAAAAATTTTTAAATCCGTTTTTTCTTTCCAAAGGGGAAGGACAAAGCGAAACAAGAAAATACCCCGTGGACTTGTCAAACCCCGCAAGAGAGACGGGGGGGAAAAAAACCAGTATCGGGGGAACAGTAAACCCCTCGACAAATTTGCTATGGGGGTAAAAAAAAAAATCAAACCTCTCGGGAAATTGGCCCCGAAAAGGGGCGAGATTTGCCCGGGAAAAATGCTGACACTGCAAATTTGTTTTTGAAGGGAAAAGGGGGCCCAGTTGGGGGACTGGGGGTTTTGGAGTTTTTTTTATAAGCTTGAATAATTTAAATTTGGGCTCTGAAAGGGGCAAATTTCCCACAGCCTTAAAAAAAAATCCCATTTTTGAATCCCCAAAAAAATAAGTCAACTATTCGCGATTTGGGCTAATTTTTTCCCCCGGGGGGAAAAGTAATTTTGAAAAAAAATCGGAAAAAATTAAAAAAGGGTCCAATTAAATCCCAATTGAAAACCTAAACCTCTATTGGGAATGCCCATTCCCCTAAATATAGCTAGCGTAAACTTTTAAATCGGGACAAAATGGGTTTAAATTAAAGAAATTTACAGTTTTTTTTTAGTTTTAGTCCCGTAAAAACCTTTTTTGAACTTGAAGGCTCTGAAGTTTGCAAAGGTGGCTTTGCGGAAAAAAAATAATTTAAATTTAAACAAAAAAAAAAACAAGACCAAAGGCCCCAATAAAGTCAAAGGCTACAAAAAACAAAGAAATTAAACACAAAGGGCCTTTAAAATTTTTAAATGGGATTAATTTAAAGCCAAAAATTTTTTTTAAATGGGCCCGGGGCGCAAGGGGCGAAAAACAAATACACCAAAAACCCCCGCTCGGGGGGGAAAAGGGGGGGAACCGCGGTTTCACATTCAGCTTTAAGCTTTTGAGGCATTTACAGTGATTTAGCTTAAATAAAATATAATAATACCTGGGGTTTTGCTACGCGCGATTAAACGTGGAAAGCCCTTTAGCGGAGGATAGGGGCGGGGCCCCAAAAAAATCCAAGGTGTTATTTGTTATAATTTTTCCCCCGGTTTCGAATGAAAGGGAAAGTGTAAGAGGTAGGGGATCAAACCGAAAAAAAATGCCCAAATGTTATTTTTTAAATTTGAAACCCCGCCACGTCGAGGGGACTCGCAATTTTTAACCAAAAATACCCCTTCCCGGTTTTCCTGCGGGAAAAAAACTGCCAAAATTTTCACTCTCAGGTTCCCCGGAAATTTTCGGGGGTTTTAAATTTCCCCGGGGGAAATATAAAATTCAATTTCGATTTTTGGGGCTTTTTTCTGCCGGGGAAAAAACTTTAAGGGGGACGACGCAAAAGAGAAGTGAACAAGTAGCGTTAAACAGGGGGAGGGGTTTTTTGACAAAATTTTTTAAAAAAAATATTTTAAAAAGTACAACCCCCTTACAAGATTCATTGAAACTCAAGGTTTTACAAAAAAGAAAAAAAAAATTTCTTATCGTGATAAGGGAAAACTGATTAATAAGAAAAGATGTCGTGGGGGTGCTGGAAAAAACTGAAAAAGACTGACGTTACAGCTAGCCACATTTTTATCGAAACCCAAAAAGCCCAAAGACCCCAAAATTCATGTATTTTTTCTTCTGTAAGTCACTGGAAAAGAAAAAAAAAGGGCCCGGGATCTTTAATTTAAACCCCCGGGCTTGATGAAAAATATCCAGAAATTATTAAATTAAAACAAAAATTTTAAACAAGGGGTAGTTTAAAAAACAACGCCCAAACTAATCTTTTTCCCAAAAAAAAAAAAAAATCAAAAACTTTATTTCAATTTTCCCCAATAAACCTTTTCATACGCTAAATTACGGAATAAACAGGGCAAAAATTTTTCCAAAAAAATTTTTCTTTTACATAAACTTTCAAAAATCAGCGAGAAAAATGCCCTTTTTGGGTTTTCCCTTTTCCTGGTAAATCCCCGGTATTTATGGCAAAAAAAAGGGGAAAAAAACGCGGGGCCGTCAAAAAAGGGCCCCCCCAAAACATGTCCCAACCCTTCTCCCCAAAAAAAGGGGGCCCCTTTTTGACAAAGGTTCAGGGATTGCAAACGTTTTTTATAAATTTTTGGGGGGAGATGACTCCTGGGGAAATTTTTAAACAAAATAGTGCGAAAATGTCGGGGGTGGAAAAAACATCTAGTTTTTTAAGGAAAAATTTTTGGGGCGGCCCCAAAAGGAAATTTTTAAAATAAGAACCGATACACTAAAAATTGTACAGAAATTTGACGTTTGGTTTTGGGGGCCCCGTTTTTTCCCTCCCGGCCCTTTTTTGTAATTTTTTGAAAGAAACAATCCCAAAATTTTTTTTTCGACGCTGAAAATCAAACTTTGCTTCCCCCGAAGGGCCCTAAGAGGCCTTTTTTTTCCTGCTTCATTCCCCCACCTAATTTTCCTCACCTGTCATTTTTAAAAACCCCCTTTGCTAAAAAAGCCCGGGTTTTTCTTTTTGAATCGAGGAAAAAAAATTTAAAAAATTGACGGGGGGGTAAAAATTTGATATGCCCGTATTTTGTTGTGCTCCAGAAGGGAAACAATAATTGAAGCGTTTTCCCTTGGGTCAATTTTAAAACAAGGGTTTTTATCAATTTCTCCCCGTTTTAATTATAAAAAAAAATGGAATCTGAATGGGAAAAATTTTTGGGGGCGAAACGCCGTTTTGCAAAAAAATTTGGGTAATTTAAGCCCTGGCCCCCGGAAAAATACAGGGGGGGCCCAAAAATCATGTGCAAACGTTGGGGGGTTTTAAAAGCTCAGTCACTGGTGCCCCAAATTTTTAATACTTCCCCCTGGTATGACTTTTGTACCACCAAATGGTTTTGAGGGAAAATTTTTCAATCGAAAAATATTCCCCGTTCCTTTTTTTCAAATGGAGGGTTTATTTTCAATTTATTTGATGTTTGGATGTCGGTCAACTAAAAAGTTTTTTGAAATTTTGTTTGGCCATTCCCAATTACGTTTGCCTGAAAGAATTTTGAACTTTTAGCTTCTCAGATTTACCGGAAAAAAGCATAAACGATTTATTCATAAAGGAAAGGGTTTAGGTGATTGGTTTTCCCCAAAACCCCGGGTAAGGTGACCCCCTTAAAACCCCGTTTTAAAAAATTTTGGAATTTTTTTTAAGGGGGCCCCAAATTTAAGGTTTTCGTGCCCCGGTTTTCCAAATCACCCATCCCAAATTTTTTTAACGAGATACACAAAATGGGGTTTTTAACTTCGTCAATTTTTAACCCACTTTCTTTTTTTACTTTTAGTAGGTTTGGCTGGGGTCGCCTTTAGGAAAAAAAATCAAAGTACTCCCCCCATCACTCCCCAGGGGGCTTTTTGTAAAACCATTCCCGAGTGAGTTTGTTAGTACGGTGTTTCCTTTAGTCGGAGGTGTGTCGGGGGTTCTTTTTAAAATTTAGCCCCCCGACGATTTTAAAAAAGGGCAAAGTTTGAGATTGGGGAAATTTATTTTTTTTGGGGAAAAAGTTTTTACAGCGGCCGCTTTCACTCCCAAAGAGTTTCAAGTGGTTGCCACAGAACGCTGTGATTTTTTGTTTTAGTGCTGGTACAGTAGCTTTTATTCCTGTCGGGGGGGGGTTTTTGAAACCATGCCCCAAAATATTTGGGCCCCGGCCATTGGTATTTTCCCTGTGGATTTAAGATTTAAACCCTTTTTCGACGTCTCTGCAAGATTTGATATTTAGTTTTTGGGAGAATTTTCCCCGTAGCTAAAAACCCCTGCCTCCGGGTTTAAAGGGGGGTAAATTTTCGTTGAACGGGTTTTCTAACCCCTAGTCCCTTGGGCTTGGCTATTCCAAAAGGGGGAGCCAAAATTTTTAGCTTTCCCCCGCCCCCTTTTTTTAAGGGGTAGCAAGAAAAAATTTTTATCTAACTTTAAGACGTAAGAACCCGGATGACTAGTGCTTTCTGATTGGGGTCAATTTTTGGATGTGGGGAGTCCAAAAAGCCCGTCGTTTTATAAAAAACCCCCAAGTCCCTGCCCGTTTCGGTGGCCCAAATTTTTTTGACCGGGGTAAAAGGGGTAAAGACAAAATATTTTTAAAAGGCAGATTTCGAAACAGAAGAGGGAAATTTTTGAGCGAAAAATTAAAGGGGCTCAAAATTTTGGGTTCATTTAGCTGCCCAAAAATTTTCTTCCCACCCCGGCCCCCGACATTGAAGAGGTTCTTCTTGTAGCGATGCTTTGGTGGCCAAGTCCAATATTATACGAAGAGTTTAGTGTCATCAGCAAATATCTTTCCAAGAGAGGTAAGCAGTGCGACCAATTGGTCATCGATGTAGAGAATGAACAGAATCGGTCCCACAGCACTGTACCTTGTGGCACTCCACTTATCACCAGCTGGAAGGATGACTTAGTTCCTTCAACGACCACTGTCTGGAGACGGTTTGTTAGGAATTCGCTTAACCACTGGAGCATGTTCCATGAATTCCGTAACGTTTTGCTTTTGCCAAGTAGTATGTTGTGATCCACCTTATCGAACGCCTTGGCGTATCGAGGTATATGACATCTACTTCTTCGCACTGTTCAGGCTTTTCAATATGGTATCTACCTGGTCTAAGAGTTGAGTAGGCAGCTCCTATTTTGCGAAATCCATGTTGATGCGGTGAAAGAAGATTAATCGCTTCCATATGTCGACAAGGTTGATTCGTATCACTCTTTCGAAGAATCTTGATGATATGCGATGTTATAGAAAACAGGGCGGTAGTTGGCAGCTCTGTGCGGTCACCCTTCTTGTAGACAGGGCGTAACTAAAACTGCGTTTTCATGCTAGGAGGGATTACCCTCCAGTTTCAAAAAGAATCTTGCCAGAGTAGAAATATGGGCTCGGACAAATGTCTCTCTACATTTGGTCAGGATCCTAGCAGGGATATCACCATCAGGGGTCGATGAATACGGGCCCGTTCCTTGATGGCTTCTGAGATATCGTTAACTGAGAATTGCATTTGATCGAGTTCCTTAACTGGCACAGGGTTCAATCCCAGCAAGGCCTTTCCTCGATGTGGGCTTCATTTGGGTCACTAATTACTTTCACATATTGGGCCTGGAGGAGCTCGGCCTTTTCCTTGGGGTCAGTGTGCAGTCGACCTTCTCTATCTCTGATGGGGGAGACAGAAGATTTGACTTTCGCATACTTCTTTTGCGTAGCTGTAGAAGTAACGTGGAATTTGTCTTTATGGTAGTGACAGCTTTAGCCTCGCGTTCGTTGAGCTCGTTGATGATCAGCCTCACTTATTTCAAATGCAAGAGGTCCACTTCATTTCTAAGCTTTGCAAGGACGGGGGGACGTAGGGTTTCTTGAGTAATGGCATTCATGCGGGCGTTGATCTTCCTCTTTTTCCTTTAAGCGTATACTTTTTACGACAATGCTGGTTCTGTGCACTGGGGAAGCACCTGGCTTATTATTGTACGGGGAATTGAGGAGAGTGACCTGGAGCACAGTCAAACGGATGAGTTCCAAGAAATTACTCCCATTCTCATCGTCTTCACAGAGTCTTTTAAGTTCCTTCCAATCTATTGTTGTTAGAAGTTCATTAATAGCTTCAAAGTCAGCGTTGTGATAATTTACTGCTCGAAAAGAGTCTTTATCTACAACTTCAGTTGAGGTTTGCTTGGGGCTGAGGGGGTTGTGACCTAGTAAAAGCTCAACAAGTCTATGATCAGACAGCTGGGTCTCACACACGTTCGTCTCGATTACGTCTTGGGGCTTGTTGGTGAGTATCAAATCAATAATGTTGCTATCTCTAGTAGGTTCATGAATCATTTGACTGAGAAAGTTCTTGTTCATGAAGTCGAGTAGGCCTGAGCAGGCTCTTTGATTCGATTGGGTTTGGCCGGCGAGGACATTTGAATACTCCCAGTCTATATTGGGGAGATTAAAGTCTCCCATTATGTAGAGGTCCGGTGTTCTGTTATCGGAGGTGAGGGCGTCTAGTTTCTTTTGAACTAGGTCCAGAGTTCCTTTGAAAGATTCAGTTGGAGCGTCCGGTGGGCGGTAAATAACTACAGCTAATGTATTCATTGAGTCTATGAAACAGTAAAGCATGCTGCAGTATTTGTCACTATTACTAAAACAGTCTGAAAATAATAGTGACTCCTCAATGTAGAGCACACATCCACCACCCTTTCGAAAAGGGCGATCAGTCCTTACAGAGTTGTATCCCTCTATCTTGATCTGTGCATCACTAATATATGGTTTTTAGCCACGACTCCGTGATAGCAAGAAATGGGGGTGGTGGGGGATTCTTTGTCGTGGAGCATATGATCTCTGATGACGGGTATTTTCCACTTGACAGTACTAGTGGCGGCAGGTGAGATTGATCTGGCATTTAGTAGCAAGATCCTGCATAATTGGGATGAAGGCCCATTTGATGCGGTAGTTGAAATGGCTGCATTGGTGCAGTCATTGGGAATGGGGGTCGGACTTGTCCTTGAGGTGGAGGGGCTTGGAGTTGGCTTTGGGAGGATGGTTGGCGTGATCTTGACTGGGTTTCTTGTATTAATGTCGGGATTTCGTCCCGAAGCTTCATGAGCTTTGAGTCCATTTCGGATATAATTCCGTTCTTAAGGTTTTCCAGAAGTTTCTCTAAAAAAGCACCGTCTCTTTCTCTTTCAGAGTAACTATCCTTGCGTGTTCTAGCCTGTTTCCAGTTATCCACAGTTGGCGGTATACTGTGTTTACTGAGTTTAGGCTGCCCATTTTGTCGGGTTCAATGGAGCTTAGAGGTGGCCATTGTCCTCGGGCTTGGTTAAAGTCTGGTCTTCTTAGACCTCTTTGTTGTTGCGGCTGATGTTGCTGTTGTTGCAGGGGCTGGGACCTATCTATTCCTGCATTTGTGGCTCCAACAGTCTTTCTAGCAGTTCCTTTCAAGTGATGGAAGCCGCACTCTTTATGGAAACAAGTTCGGGTAGCCACTGAGTTTCTGCACAGTTTTGGGTGAAAGAAGTTGCAATTTTCCCCTTTCTTGCAGCCTCTTTGTTTGTCGTCCCCAAAATCTGAGTAATATCGGCACCTTTTGGGATGCAGATATGGGCATCCTTTGCCATTTATCAGGCGTTTTCCAGTGAGGCCATGGTGGCATCTTCTCATGACATATTCTCTGCAGACCACACTCACAGTGTTAGTCTGTTCTTCGTTCAAGTTGTCGTCTCTATTCCTTCTAGGGCTCTCTCTATCCTCTTCTGAAGTGATATGTTCTTCTCCTTCCTCGTCATGTTCTTTGATAGGATCCAGAATACCTTCAGACGAGCTTTGAGAGCTTCTTGCCTTGGGGGGCTTTTGAGGGGGCTGTAGGGACAGGTCGTTTTTACGGTCGCACTCATAACAGAGCCACAATCCTTCAGGCGGGAAGAATCCCTTCTCGATTAGTTCTTTAAAAGCGGTCGCTTTTTCTTTCATCTTTTCACAATTGTGCGAACCCTGCATACAAAGCCGACATCTTAAGAGCGGTTGGACTGTCATATCGTTGTGGTATACAGTTGAGCAGGCATCACAATTGGTGTCGAACAGGGACTCGATCTTGAGTATCATTCGGTCACACAGAATCTCCTGGTTCTTGTACAGCTTCTTTTCAGCTTCACGTACTTTAAAACCTAATAGTTGGGCACAGGCTTCGAGAACAGGGGCATTGTGGGCTTTCATATTCTCTAAGTTTGTTTTGTAGGTAGCAGTGGCACTGTAAGAACACAATACTTTCTTGCTGGGTTCATCTGCAAGGTTTAGTAGGCTTCCAATCGCAATCTTTTTGCTTTCTGATTGTTTTTCCTTTAAGCCTGCCATTTCAGTTCTTCAAAACAAGATGATATATGTACAATAATCTATGTACCGTGGTCGTATGTAATGTAATGTACAATAAGCATGTACTTGGTAGCCGCTTATCAAATATTTTAAAAGATAAGAGAGCTCACTAATTGCTAACAAATGGAAAAATGCAATCTAAAAAAAATAAAAAAAAAAAAAAAAATCCGTTTTGCCTCATGTTTTCAGATCATACCTATGCAACATTTGATAATCTACCGTCTCTGAAAGAATTAGGCGTTCAGCATGTCCAGAGAAAACAATATAGGTGTTTTAATATTGAATGGGCGTGGTCTAAAATATTCGAATTTTCAAATTTTGACGACGGAATCCTCGAACCAGTAAGTACAGTATGCCATCTGCAAAGCAACAGCTCTCAAATATAAAACACGGCGGAGGTATAAGACCCAACGTTTGCACACTGACTTTTGCCCCACCCTGTATGATTGAATATCCATAAGGTAAGAGTATTTGGTCGGATTTCCCACGAGGATAAAGGCCACAAGTACGAACAGGTAAAAGTAAATAGCTGAATTTTTGCCAATATCCATGTCCTTGGTACAAAGGTAAATGAACACTAATGCCGCAATGTCGGCACCACTTACCGCGATATTTTTCTTGGAATAAATTCATGATTTATACATTTGTATATGTAATCACACCACTGTCACAAGAAAATGTGAGGGCTACCCCATCGGTTTAACCCAAAATGTATAAGTGTCGACAAAGTTCATTTTCAACAAACACTGCAAGCTGACCCAAAACCCCACCACAACCAAAAGATCAAAGGATTCACAAAACCCAATCGTACGTGTGTTCGAGTCGCGAGATGGAGCAGGGTTGACGGCAGAGAGAGAGAGGGGGGATATCCACATCATCACCTCTGACACATCTCAAACTTTGGAAACATTCTTGGGAAAACACCTATATCTTGTTTGCAATAGGATCAGAACGTCGTACTTGCAAGCTTGCGAGCTAAATGTTTTAGTGTACTCAATACTTGACTCAATAGCCATTGTGTCACTATGCTCCAAGAGACTAACGTTACAAACATTCAGATTCGTGTCTGACAGAGCTATACTCTGCAGCACTCTGTATCACTCTGCAGCACTCTGTATCACTCTGTAGCACTCTGCAGCAATCGATTAGTCATGTTTTACTATCGAGATACAGTAAAACCCCGATTTACCGCGGAGGAACCATTTCATTTCAGCGCCATTTAGGAAAAGGAAATGGCTGCGGTTAGTCATATTTTTCCATCCAGATATTTGGTAGAGTGAGCAAGAGCCTTTATCAGGCTGGTTATTATTATCAAACTTTACACAAATCTGAAATAGTTAACAATAAACATCCTAAAGATCTGATAAGATCGGTAAATTATTATTAAATGGCAATGAAATTAAAAACAAAAACATAGCAGGCTGGTTAATCTGAAAAAATGAAATACAAACAAGAAAATAAAAATAAAACCTTCCATTAAGCTAAAAGGGTCTTTTCGGCTTTATAGATGAAGAATTGAATAAGTAAATTTCAACGAAACTGAATTTAGCTATCCAACGATCGGACTATAAGTATACAGCTAAAGAATATTCAAGATGGTATGTTACGACTAATGTCTGGCGAACATTAGTCCACCACATTATTGGAAATGGGATAACCAGCTTGATCTTTGTCACTGTGACGTATGGTATTCCATATATCCAGAGTTACCTAAAAATAATGCATAAAAGGATCCTGACTTGCTAGGAAATCACCCGTTATGTAAAACATTAAATATTCTTTTAGCTATGAAGTCCTGGGATCAATGAAAACCACTTTAAACATATTATCAGTTATAGTCAATAACTACACTCTAAACCAACGATTCTACAAAGTAACTTGAAGATTAAGTTACTTCAGAACTCTCTGTTCTAAAAAGAAGCTTCGACAACGCCCTAGAAGGATTGGGCCTTGCTTTAAGCGGCCTATCTGTCAATACTTGACGTATTCTATGACGCACTGCAGATGCCGTGATGAAGAAACTACCGCATCTTGGTCTCATTTAAAAGAAATATTAAATCAATAACATTTGAACGGCTAAGTAATGACAGTCGAGACTCCAGAGACAGATATATCTATATGAACTCATATTTTTCACTGCGATATTGTCCAATTACTACTTGCAAATGATAGCAATATGGAGCTTTTAGTGTAGCGGATACAATTTTTCTGATGGTCGATAAGAAATTAGATTTCGGTAAGTATAATTTGAATAAATTGCTCCACAAGCTGTCCATTCATGATGATAATATAACGTTGAGCTCTAAGTTATGAAATAAAGCAGCAAGTTATAGCTAATAAACACGAGCTTCTTTTCGTATTTCAAAAGCAAACAAGTAGTGATATGGGTGATAATATGCTTTGACCGAGTTAACAATGTCTTCTTGTCGAGGTAACAACATGTCAGCTATTACGAGCACACAAGGAAAATGCAGTCTAGGTACTCAGTGTGTTCAGAAGCAGAAATAGAGGTAACCCTGCCTAACTATGCTGAATAGTGTGAATATCACTAATTGTTCATAGTTAGTCGGTTAACCGGTTAAGTGTGAGCATCAACCGACAGATTACCGAACTGCCCCAGAAAAATGGCCACTGCTGAATATCCTCTAATGGATAGTCTGGTAGAGGAGTACCCTCAATACAAACTGATTCGGATCAGTCTTGTTCAAAGATACTTATCATTTTGAGATATCAACTTCCTACCTTGAGCGGCGTCTACAAAATAAAAGTCACCAAGAAGAAGAATAAAAGTCGACGCTGCAACTGTGATGATCGTCTCCTTGCAACTATAAAATGTATGTTGTTATACTTCATCTTCTGTTATTTAGTATTTGTTTCATGGCCTGGTATATCTGTTGCTCAAAGCTGATTGACTGACCAAAGATTACGTGGTTTCCGATTGGTTGCTTAAAAGTAGAACTCATAAAGGCATGCAAGGGCCAGGGCCAGGATATATGACATGAAATTAGTTGGAACAATTCACTTGGCCAGCTTTAGAGTTGTGCCACATGACGATACATAGAGAGGGGGCCGTAATAAAATGAGAACGATCACATACCCTAATCACATACACTAATATGACCCTGTATATATATATATTTATATATTAGGACGCAATGAAACTACCGGACCACGATACCGACCAAACTAATATAATATGACCCTGTATATATGTAGGGTCTGAAAAACACGTTTATATCTCGAAGTTATTCGTAATTGTGCAGCGACCTGGAACATATTTTATTTTCATTTTATCCCACGTCCTGTTTGAAATACTCATAGAATATACCTGCAGGCAGCATTGTCATTAATTAGTCTCATGCACTCGATCAGTCTCAAGAGACCCACAATCTAGCTAGTGTCTGCTAGCAGGGCCAATACCTTAGCCAATGTTTAGATTCGTTACCAAACAGTGACTAGTTCGCTGTTGAGCTGTGTCTGCACTCTGCATGCAGATGGATTGACTGTAATGTTTCTAAAACGTGGCCTAGTATGGTGATGTAGAATCTTCCATATATGAAGTAGAATAAACCGCTTCCTGTGATGCTGTAGACATCACAGATAGTCGTCGAAGGAGCTCCCAATAATGAAGATCAGGTATTCTCAGATAATCGTTATTTTCTAGTGTAGCCAGGTTGTAAAAAGCTTATCATTTCCAACAAATCGTAATTGTCGGATGATATGTCAAAGTCCCGCCATATAATAAAGCATGGCCAGGAAAACCACTTTCAATTTACACCTAACCTAAGGCACTCTTTATCAGGTCGAGAGCCGAGAAAATACACAGGGCTGGGATCATGGCTGTGAGGGGAGGTCACAACTTCTGATCCCTTTGGACTACTAGAGTACTAGTTAGAACCAACATTGGGTCAGTTACTTTTGTCATTCAATTTATGTCATTCAATTTATGTCATTACATAACGTTTAATTGTTGTTTCATGTAATTATGAGGTAAGATAATTCGATGATACCCTAAGAGTTTGACTGTAAAGCTCATAGTTGGTTCGTGCGCACTTAACGTACTTTTAAAACATAACGCACTTAACGTACGAAAAAACGTAAATCGCACTTTTACCTACCCTCGCTGGGCCATTTGCAGTTTTTTCATTTTTGAATACACAGTTCAAAACATCAGACAGTGTTATTTCCAAGATTTCACATAAACTGTCATTGGTGACTCTTACAGTAGCTATTTTTGGAATGCCAGTGTGCGTGTGCAGTGTTGCGGGCGTTGCCTCTGGACGTTATTCATGTGTTTTAATTGTTTGTGTCTACACTAGTCTACAGAAAATGCTGGTGAATTCAACGGTAAACGTACTTAAACGCACTTTTAACGCACGAAATAATTCAAACGCACTTTACGTACTTTTCCCGAAAAATTGACGCACGAACCAACTATGGTAAAGCTGCCTCGTGGCTTCACTCTCATTACCATTTCATTAGGCGACAGTTTTTAAAATACCTGTGGTCAAATTTTATTGAAATCTGAATCTTGAAGTTTCAAATTGGACTCGTTTGTTCGGTTTAGAGCTGTTCTTCTTCAAAATCAAATCCTTTTTAACTAACTTATCGGACCTTATTTGGACGGACATTAAATGAACGGACATAACTATGAACGGAAATTAATATGAACGCTAGAAGGCACTCAAAACCATCAAAAATCCGAACTTTTTTCATTTTTTAAACGTTTTTTTATTCCAGAAAATGATATTTAAATCCATTTTTTATACAGTAAGGAAGAAAAGCAGTCGTTAAGCAGTAAAAATGTTAAAAGATGTGTACATGATCAGTATTTAATATCGCATATCATCTTCATCATAAATGGGTTTTCGTGCATGAAATAGTTCAACGTTAAAAAATTAACCTTTAAAATTAACCAACGTTGGCCTATAAAACGTTTAAGAACTTTTCATTCACAATCTAAAATGAAATACAACGTTAAAACACTGTTCAATTTTAAACGTTGCTCATATCAATTGGTTCATCTTTTTGGGCGTTCGTGTAATGTTTTTTATCCCAGTTTCAACGTCTTTTCAGTTTCAACGAGTCAGCTAGAAACTTGATCTCTATTTCCAGACTTTCATAATGATCATTAGGCTCACAACAGCTGGAATAAAATAAGTTAACCTTCTTTCTGGCTCACTTGTGGGCTGCTTCAGGCTATACTATATATAACTGTCTAATTGAATAATTGGAAGAGAACGCCATCAGGCCTAGCTGAACCAAGCGGGGAGTTGATACACCTTTCACAAGCAAGAGCCACTTTGGTCTACTTGCTGTGAGGTGTCTCAGCTACGCCTACATGGGTTGGGGGTCCCCCCCCCCCCTTTTCTTTTCTTTTTGGCTTTGCTGTTTGGTCTGCACTGATCACCATTATTTAGGACTCGACATGATTTAGTGTTTTACAGTGTGGGAGCTTGGGAGTAACTCTTAGAGGGAATATCTTCGATAAGATTTGCAAGGGTTTTGCTTGACCGTCCTTTTCCCACTGCGAGCTGATCATTCGCGAGGTGAAAATGAGCGCTGGGGACGATCTCTCTGAAATTTTACCTGTTGGTTCAGTGGACGATTTTAGCCACAGCGCCTTAAATTTAGCACGATCGTCCATAATCACACAAAGTTACAGCTAATTTAGTGATGTAAACACTCGTCGCAATATACTGGAATTGAATCGAGCGCGTTACTATGGTTACTGCGCGTTGATATGGTTACTAGATTTAGATTAGATTCATCGTTTTAGCGCGCGTAGCATGTAGCATTATTACAATTCTATCATATTGTCATATTATTATTAGATGCACGAGTTTAGCTGCATTTTACATTTAATTTCAGGAATCTGCAAGATTTGTAATCGATTAGATAACATTTAATTTCGTTCTTCATTCCTTGCTTGGCGGTCCTCATTTATGTATGTATTTTTACCTGGGAGCGGGAACTCCAGGCTACGCTTTTCATTAACCGGGATGTAATTTTCATAAACCGATTAGAGTTTAGTCAGTATGACATGCTGATCGCCGCCAGACAGTTGAAAATTTGTTTCATACACATAAAATTGATTGTGTCATATCTGAGTTCTTGGCTGTATTTCGAAACCTCAGTCAGTTATGGGTTTTTACCGGCCTAAATAAAAAGTCAAGTTTACAGAACATTTCTGGGGAACCTTACTATGTGTTTTACTTAACAAGATCAAAGATGCGAAGGTGAGGAAAAGGAAGCGTGCATTCGAGAGCGTATCATTTTGTACATTATATTACCCCGATCTGAAGCAGGAGGTGACCGGGATTGGCAATTTTGAGTTATCCCGGTCCCGGTCAACCGGGTCAAGTCACATTTTTCATCCCGGTCGCGGTCAAATGCTTATTTATGATCCCGGTCCCGGTTAATTCAGGATTCTTGGTCCCGGTCAATCACTCAAATTTGCCGGGATTTTGACCGGGATCTTTTACATAATTTCATTCACGGTGATTTTAAGTTTTTACTTTCATTCATTGTGAATTTCATCTTTAAACAACCTCTGAGCCAAATAAAACAATGTTTAAAATTGCTAAACAAGTTTAGGTAACTAATATCGTTACATAACTCATAAGTGCAAACTAACATAAAGTTTTCAACTCGGGCTACGCCCAATTGTCAATTGGAGAATGAAACTGTTGAATAATTTGAGGGATCATTGACTGAGGAATGAGGAATGAGGGTGAACTTGAGTAATCAGTACATGAACATTATTGGTGTAGTACATTAGGCCCATGCCCCATGTTGACGGGTTTTTTCTAGTTTTTTCTAATTTAATATTCTAGTTATTACTTATCAAATTGTTCAATTATAATGTAAATGAAAGTTGCAGCTTTCAATATGAGAATACCAGTTTTGGTCCCGGTCATCCCGGTCAAATCCCGGTCATCCCGAAAAAATTGTATTGTTGGTCCCGGTCCTGGTCCCGGTCCCGGTAAGATAGAAATCCCAGAAATTATTGGTCCCGGTCCCGGTCACGGTAAATTGATAATCTCAGTCCCGGTCCCGGTCCCGGTCAAGTCACATTTTGTATCCCGGTCCCGGTCCCGGTCAGGCCTAAAATCATGTCCCGGTCACCTCCTGATCTGAAGTTTGATGACTAGAAAACAGTGAATACAATTAATGTTTATTAATATTATTATCGAACTTCATATTATATTGTTTATCCTAAGTAAAGATCTGATAACTCTACAACAGGGATCGGTTAAACTATAAATGGAAACAATTTAAATACTGAAACATAAACTAGTGTTAACATATCTATAATACGTTAACTTAAAACTTAATTACATCAACTTGCAAGATTTAAAAAATTTTCCCTATAAAATACAGAGGCAATATCAAATATGGCACAGTTCAGTCAAATGAAAAAATCTGTTTGTTGATGGCACTGAAGAATATTTTGAAAAAAGCTACGATGAAAGTTGAAGGAACAGTTAAAGGAACACTATACCAATTTCAGAATGTAAATTTTCGTGTTTAAATATCATACTTTATAAGGTATAAAGTTTCGTATTATTAATCAAAAGTTGGTGTAATATCACACGTAACACGTTTTAGATATTAAACAGAAGAAAGTTTTTTGTCCTAGATCAAGAGCTGCTCATTTCTCACAAGCAGTGTGGTCGGGGTTCTGTTCTTCGATTCTTGCTGCCTTTGTCTTTCGCACGCAAGTAGGAGTACCCTGAGGATTAGAGGCAATAATAATAATAACGCTTTATTTGTATACCGCTTAGGCCGTATAATCAACCATGAATTATTAAAATTTTCTAGTTCTACAATTGGAACCTGCGACTTGTTTTGCAGTGAATCACAATCCAGACGAAATGTGTAATTTTAAAAAGTATAGGTACACACCTGTCCGTAGTTTCTCGTACATCACGCGTGACGTCCGGCTAGAAGGAGTTTCTCCCAGGTCTGCTGTATAGGAAGAGAGAATGGGAGATGAGAGCTGTTTGAGCTTTATGACTTCACTTAACAGCCAGAGGTGCCATAAGCTAACTCGTCGTAAATTGCGAGCTCTAGCAGGTATCCTCGGGTGATTGTCAGATGAGATGGTGGTCCAAAAGAAACTGCTGGGAGCCTGACAGAAACCCGTATTGCAAGCCCCGAAACGGTGTCAGGTTTGTGACTGAAGATTCTGATCAAGCTCAGGGTTGAGTCTACACAGTGTCGCCACTTGCCGATGCCAGTTGATGCGACAGGACACTGATTTAAGTGGGAAGTTGTGTCTAAGAAACAGCGTGTGGTTCGGGTGCCGGTTGAACGCATGTAATAGGGAGGGTATATCCGTATTTCGCTGCTAGGAGGTGGTCCGCAGATTGCGTGAAGATGCCTACTTTTAAACCTATCAATAGGTTCAATAGGTAGGTGCTAGTGATGCAGTCCTTGACCCGGAAGCTAAGGCTTCCCCGTTTCTCGCTCATTTGTGCTCCGATGTTCTTGTGACCTCTGCAGGGGTCAAGTGCAGGATGAGGGACATGGCCGACCAGGAGAAGGTTGTTTTTGAGAGGTATTTTTATACAGTTTAACTGTATCATTACCCTTGGAAATCTCTCGACCCAAACGATGCCAAATTCTGCCTCCGAGCACAAGTACTTTGTAGGGGGTCAGCGAGTCATTTCATGTCTATTGTTCAATGTCGTTGAGTACAGGGGAAGTTAGCTGCTGTCTACTGCCGTTATTCTCCAATTCTTAGAGTTCGTCTTTCGCACGTGAGTAAGTTTCCTGGGGAAAATAAATAGTCAACCAAAAATTATTAATAATAAACATAGATGGACTTCCAACAATTATAACCAGTAAATCTGACACCTGCTAGCTGGCGTAAATTTAAAATTTAACACGCAGTGCGCGCGCCGCGCGCTAAAAATATCTCAAATTTGAAAACTGATGTGGTTTTTACCGAAAATCGAATTCGCGCCAGCCGCAATCAGAAGATGCAGTAGATGAATTCATAAATTTGGAACATGGGCACATCACAGTATTGGCCGTATTTGAGTGCTGGGAAGGCTCAGTTCGGATTTCTAAGATGGATATGGCCGTAAGCTAGGCCTAGGAACCATAAAAAGTCGTATAAAACTACCCATGGAATGACCAGAAATGAACGAAAATGAACATTCTTCTCAAAATGCTCAGAATGGTTTAAAATGGGTCGGAAAGTGTTTATATTAGTCCTAGGACCACTCAAACAAAGTTTGAGAATCATTGCATGTCTAGAACCGATGTTACCAATGTTCCAAAATGTCCCAATTTTGGCACAATAATCCTCCTGAGAATCCAGATTTTTGGAACACGGGCACATCGAAGTATTGACTGTATTTAAGTGCTGGGAAGCCTCAATTCGGTTTTCTAAGATGGATGTAGGTAAAAACTAGGCCTAAGAGCCATCAAAACTCAAATAACATTACCCAGGTTCATGGAATGTATGGAAAATGAACAAAAATGAAAATAGTAGTTGAGATGGTGGAAACATTTGATACAATTTTGGAAACATGCTTTTACAGCCGTATTTATGCTTGTACTGACTTGGACACGTTCATAAAAAGGTGGCACTAGAGATTGATTTTTCACTGCCAAAATTGTGTGAAGCATTTTAAAATACTTGTATCTCAAGGAGTATGCTATGAAAGTTAACCAAATTTTAATGTGGTCCAAAAAGATTCAAATGTCACATAATAAAGTCATTCATCTCTTTATATCTGTTAATTGTGCAGATATGAGCCAGAAATCACAAAATATTCATTTCTTGCACCTCTAATGATGAATTTACATTCTGTGAGTGTGTCCTGCTTCTCAATGTGATTATTGAACCTTTTTGAGATAGCTGAGTGTTAAAAGTGCAAAGAATCACCGGTTAAATGTGGAGTTACGATGCAATTATCACATACAGGGTTAATTCTGACTAAGTATTTTAGAATGATGAATGTGATATGAATATCAACGGAATGATTGTAACAATGAACTCTATCAATCACAATTATATCATGCTAACTAATATTTAGAGAATTTAGATGGTTAAAAGTGCCATAATGAGTCAAAAATCACATAAATGAGCATGTATTGAAATTATGCTGTATCAGGGGAATGTATCACTTTTTGGCTCTATATCAGGTTGGTATTCATAGTAAATCTGCAGTAATTTGTTGGGACACTGCACTTGTTTATGGTCATGGAGAAGTTCGTTATTAGAGTAATAGTGGAATCAATAATCACAAAACACTGATTTTAAACTGATTAAACTAGGCAAGTACTTTTACTACTCAAGCCATGATAATTTTGTCTCCATACTGTGACAAATGAATCAATCAGTTACGTATAATACTTAATTGAATTTTTGAAATGTGATTATCGATTCATTACCTTTCTTTTCAAAATGTCATTACAACTTGAACATTACATATGATTCAATTGTCATACTTTTAAGAAAATTACATAGTTGGTAGCCAGATTTGTGTGATTTTTGAATCATTTAACCACCCAGATCAAAAATTATCGCTCAAAGGCCTTCAATATGGTATAAGCTTAGACATGGATTCAAAAATCACATAATAAGAACCATAGAATGGATATATGTTGTCATATTGTGCACTTAATTTAAGGCTTACTATAGTGAGACTTAATAGCGCACCAATAACGAAAATGTGATTTTTGAATCATATTAACTGGTTTTAATACTATTTAATACTATTTTGTACCCTAAAAAATGATAGAAAGCCAATAAAAACGTAAGATGATTCAATAATTACTGCTCAAAATAGGCTCATTTCCAATGTTTAAGTTGTGATTTTTGAATCATTTTGGCACCAATAACAATTTCAGATAAGACATTTTATTCCTTACATGCATTATAGTCACCATATCAATTTTGGCGTCTTTGTGAATAGTATTTTTCAGATTATCTAGTGTTGATTCATCTTGCATTTCTAATTGTGTGATTTTTGAATCATTGGCACACAAATAACGATAACTCCTGTGATATAAGCACTACAGACTCCGTGATTTCAGGATCATGAAATTTAATCGAATTTCTAAAGGTATAGATAGATATATCAACCAACAAAGAGCAATGACCATTTTTAAAACTCATTTAAAAAAAATCAATCTCTAGTGCCACCTTTTTTTGAACGTGTCCACTTGGAATCTATCTGGTATGGTAGAAGGACACATGTACTAACATTTCCAGCCACTTAGAAGTGCAAAATACTCCCCTGGTTCATGGAATGAATGAAATGAACACAAAATGAACATTTTCCTAGAATCCCCTGAATTGGGCTAAAACCAATTGGAATCGGTCGGTATTGATACCAGGAGTGTCCCTGAGAAGTTTGGTGTGCCTAGCATGTTCAGAAAGGGCTCTGGGGCAATGTTTCTATTTTGGTTTCAGAGTAGTTGAGATGGTGGAAACAATTGACACAAATTTAGAAACATGCTTTTTAGCGGTAATTATGCCTGGACTGGCATGGAATCGATATGGTATGGTAGAGGGGCATATTGTTTACTAACATGTTCAGCAACTCAGAAGTTTTTTTCTTTGACATGTAATACTCCACCGAAGGGATAGGGTGCGTCAAGAATCATCCAGTTTCACATCGAAAGCACTATTTTCACACATCAAATTGTGACATTTTTTGTTCAACTTTAAAAAAACCTTTTTAGTGCAAAATGATCCCCTGGTTCATGAAATGAACAAAAATGAACTTTACCCTAAAATCGCCTAAACTGAGTTGAAGGCGATCAGAATCGATTGGTATCGATACCAGGAGTGTCCTTGAAAAGTTTGGTGGCCCTAGCATCCTCAGAAAAGGCTTTGTGGGCAATGTTCCATTTTGGTTTCAGAGAAGTTGGGATTCTGGAACAGAATTGAGACAAATTTGGAACAGGCTTTTTGGGCAGTAATTATGCCTTGGCTGACTTAAAATCGATCTGGTATGGTGGAGGGGTATATTAACTACATTTTTGGGTGTTTTCAAATTAAAGATTTCAAAGCCAGATTTTCGGCTTAAGTTGGCTGGGACATGCCCAAATTGTATATGCTTTGATCGTGATCGGGTTTTCAAAAATAAACGATTTACCTTTCGCATATGATGGACTTTTTCCCGAAGAAGGTGGGTATTTTATCCTTGTAGTTTTCCAGAGAAGGACGTAGTCTTTTCCACATCTCTGTCATCAGAGAAGTCCTCTCGATTAAAACGGTCCCTGTTTGGCACTCCTGAGATAATTGACTGTCTTATACACAATGGTTTTACCGTTTACAACATTTGCAGTAATATTTATTACCGAATTTAATTAGAATTTAACCCATACATTTTAAACACATGAACTGCTGTATCAGTAACCATCAAAATAGAGACAAACCTATGAATTTGATGTTTATCTTGTTAAGTGGGAGGTTAACCTCTTCTTGACACAAAATACCCAGTCGTCTCCTGAGATCTCCGACATGACAGAGGAAGCTACTGTCGAGTTCGATATTACAGCTAACCTAAGATAGTCAAACTGAGTGGGATCAATTTTAAGCATTACAAATCAGCAGTTATCAAGCAACTGTGATGAAAGAGCCATTATTGAAATGTAAGGCAGATCTAGAGCTAGGAATGTGTTTCGGGGCATCAAAGAATAAGTATCTGTGTACTGTTCTTTACCATACCATTTAAACGATTTAATACATGGAAGTATCACAATAATATACTTTTTCAAAAACATAAACACGTTTAAAAAAAGGCTCGAATGGGTTATCGATATTTCCATATAATGCAGAATTGAAATAATCTGTTTAGGAGTAATACGTTCAAATTCGATCCTGATCTACAAAAGAGTAACATGATAGCAGAATCCGCTGTGCTTTTCTATACTAGAACAAGTTTTAGTAGTCTCCAGCACATCACAGCTTAAAGGCAGTAACACTAAATCGATTACATTAAATAACCTCTTAAGATCATTTAGTAACATCTGTATTTCAATGTGCAACGAAACAGCTTCTATACTACTTTACTACTTCTATACTACTTTACTATCAACTAGATATACGGTTTGAGCATTGAAGCTCTATGCTGTGAGCAGCAACGAAAAGAGATGGGATTGCAATATATCGACTCACTTGTGAAAATAATGATTAAATCTCAAATCTCCTAATATAATACGATAATTACGATTTCTAACTGCGCGGCGTAGTGCGTACTTTGAAATCCAAATAAAAATTATTTTTGATCAAAATATTGGAAAACAAAATTACAACATGATTCTAATCTTGTGTAAAAAAATGTGATAAACAATATGCTGTTAAAAACTTTCGTGAAAAATTTTAAAGAGCATGATTTCCACCCGATTATGTGAAGTTATCATTTTTATGACTTTTACAGGTTATATTTTTTGTCAAGAGCTTAGCCATTTGTCAAAATTTAGGTCATGGTATCATGTTATGTGACTATACAATGAGATTATAATCCGTTGATGTATAATATCTTGGAGTTTATCAGGGGATAAAATTATTTGTAGGTTTATAAACTACCAAAACGCGCGCTGAGTTGGACTCGTTGTATAATAAAAATGTATAACTATCAGTACATGATACACGATAACGTAAAACTATATAAATCGATAACATATAAGATCAAATAAACCATATGGTACCAAGTTACATTAATTGATGAAATCTTTCCATGTTTTAGAATGAAAATCCATACACAAATATTCCTAGCTTTAAGTATGACACACATTATTACATGATAACGAATTGATTTAACGCGCATATGCAAAATATATTGTAATTGTATAAGAATCGACCTTGTTTTTTAAAGATTAGTCATTTAAAGTATCGATGAGAAAATCCCTGTACAAATAGCTTCTACTTATAATCCGATAATTTATGTTGTATGATGCAATGAAAATACTCATACCGCGCGCGCAGCTTGAACTACGACATACGCAAGCGTTCAGTTGCAAATTATAAGGTCTACCGAAGTTTGTAGGGCGCGAAAAATTTTATGTTGACGTGCTCGCGCATTCTGAGTAGTCAGCTTGCGTTGGGTTTCCAGTTCCCGCTCTCATAAGCGATTCATCAAGATCGCTTTTTCCATGGGATTTATTTTCGTTGACTTACATATTGACTTACATATTGACTTACATATTGCGTAGTCTGAACTCTGATATCATTTAATTTCCCGAAGCTGCAAGATTTTGCAGTTTTTATACAGACATAAAATAGAATTAAAGTCGATATACCAAGCGCTTAATGGCCGTTGCAATCAATAAATCAATTTTATATTCGAGAAACTCTTCAGTCTCGTCTAATAGACAATGTCCTTGGCAACACGATTTACCGTAATATATGTAGAGGCTGGAACTAGGGGGTGCACGATAAAAATAAACTTGCTCGGATTTTCAAAATTTTTGTACCATTGTTTTCTAGAGACTGTGAGAATTTTCACAGTATCAAATTTTTTATACTTTTTTGGAATGATCAGTGAGCTTCGCCTAGGTGCCATATTTGATGGTGCGCGGCTTTTGGAGCAAAATTAGGTGTAAAAGTCGCGTAATTTGACGAAATTCGTTGATTTTTGTCATATTATTCTGTCATATCTTCGGTTCCTGAACATGAATCATGCTGAAAATTTGTCAGAACCTTCCAATCATACTTAACTACCGAACCTAATTTAGTTGGGAGAGATTGGTCTTGATTAAGAGGTCTAAAAATGACAAAATAGGTATAAATTCTTTGATAACTCAAATTCTGACCATCGAAATTGCTCAAACTAAATTAGGTTCAGTAGAACATAAGTGTTTACGTAAGCTGACCAAATTTCAACAAAATTGTTATATGGGAAGTATTATAACTTCTCGATTGTTTTCAAAATAATGTGCTGGCCGAAATAAGAGCTAAAAAACCATTCAATGGTCAGCGCGCGCGTCTTACTGTCGATGGCGCACTGCCTACTGGAACAAGTTTGTAATGTTGGCGGGGACTAGCTCATGAACTATGTTGTTGAGTGCCATAATTTCGTTGACTTTTTCCGCAAAGTGCCCCTTGAAAACATCATATACTAGTAAAGTTTCTGTGCCTCCGACGGCTCTTACTAATTCGCTCGCCCAAAAATTTCACGTGACTTTGGTTTTTATGGTTTTGCAGCCGTACAAAACGGTTTTACATAAACCCTAATCGCAACCCTAACCCTAACCATAACCCGACAGACCAAGGAGAACCTTTCCGTCGTTAACTTACGGCGCAATAAATTTCTCATAGTTGTCATATTCTGGACAAAAAGTTCGAATTTTTGAAAAAATTCAACGGACTTTAACTTGGACGGACCTTAAATGAACGGACTTTATTTGAACGGACATTGAGATGAACGTTAAGGCCTCCAGCGTTCAATTAATGTCCGTCCAAATAAGGTCCGATAAGGTAACACTATAGAGTACAATTTAAGAAGGTGTACAAGTCGAAAATGGTATTCGCACTTGTGGTGAAAAATTCCGCAGGTATTTTTACTGCAGTTGGGGTTATGTTGTTAATATAATGGCGCTTTTAAAGTAAATTTACTTTAAATTTTAGCAAGCGTTTTTTGCGTTTTGTTGTATTTTTTATTGTCGCTTAACCTCTGACATTCACTGGACACTGTAAAGTGTAAATAAATTTTACCTTTATTGTTTGAGGCTAGCTTCAGCACAACTTGAACTATACTCACCGCGATTAAATACCAAATAAAGCGTCGTTCACATATTACGTAATCACTGACGGGGAGGGGAGGCGTTTAGAAATGATTACGCTAGTGTAATTTTAACACGATAGCTAATAGCTACGCGTAAAACTGATTATGGAGGGGGAGGGGTTATAAATTTTCCAAAAAGTGATTACGTAATAATATATATGAACAACACCTTATTATTTGTTACGGTGACTTGTCCGATGGCACTGCCCGTCACTTGCCAAGTCACATATCCGGCACTCAGGCGTCACTGTTTTGGCATTGTTCTGTCATATTCATTGTACTACTTTATTGTATTTTGATTCGGTCAGTAATATATTATTATGTTACACTGTCGAACTTTGATGCAGGTTCTGTTCCGTTCTGTTATCTAACTGCAGTTGACTGCGCTTGTTCGGTTATCTAACTGCAGTTGTCTGTGCTTGAGATTTAATGAACTATTTTTTACTGCAGCTGATAATATGCAGTTAATCTAGCAATAGTACCATGAAATTATAGATTTGAAGCTCTTACGGTGCCCATACCTTGATCTTAACGAAATTGAGGGACGAATGCTTTCGACATTGTTCTTTTTCCCACGGAGGGAGTTCAATCAAAAGTTTACTTAGGGAGTCTGAAATCGGGATTAAGTTTCACATTTCAGGCAGTTTGCCCTAATCTTATTCAGTTGAATTTAATGTTTTTAAAACTTTGCTCCAATCGGATTAGCAATGCTAATGAAACTGTGAAACTTTGAAAACTGTGAAACTGTTTACTTAGTAACTAGTGTACCAAACCTCCCTCCTAATATTACAGTAATGATAATATTGTAATATATGGTCTTCAGTGTACATAAAAGGAGCGTAGTAATACAGAATCTATATTTTTTAATGTTGTCATAGGGTGGCAAGTCCCCATACATCGTGGTCCGGTAGTTTCATCACGTCCTTATATATCAATGTTTGTGTACTTTTCCGTAAAAATTGACCTTATCATTAGTCGATACATTGCAATAATTGCAACCGCCCTCACAAATAACCAGAATGGAGGAGAGAACTATAAATAAATGTAATTCTACCATCATGCACTCATTAAACTCTGAGTATTATTTCTGTAGACTAGTTTATATTATGACTTTATGATACGACTTTTCATCATATCTTAAATTTTTCTGTCCAGCGTTAAGTTAACATAACTTGAGGATTGTAAATCTTCTCCGTACCCTCCTTGCTGGTGTCATGAAACTATTTGATATATTTTCTCGTATGTATTAAATTCGCATTCTTTTACTTATTCGTTAAACAACATGTCATTATAATATTTGGCATCCTATTATATCCCATCTAATTTATTAATTTCGATTTAGCATATTTTAACCCTATAAGCAAGGTCTTCTTCGGAGTAGGAATAATAAGGAATGGTCAACACTCCACTTTTTTGAGAATTGAAGTAGTCCTTACATCACACCATTAGTAATTGCTGTTGTTCAGTATTATATAGGCTAAAATAGTGACAAACTGATGAGCTTTTCATTCAAAAATTAAGATCGCATAGGGTGACTCTAGGTGATATAACATAAATAGAAACGTGCGGAAACCATACAAATTCCGGTTGCAGAGCTTAATTATTGCAGCACGAACTACTACTGTCAAGCTATGAGTATGAGTATTAGTAGTAAGCTATGAGTATGCTAATCTAGATATTTGAATTTTGACAAATCCTCTCTAAATCGGATCTGTCAACATCGCTAACCTCCCTCCTCTGATTCAGCGATCAGACGAGGACAGTAGCAGTTGCAACGTGTCAGTTTTAAGGTTTTCTTGCTCACAATCGTTTTGTCAGATATCGTTTTAGGTTATATTAAACAATATTGCCTCAGAATTCCTCAGATATTGATCTGACCTTGACCTGAATAATTAGATACTTTTATAGGAAAGTAAAGTAGGATAGACTCCTGGGATTTCTGAAGCATATCAAGTTAGTAATGGAAATTTGTTAAATTCCTGACTCCCCAAGATAGACGAACTTTATTTGATACCTTTAGTTTGTATCATAATATTATTCCACTATTTCCAAAGAGCTTCTAAACATTTATCAATCTCCTTTGTCCTTTATCATAAAATACCAGCCCTGTAAGACTTATGACTTTATGATAGCAGGTTAACATTCTTAACACAGAAACGCCTAATAAACAGTGTCAACATTTTCATTTTTCAATTCCTTCGTTCGTTTTTAGGTTTTGGAGTTCATTTCGAGCACCATCAGCTTACTTTTCGATTAAATGTTCACACTTCACACTTCACAGATCTTACTTTGCAGCTCACATACCCAATACTCTGAAGGTGTTCACAATTTGACAGAACAATAACCAGAAGCTCTGGAATCACAGAACAATTACCTGGGTAACTGATCAATAGCTCCAGACTCTGACTCTCTGTTGTGTAAAACTTATAACTTCAAGACGCATATCCTTCCTATAACTTCACACGCTCTGTCATGATACGAACACTTCACGCCCTATACCATGAAGATCACGCCCGATGCCATGAAGACTTCACGCCCGATGCCATGAAGACTTCGCGCCCTTTGCCATGAAGACTTCACGCCCTTTGTCATGAAGACTTCACGCCCTAAACCATGTATGATGAATACTTCACACCCTCTACCTTGAAGACTTCACGCCCTATACCATGCCCTAAAATCCTTGCTTTAACAAATGGCTAAGTATTTTGACACCACACCAGTAGAGGACACATTACATAATCCATGAATGAGATCTGACGCCTGTATAGTCTCCGCCTGTACAACCTTTTCCTAATGAAATAAACGAATTTTATCAGATCTCCACCACGGAGAACTGCGATAATTGATTCATGAAACACTCCAACCGCCACCACCAATTATCACAATCGGAATCAACACGGCCAGAGTGCCAGAAAGTTATCAGTTTGATAAGCATTGTGCACCCCCTCTAATAGCACCCAGCACCTAAGATAATAGGGAATGTGCACATCTAATCGGTAATCAGATTTGTGGTAGGAAGTAAGAAGAATGGTATCAGAAATGACATGAAACTGAGGCCACGTCACTACTCCTGATTTAATCAATGAAGCAGCTTTGCAGGCTAGCTATCAGTTTCAGGGCGAGGACTGCAGCTTCTCACGCCTCTATACAGTATTTATATAGTAATGTTATATGTTTTTACATAGAAGAGATACTTTGTCTGGTCATGGTATTTCCTTTTTGTTGTAAACGAACATTCCGTCAAGTGTCTGCCACAGATTGCAGACTACAGTTTGCAGACTTCAGTTTGCAGACTACAGTTTGCAGACCTTTTTGGATGTTTGTTGCAGAATGCATTCATTCCAGTATGTTACTGAAGTACTGACTGTTCCTCATTGATTGTTTTTAAACGCTGTCTGGCTTTAGTCTCGCATTCTTAAAGTACTCCGTAGTGGTTATTTCGAGCTTAACTTAATCCATTGTCTACTGAGGTGACATCCTGCGATTTTAAAAGAAAGGTTTCTAATTCTGATAGGAGACGAGCAACTTCGGAAGTATTAATTGCAGATTTAACGATGGTTTAATGAGATGCAAATTCTGATGACAGAAGCTGTGACATTAGGTGGACAGCTTTGTTCTTAATTAACTGTTCTTAAATCCATTCTTTGGTTTGCTCGTTATAGATCTCATTTCCAATTGCAGTGCACGCGATTTATCAGTTTGCCTTTAGAAGTTTACGATTTCTTACTTTTTCTGCTGTAAGTTTTTGGGACGGCATTTGGCCAATGACCAAGGTTGATGATTAGCTTACCCGTGGGAAAAACATTTGAACTGTCGTGGCAGGTGACAGTAGACAGCTCCCTAGTTTAAAACATACCATAACATAGGGTCAACCGAATTCAGGGCTACATCTCAGTTGCAACATATTCATTATGCATCCCACTAAATATCAAACTAGATTATTATAATATTAATAAATATTATGCTCACATATTTAGCACTGTCATTCGGACTCAAGAATTTATCCACTTCCACTTTCAAAGGAATCCCCAAAATAGGTCCTGTCAATTATAGAATTATCTGGAGATATCTCCAGGAAAGTGGAGCATTTACAACTTCACATATCAGCTCTGCACACAGGGAGAGAGAGAGAGAGAGTACAGATACTGTGCATATTTACAGTACCCAAATTGGCGCTAAATAGAGTTATTACCTAATGTGCGCTACAAAATACATCCCCGTAAAAACTTGCTCATCAACGTATCACATACTATAATGATCATTGATCGCGTTAAGAATATTTGTATATTTCTTGTCTACTTTCTTATTTTATGTTTAAACACACGATTTATCAATCAGACAGATCCACAGTGTTTCTACCCCAGCAGTAATATCATAAAAAACAAGAAACGGAAACATTTGATATACTATTTCGTAGTAGAGTGGAGGGTTTCTTCTCAAGATTGCATAACACTACTCCCCTTAAAGACCTAGTCTGACTTAACAGCTCACAAATCACTTTCATAGATCATCACCGGTCATGACTTGTCCTTTTTTGTAGCTCTTCTTCCCGAATAGCGAAGTATAAAAGCTTAAAAGGATTTCATTGTTGCATGCAAGGGGTTACTGCAGAAGATCGGAGCCAAGATTCGGTCAACTTTTTATTTGTTGATCCGTCGAACTGCAACATTTGTGCGGAAACTGCAACATTTGTGGCCACTTCACCTCAAAAGTCGGTCTAGACTCTAGATTTCCTTTTGTTGGCTTTTTATTTGATGAAACGGATACACTTGTTATTTTTCGTGTGTCATTGTAAGTTCCTTAGCCCTTCATTCTTTATTGTAATTTTTACGCGTTCATATTTTGATAGTTTAAAGTTGCCTGTTGTAGTACGTGTTGTACACTGTTTCGTTTCTTCACTATCAATTAAATGGGAGGGCTCACCTATTAACGCCTGCACTTGTGAGATTTGTTTCACCCTTATCGGTACAAATGTGACAACCTCCCTATCTGATAACACGGTTTATAGCTCTGTAAGGTACAAATGTGACAACCTCCCTATCTGATAACACGGTTTATAGCTCTGTAAGGACAATTTTACAGCTTCTTCAGCTCTCTTATCACCAATTCTCGTTAGCTTATTGAGGTTTCCCTTAGTTTCTATCAATTGAGGTCGATTTATGTGTGAGATCATTTTTAACAACCCTGACCAGATTCCTGACCAGATTCCTGTTGCTCTTAAAACTAGACCCCTCCCTGGTATTGCTCGCCTCTTAATTTGATAAGCTATTCAAACTATTTCTTAAAACTGACAGCTCCAGTCTGTTAAATCACAGTTAAATCACTGCTCCACCCCTATAACAATATAATCAATCACCTGATAATAAAATTTCTCTAAGTGTAAGTTTGAGATCTTCTCACTAAACTGGACATTGTATAGCCTATAGGGAAAAATGTTTTAAACTAAATTGTGAGATATCTTGATATTATCATACCAGGAAACGAGGTACACCAGATACGTGATACACGATGATAGCTCTACTCAGTAAGCTAAATACTAAATTACCGTTTGTTACGTCTGTTGTTTAAAATGTATCAGCGCTGGGAATTATAATAACATTCCTATTTTTCTATAACTATTTTGTGGTTCTGCTGCTCTTGTCAGAAGGAACTTTTCAATTCAAATTGTGGTTCCGCGGTTGACAAATTATTCTATTATTATGTATGACTTGTTTCAAGTTTAAAAAGCTGCACAAATTTGCAACATGAAGAGGACAGTTTTTTAACAAAAAACCGTCCATAGACCACAATTTAAATCAAATTGACCACAATTGTATACCACGAGAGTTAAGAAAGTTTTAAAATAATAAATCGAAGTATATCAATATACTCGACATCATGTTATGATCTTTATCTTTATTTTATTACGGCCAAGCTCAGCAGTTCATAGAAATTCGATCAATGATTAAAAAACAAAAATAAAATGAGGATACAGAGGCAGAAAATAAAAAGTATGAAAAGTCAAGGATAAAACACTAGATTCTTAAATACTATTATTTCAGTGGCACTAGTAGCGACGCTAAGATTAGGAGATGGTAAAGAACACAACACTAGATTCTTAATCCCTATTATTTCAGTGGCACTAGTAGCGACGCTAAGATTAGGAGAGGGTAAAGGACACAAGCACTGCAGACAGATGGAGCTCCATGACCTTTGTGAAACGCCCCAGGTAAACAAACTAGTAAACGAATCCCTCAAGTATAATTATAGGGTTTCAAAGGGATCATTGTAAACATCTATTTCTATGGTCCATTAATTTGTGACTCACGGATTAAATCCAAGTTCTCAGAATAATTATTAAAAATTGTATCACAAAATATGAGCAAAAGTACCCCAAAGCTAACGTTATATGTCTCCCACAGGGTAGAGAATGCATTCAGTACACCCCTGACATGCAACCAGTTTGCAACCAGTACCGAATGAACAAAGCAACAAAGACCACCACCATCCTGAGCAGTGAGACTGTCCCTTACTGGGGTAAGTGACTTATATGTTCCGAAACAAAAAACCAGTCCATAGAAAATCCGCTGAAAATTACTAATTTACTTTCGATTCGAAAGAATTGATTTCAAGATCATTCATGCTGGATAATTTATTGGTACTTTGGTTGCAACTGATCCTCTTTAAATAGACAATAAGATCATTTTTCCAATAAAAAGGAAGTGACGTGTTTTCAACCCTTGTTTGACAATATTATTTGCTAATAAGAAGCCGTGTTGTACGGTTATTAACTTTAAAGGTACGGTTAAAGTACGGTTATTAACTTTAAAGGTGATAAACTTTTCTGCCTGCTCAAAGTTCAAGCATGGCTTGGTACGAAATTTTAATAATAGAGGAGTGAAAAAACATAGAATTTAAGACAGTAAATTCTGGCGACTGGCAGTCCTCGCAAGCTCCACTGAAAACCATGGCCCGAAGAATTTTAGAATTTGAGTGCATTTTTGCTAAAACCACTGAGCTTCGTCAAATTGGGGGCATAAACCAAGAGGCGAAAATAGTGGATTTCGATTGGCTGGCTGCCTCTGAAGCTGTTTGGTGAAATAGCGTAAGCATTAGTACTAAACCAGCTAAAATCCTAAATATTTGAAAATTGGGGAGGAAGAATTACGTGAAGTGGGTGCTGAGAGGAGAAGACGAAATAGGGCGCATTTAGTCAGCTGCGGACCTGGTTTATTTGTCGACTATTACAAAATTCGGAGCACGCCTTCATCTGCTCTGCATTTCTCTGCAAGCACACAATTTTAGTTTGTTGCGTTAACATTTAAAAAATATAAGCTGCTTACCATAATTAGCTGACGTAATCATTAATCTGTGCCTAGTTATAATAATCTGGAATGTGACACTTATCATGTGAAATGTTAGTAAAACTGTCTCGAAATGTTTCACAATACTATCAGTGGATTCCTATTGGAAGAACCTTGAGGTAGCAAAATCTGAAATAACAGCGAAGGTCACGACACGCCTTGTTTCCGGTTATAATCAGCCCGTGATTTGAGATTAAATAATAGTGCGATATCACTGGAGTCAGAAAAGCAGGGAAAAATTGTGGGAGATACTATTGTGATAATAATTTCGGCTTCCATCGGGAGACAATAATTGCTGGAGATGAATAAAATCAAATTACAATGGCCCTACCGTAGTAGTGAATGGTGGTGATTAGTATAATAGAGACTTTCCTTAGAATTCTCAATAATAGCACGTATATAAGAGTGCTGGGGTTGTGTCCAGTAAATCTGCACAGAAAATACTATAATCATTCCTCAAAAGAGAATTAAATCGAAACCTGGACAACTTTCAAACATATTCATTTCGTGGGATAGTTGGTGCTTATTTTTGCAACCAAAATCTCCGTTCCCCACGATACCCTAGATCGATGGAAACTTTCTGCTGAATTTGCTACTACTTACTTGATCTGATCAACAGATAATTAACTTAAGAAAATGTCTCTAGAAATCATTATAAGTTATATATATAGCTGACGGACTGAAGAAAAAATAATACGAAAATTACTTCAGAGGAAATTATGAATTACTGAAAGAAGCAAATATTTCTGCTATTATAACTAAAAGTGAAGACATCGGACAATATTAAATATATTGCTTTTATGTCCCAAAGTAATTTCCGATAGGAGAATAGCTCTCCACCCCATATGAATGAAAAATTTAATCACGGTAGGTAACATCAAGACCAATCCAACATTCGAATGAACATACATAACAATCATTTTTCTGCAATTAGCAGCATACTATATTTTTTTAACTAATTACAACACTACAAATCTATTACATTTATTGAGAATTATGTAATATAACGTGATGGAAATATTTTAAACGGGCATATCCTGTCCAAACCCAGGATGCACTACATGAAGAATTCGTTGTTACTTTGTTTGAAAAGCATTAATATATAACAATTTTCCGAAAAAGGAGGCTGAAATTGAAAATAAGTTCTACATGAAATATAAATGTTTCCACTAACCCCAACCCCTTATTTTCAGACGCAGCCCCACCAGTAATACTGCTGATAACCGGTAACCAGACCGTTGCACCAGGAGAGCCGTTTGAGATACGGTGCATGGCTGAGGGAGCCCCAGCTCCCTTTATCGAAATAGTTTATAAGGAAGACGCTGATCTTAGTCCGGTATGAAACTTAGAACTTAAACTTAGAAATAGAACTTAAAGTGACTTGAAACTAAAGTAGTGCGCTTCAAAGTGAACACATACGCTTGTTTGACCATGTCAAAGTGAACGCATACGCTTGTTTGACTGTGTCAATTTGGCTCGATGCCAAAACAAAAATATTTCTGTTTGATTAGTTAGAGAGTCCTGCATAGTGGGACGCCCTGGTCATCTAGCTGTGATTCTGAGACTGCAGGTTTCCCCTCATCACATGCACCCTTAGTGACCACCTCTTTGAGAGAAGGTTTCTTTAGCTCCATCTCTAAAACTCCGCTTATCCTCAGGTACCTGGCTCTGTCTCCAACTCGGTGGATATTGAGAAGCGAGCAGTGCAAACAATGATGGCCCAAACTTATGCTATAGAACAAGACGAGGGCTGGTATAGATGTGTGGCTAAAAACGGGGAGGGAGTTATCTATGAGGATACTTACCTTACTATCGGTGGTAAGTCCCGTGGAAACCTTTTGACTTCATATAGTTCCTTAGCTGTAAAGTCCGCCTGTAAAGTCCGCCTGTAAAGTCCACCTGCCCTTTTAGGAACCCTTCTCCGATATTATTATTATGCAGTAAAGAAGTCCGATAGTATGCAGTAACTAATCACTAATTTATGCTAAGTTCGGATGGTTATATAAATTGCAGATTAATCTCTCTGGTCATTTTCCGAGGAAAGATTGAACCTTTAAATGTTTGAAAGTCTCCTTATTATTATTTAATCACAGGATTGATAATAATATAATACAGTAAAATATACTGTAACACACTATCATTGACCGTCATTGTCACAATGTTTGTACCAGGGTTTGAATCAGAATGAAGTCTAGTAACCTCACGAACAATCAATGGACCTGTCAAGGGGTTTCTTAAAGGGACCCGGGACTAAAACCTACAAATAATAATAATGCCAGAAACCAAACAATATGACATCTAATAGAGCTTCTGGGGTTGCGATGCTTCTAAGGAAATTAATGCAAATCAAACCCCAAAATCCTTGTAAATGCCTGTGAACCCTTGTAACTTATTATGCGCATATTGACGAAGGACAAATCAAAAATGACATCGTAAATCTGCAACACTAATGCAAACGCATCAAATCTGCAACCTAAATAAACTGTTAAAATCATTGACCAAAAAACCCACACAATGATTCAATCTAGCTAAAAAACTATAAGTCAGCTATAAGTGAACTTTAAGTCAGCTTTAAATCAGCTATAAGTATGCTATGGGACAACTATCTGTCAGACCTGTGACTGTGTTGTAATGACCCGGAGACATGCTGTATTGTCTGGGACCCGCCTAAAAGCAGCGCCTGGCAGATATATCAACCAGCAGATCGCTTTCTGACAGAAGAAGCATCTATCAAAGGTATCATTTAGGATGCCGGCTACTTTTAACAGTGCTTCAATGTGTTAAAAGTCCTCCTTAAATGTCATGAATTTTGTAGCTTTGCAACTCTCTTATTTAGAAATTATACTTATTATACTTATAGGTTAAGTCGTAAAAATTAATTCTTCGGTATTAAAAAGTATCCTCATAAGGTTTTTAAAAATTAACATTCATTCTGGATTACAGACGCGGTTTACCTTTAATCATTATCACTTATACGGGCAACATGCTATTCAGATTTAGATATAATCTCATCATGGGTAAAATATCATTTAATACTGCTCAAAAGCTTGATTTTGGATTAACAGTGAACGCTGAGTCAATCAAGCGTCAGTAGGATTAGCAGACACATGTTTAGCGGCTGGTCAACAGTGGGGTACAGAGTTTATGATTAGAAATCAGTCTCTGCCTCTCTCTATTCGTCAGAATTATATGGTCATTAGAAGAAGACATGCATTGCAAATGTTAATCAAGTTTTAACAATGCATGAATGCAAACCTTTCCTATTTTCTCGAGTTTTATCGACGGAACAATCAGTTTTAAATGGAGTAGAAAAATGTATCTTTTAATCCACGTGCTTATAAAGCCGCCAACTCGACTCCATGATTAGCTCATTAGGTTACAAAGCGTCAAGCCGACAGTTATCCAAATACTTTCAAATACTTTCACAAATCTCGAACGATCAGTACCACCTTATAGGTGTCTTTGTAATATCTTCTCTAGCTTCTTATGTGTTAAGGCAAAGGCTTCTAACTCCACAAGTTCACAACAAATTCGCGACAAAATGGCATAGTGAAAGACTTACAAATTCAAAATTTACCAATCGGTAAATCGGCAACTCCCCAACTCAATAGAAAGAGCCCAAATTCTCCAAATCTATTGGAGGATGCACTTGGTCGCGGTGAAGACTTCGCACCTCTTGATTTCTATAATCTACAAAGAAAGAACGAGGTGCCTTGAGGCACACAAAAAAAGGAATGAGAAAAATCAGAAAACTCTCAACTTCTTGGTCACACTATATATTTTGTTGATGATGTATCACATATAACGTAAACCTGATCAAGAAGAAATTGAGAGTAAAATCTTGGTAACATGGTAATACACGTTCAGACTTTCCGATTTCATTATTTATTAAGCCAGGATGTTATTGTTACGGCTTGTCCAGCTCTTTTAGGCGCGGAATTTTATGAAAATGTGAACTTTTTTCAACTGTACCTCCTCGGTCATACTTATAGTGACTCGCAAAGGATTATAGTCCATTATTCCTTATAAGGGCATCACGTGGTGTTTAGTTAGTATTCTACAAATTCTAGCAGGCTAACTAAACTGTTTACTATTTAACTGCTTTCAAGTACATAATATATTGATTCCGAAAATTATTATTTATTATTAAAGTTTCAAACCAAATTAGCTTTCTTTTCAAAGCATTCAATATTTGTATAATCCACACCTACTAACCCAATCTCCAAACTCCTTCCATTTATCCCCACTTTTCTTACTCTCGTACGTCCTCAGATTTATGTGACACAGTGGTATGTGATGCACCCCAAGTTTGCAAAGCAGACTACGATCTCGGAATAGCTGAATGTTCGTGTCCCTTCTGTACTTGGGAAAACTACGAGACCGATCCTAACCTCTACTGTGGTAAGTAAGGACCGGTGTTACTAGGGTGTTACTAGGTGTTACTAGGGTGTTACTAGGTGTTACTAGGTGTTACTAGGGTGTTACTAGGTGTTACTAGGTGTTACTAGGTGTTACTAGGGTGTCCCTTCTGTACTTGGGAAAACTACGAGACCGATCCCAACCTCTACTGTGGTAAGTAAGGACCGGTGTTACTAAGTGTTACTAGGTGTTACTAGGTGTTACTAGGGTGTTACTAGGGTGTTACTAGGTGTTACTAGGGTGTTACTAGGTGTTACTAGGTGTTACTAGGGTGTTACTAGGGTGTTACTAGGGTGTTACTAGGGTGTTAATATGGTGTTACTAGGTGTAATTAGGGTGTTACTAGGGTGTTACTATGGTGTTACTAGGTGTTACTAGGGTGTTACTAGGGTGTTACGAGGTGTTACTAGGGTGTTACTAGGGTGTCCCTTCTGTACTTGGGAAAACTACGAGACCGATCCCAACCTCTACTGTGGTAAGTAAGGACCTGTGCTTGAAAAAGGAGAGAGAGAGAGAGAGAGAGAGAGAGAGAGGGCATAACAAAATTGCCTCCCCATTCAATGAAATTACAAACATTCAACCCTGGAGTAAAAAGGTTAAATGCTAGCCCACACACTATCACAATATGATAGTGTAACCTAACTTCCAAAATGTTGTCTGCTTAATTTACAAAGGAATGTTGTCGCAGGAACGGATTGTGGCGTATACTACTCACGGTGCTCCATCGAAGAGGAGAAGTGCAAGGGAGTAGATCTTGACATCTTCCACGATGGTGTTTGCTCCTCCTTCAGTAAGCAATCCAATAATATCCTAGGATCTTCAATCGACCATTAATTGTCAAAAGCAATCAATGTTGCCCTCATACTAGAAATGTTCAACGAGTGTTCAACTGGATCAGTATATACAAACTTGCCATTTTTAACCGCCCCATCTTTTATGGAATGAATGAGATATTTGTATCCCCCTTGGATGATTAAAAAACCATCACAAAGGGGTAGCTAACCAAGTCGGCTGACCGCGAATGGTGTGATATTGATAAAAAAGCATATTTCACCAAAACGAACCCTCTCTAGGTCTGCCTGAGTACTCGTACGAAGAGCTACAAGAAACAGAAGTTTATTACGGGGACGAGGTTGAGTTGGCCTGCAGAGGAATTCCTGCTGGAGACACCCCTGGACCAGAACCAAGAATCATGTACATATCTTACATACCAATCACTGTGTGCTCACAACTCTCAGATGCTAATATGCATTAAAACTGTTCTGGAAACTCTGCTAATCCTGATATATTGTAGTAGTCTAACTATCACCTAGAAACATATCTCCACTAACCCTCCCACCTGCTAATCTAACACTAGTAACACTCCCACATATCTCCACATATCTCCACTAACACTAACTAACACTAGTAACCCTCCCACCTGCAGGTGGTACCAAGATTGGGGGGCAGATATGGGCGGCAGGGAGCTGATAGGGGAAGGTAACACTATCACCTACACAGTCACATTGTCCCGAGCTGATATAGTTTGTGTGGGGGTACATTGTCCTTCTGCACCCCTCCAAAGAGACATGACTGATATTAACCACTTCCGACTAGCTGTCCCCCAGGAACCCACGGTGAGCGGTAGTAACCATCTAGTAACCACATAGTAACCACATAGTAACCACCTAGTAACCACATAGTAACCACATAGTAAAAATCTAGTAACTACCTAGTAACCACCTAGCTGTCCCCCAGGAACCCACGGTGAGCGGGGCTCTTATTCAATTTTACAGTTTAAGCGGGAACTTTATTCACGCAAATCTCACCCCCATCTCCCAAGCTATTATTGGAAGAAACAATAATCATCTTTAAATATAAAGTTGATACCAAAACTTTGAATGACTGTTGCAGCTAACAACCTTTTTCAGACACCTCCAACTCCATCTCCAACACCCACCCCCCGAATTATAACCCCGGAGCCCTTGTCAAGTACGGAATCCCGTCTCTACGAATCCACGTCCCCCTACCTCATCCCCACCACACCTCTCCCGCCTACATTAAGAGCAGACGGTGGTTCCGTATGTCAAATTATGGGAGACCCTATGGTGTCCACCTTCGACAACAGATGGTAAGTCGTGAGAAGCTTTTATTTAAACTTTTAAAGTAATTATAATTTAATAGTTTTCAACTAAAGTAGTTACAGTTTAAAAGTTTTAAATTAAACTTAAAATAGTTAATAGTTATAGTAAAAATGTTTGAATTAATTTTTAAAAAATTACAAAACGACTATTAATAAAACAATCAAATAATTCACTAGCAACATATGCTATGGTGATAAAGTATGAACATAATGTTCATAACGTGACCAGTTATTCGTGTTAAGTGTCGATATAGACTGTCGATATAAACAAATGAATGCGTTCATTTTCAGTTTACTTCATTGAACAAAGCAGAGATATATCTATTATCACTTATCAGCATTATATCATATATCATACATGTATCTTGATTCATCAAATCGCGGTGAACGGGTCTGTGAGTTTTAATAAGCTGATTAGAAGCGTACCAAGAACCATTGTCATATTCTAGACTCATTTCAAGAGTTATTTTATGCTCAACTGATAAAGGTTAAATGAATTAATGTGTCGTGCAATTTATGTAGCGATCTTGGTTGAGACACGTAAACGTTATGTGCTGTGAAATTGAATATATATATTTCAATCAATTGAAAAGCAAGGTTGCTGGCATAGTTTTATCATTACGTCACTACAAGCTGCTCATCAAATGGAATGGCGCCACTAAGAACAATTTTCTTAGTCGGCAAAACCAACAAACTTTGGTCATTGGTGAACCTAACTAAAGAATCAATTAATCCTTCAATTAGTCACCTAAACAATTAGTTAGCTAAACAATTAAATAACCCTCCTATCTCCCAGGTACAAACAAGACGGGGTGTGCACGTACGTTCTTGCTATGGACTGCAGGTTCGCTCAGTGGTTTGTTTACGGACGGTTCATGCAGTACGGTGAAACCAGTGCTTTAGAAAGCATCACAATCTACAGCGGGTAAGTGATCGGGCTTTAGCTTCACAACCAGGAACGAGCAGTTGGAGGAATTCAGGAAATAAGGAGCCAAGAATTCTGAAAATTTTGAGAGATTCGCAGGATAGTCTGGCACGGAAACTTGGTATTTACCTCTGGAGATCAAAAGCTGTGAGACGTTAAATTTTCTGTAGAATTCCAACTAGAAAGTATAGAGACTGTCTGAGTAATGCACAGCTTCCTGCGGATCCTGACTTTCGTTTAACCAATTTTCCGGAATGGACTAAGCACACTAATTTAAGACAAAATAAGGCTAATAACATTGAACAGGTCAACTGTCTGTCCCTTTTAGATCACAATAAGGTCCGAAGGAAGTTGGAAACAACATTTTAACACTTTTACATATTTTATTCATATTGTACGTGTGATCCCATTTCACTCCAACATGGCAAACAGCGTGAAGGGTGTTAGTTCAGGGTGTTAGCAATTTAACTCAAAAAAGTGCTCAAAAAATGAACTTTTCTACAGCTTCTTTTATACGTAGAATTTAAAAGTTAAGGCTGTGACCTAATATTTAACAATGTCCATGATTATGATGGTTAGCAGTGAAAACACTCCTAATTAATGTTTTACGTAAGCAAGGATATAGGAAGATATTTGTGAAGTTAAAATCGTGACGCGATTGCAAGGTCAAGAAATCATGAAGTTATGAAACCTCTGACAGAGAATTTCGGTGAAATGACAAGTTCAGTAAAGCAATAACTGCCAATATGTCAAATTAGTGGTAAACTCACGATGTGGTAACACCTTTACATAGATCGCCGGGTACTAGAGAGTTTCAGCGCTACTGGAGGCACGTATTTACGTAATGCCGTTTTATTTTTAGACAAGTTGCGTTCTATGGAAAAAGAAAGAATGTAGTATTTTTAGCATTTTGCTGTGCAATGGAAACAGGTGTATCTATTAAAAACGCGCACAAATTTAATGTTTAACATACCTTAATATTGCTTAATTTTATTATTATATCGGAGCAGATTTTGAAGCATTCCACTGGATTGACAAGGCAGTTTTTTGCTAAACCTGCCACCAATAACTGATAACCGGAGGTTGAGAGGACAAAATAATGTTAGATTAAAATAAGGTGGTATATTAATAATAATTGTTTAAGAAATGTTGAGGTAAAGTTTGATGCAATCAATAAAATGCACGTACTGCATATTTTAACTATAAGCGTACTGCATATTAATCATGAAAATTAAACGCCAAAAATAAACGTACGGGGTCTCCTCAATAACAAAGGTATCATTAAACTGGATACTAATATAATATCCTAGCGATCAAAGGAGCATCTGACAACGCGTAAGAAACTTTAAAAGCAAAGACATTAAAACACACATCCTAACATAAGATTCCTTGCTACAGTATTCGAATAAGCAGACTCGCAGTTTAGCGACTCGAGACTGTGTCAAAATTCCCGCAATTAGCTAATTATGAAGCAATTAGCTAATTATGAAGCACACGTCCCCCTGAAAACAGCATAACTATAAGATAATATCTGTTTGAGCCACAACTTCATTCCGACCTGTTGCTGCGGCTAATCGAACAAAAAACTTTACAGGCAAGGAGCTTATAAACTGATGACTTACTTAACGAAATCTTAAACAAAATGCAAATCCAAATAGTTTAAACTAATGGCACAACTGGAGGGCTGGCTATCAGACCAGAGTTTGTAGAAATTTGGAATGTTAGGGATGATGCAATCATAAAGACATGTGATAGCAGTTTCCGGCAAATTTCTTACCGTGAACCAATTAATTCAGTCAACTATAGAGATGCAAAAGCCGCGATCGAGGTGCTGGAATTTGATTTGGGTCGGATAAGCTCAACAGTGAGAAATCTTAAAACAAAACGAAAAGTTGTAGTTTTTAAAAAACTCTGATCCCATTTTCAGATTATGAAAATTTCTGAACGCACATTAGACAGCTTGAAACATTTTTGCCCACAAACCAATTAGTCAGTTAAATTGAAGATTGTATGAAAACTAACTTGGGGTACTGGAAGTCAAAAATCTCGAAAAACATTGGAAAATCATACTGACCCCATACTCCTGTCCCATTTTCTCCAGTTTTTTGGTAGCTAAATTTCCAGGGCCGAAATTTACAGTTTCGGCCGAATTTCTGACCTGCAACCAATAGTCATCAACTTTAGATGGGGGCCAAATGACACGATCGAGGCGTGCTAAAACGTTTGATTATGGGTCGGAGGAAGCTCACTAGGAGAAATCTTAACTAAAACATAACGAAAAGCTGTATTTTTAAAGCACGTCCCATTTTCAGAAATGAAAATTTCTGAACGCACCTTTGAGACAGATGGATAAATTTCTTGTCTGCCACACAAAAATAAACCATTAGTCATTAATTGATGATGGTATGAAACCAAATTGGGGGTACTGGAAGTCAAAATCTCGAAAAAAAAATTGGAAAATCATATACTGCCCCATACGGCAATACTCTGTCCATTATCAGTTTTTTTTTAGGAGCTAGAAATTTCCAGGGCCGAAATTTTACAGTTTCGGCCGAAATTTCTCCTGCAACCAATTAGTCAGTCAACTATAGATGCCAAATGACACGATCGAGGTGCTAAACGTTTTGATTTTGGACGTAGGAAGCTCACAGGAGAAATCTTAAAAACAAAACGAACAGTTGTACTTTTAAAAGCTCTGTCCCATTCTATTCCTGAAATGACAATTATCTGAACGCAACATTTGACAGATATTGGAATGAAATTTTTGCCCACAAACCAATTAGTCAGTTACTTTGATGAAGGTGTGAAAACCAATTGGGGTACTGAAGTACAAAATCACGAAAAAAATTGTGGAAAATCATACTGTCCTATCATACTCCCTGTCCCATGTTTCAGTTTTTGGGATGCTGGAATTTTCCAGGCCGTAAATTTTTAACAGTTTCTGCCGAATTTCTCGACCTGCAACCAATTAGTCAGTCAACTTTAGATGCCAAATGACACATCGAGGTGCTAAAGTTTGATTGTGTCGGAGGAAGCTCACAGAGAAATCTTAACGAAAAACGAAAAGTTGTATTTTTAAAAACTCTTGTATATGATGATAGTATGAAACCAAATGGGGTAACTGGAAATCAAGATCTCGAAAAAAATTGGAAAATACATAAACTGTCCCATACTCAGTCCCATTATTCAGTTTTTGGAGCAGAAATTTTTCCAGGTCCGAAATTTACAGTTTCGGCCAAATTTCTAATTTCTGACCTGCAACCCAATAAAATCATACACTATAGATGCCAAATGACGCGATCGGAGGTGCTGGAAGTTTGATTTGGGTCGATTAAGCTCCACAGGAGAAACTTAACAAAAACGCAAAGTAGATATTTTAAAACTCTGTCCCATTTTCAGATATGAAAATTTCTGAACGCAACATTTAGAACAGATTGGATGACTTTTTGCGCACAAACCAATTATCATTAATTGATGATTGTATGAAACAAAATTGGGTACTGGAAGTCAAAAATCTCTCGAAAAACATTGGAAATGTCATACTTGTCCGCATACTCTGTCCCCATTTTTTTTTCATTTTTGGAGCTGAAATTTCTCAGGGCCGGAAATTTTTACAAGTTTCGGCCGAATTTCTGACCTGCATCCGCAATTAGTCAGTTCAACTTTTTAGATGCCAAATGACACGATCGAGGTGCTAAACTTTGATTTGGGTCGGAGGAAGCTCACAGGAGAAATCTTAAAAAACGAAAAGTTGTATTTTTAAAAAGCTCGTCCGCATTTTCTGAATGAAAAAATTTCTGATGCCACATTTGACAGATTGGATGAAATTTCAGCCCACAAAACCAATTAGTCAGTTAATTGATGATTGTAATGAAACCAAATTGGTACTGGTAAGTCAAAATCCTCCTCGAAAAAAAATGGAAAATCTAACTGCCCCATAACGCATAACTCTGTCCCATTTTTCAGTTTTTTTGGAGCTGAAATTTCCAGGGCCTGAAATTTTAAACAGTTTCGGGCCGAATTTCTGACCTGCAACGCACACCAATTAGAGTCATCAACTATAGATTGCCAAATGACACGACTCGAGGTGCTAAACTTTTGATTTGGGTCGGAGGAAATCTCACAGCCAGGAGAAATCTTAACAAAACGAAAAGTTGTATATTTAAAGCTCTGTCCCATTCAGAAATAAAAATTTCTGAAAACCAAATTTGACAGATTGGATGAAATTTTTTTTTTTGCCCACAAACCAATTAGTCATTAATTGATGAATGGGTGAAACCAAATAGGTACAGAATCAAAATCTACCGAAAAAAATTGAAATCATACTGTCTCAAACTTCTGTCCCATTTTCATTTTTGGAGCTGAAATTTCCAGGGCCGAAATTTTACAGTTTCTTCTGCCGAATTTCTGACCTGCAAAAACCAATTAGTCAGTCAACTATTAGAGCCAAATTACACGATCGAGGTGCTAAAAGTTTGATTTGGGTCGGAGGAAGCTCACAAGGAGAAATCTGAAACAAAACGAAACGTTGGTATTTTTAAAACTCTGTAATTGATGTGGTATGGCAACCAAATGGGGTACTGGAAAGCAAAATCTCGAAAAAAATTGAAAATCATACTGTCCCATACTCTGTCCCATTTTCCAGTTTTTGGAGCTGAAATTTCCCAAGGGCCGAAATTTTAACAGTTTCGGCCGAATTTCTGCTACTGCACCAATTATCAGTCAAATATAGATGCCCAATACAACGACGAGGTGCTGGAAGTTGAATTGGGTCGTATGAAAGCCAACAGGATAAATCTTAACAAAACGAAAAGTTTTATTTAATAAAACTCCCTGTCCCCATTTTCAGATATAAAATGTCTGAACCACATTTGACAGATTGATGAGATTTTTTTTTTGCCCAAAAACCAATTAGTCAGTTAATGAGTGATGGTATGAAAACCAAATTTTGGGGTACTGGAAGTCAAAATCTCGAAAAAAATTGGAAAAGCATACTGTGCCCATACTCTGTCGTCCCATTTTCAGTTTTGGAGCTGAAATTTTCCAGGGCGAAATTTTTAGAGTTACGGCCGAATTTTCTGACCTGCCAACCAATTAGTAAGTCAACTATAGATGCCAAATGACACGATCGAGGGCCTCTGGAAATTTGATTTGGGTCGGAAAATTGCTTCACAGGAGAAATCTTAACAAAACGAAAAGTTGTATTTTTAAAACACTCTGTCCCCATTTTCAGATATGAAAATTTTATGAACGCACATTTAACAGATTGATGAAATTCTGCCCACAAAACCAATAAGTCAAGTTAATTGATGATGGTATGAAACCAATTTGGATACAAGGAAAGTCAAATATCTCGAAAAAACTTGGAAAATCATACAGAATCTCAATCATACTCCTGATTTTCAATTTTCCAGTTTTTGGAGCAAAAATAATCCAGGGCCGAAAATTTATCAGTTTTCGGCCGAATTTCTGACGCTGCAACCAATTAGTCAGTCCAAACTATAGACGTCCAATATACTCGATCGAGGTGCTGGAAGTTGATTTGGGTCGGAAAAAGCTCACAGGATAAATCTAACAAAACGAAAAGTTTATTTTTTAAAACTCTGTCCCATTTTTACAGATATGAACATTTCTGAAACGCACATTATGACAGATTGGATGACATTTTTTGTCCGAAAAAAAACCAATTAGGTCGTGTTAATTGCTGATGGTATGAAACCAACTTGGGGTTCTGGATGGTCAAAATCTCGAAAAAAATTGGAAAATCTTCCTACACCAACTTTGTCTCATTTCAGTTTTTTGGATGCTGAAATTTCAGGGCCGAAATTTTACAGTTTCGGCCAAATTTCTGCCTGCAACCAATAAATCAGTCCAACTATAGATCCAAATGACACGATCGAGTGTGGCTAAAAAGTTTTGATTTGGGTCGAGGAAAGCTCACAGGAGAAATCTAATAACAAACAAAAGTTGTATTTTTAAAACATCTGTCCCATTTTTCAGAATATGAAAATTTCTGGAACGCACATTTGACAGATGGATAGAAATTTTTTGCCCACAAACAATTATCAGTTATTGAGATGGAATGAAACCACATTTTTGGGACTGGAAATCAAGATCTCGAAAAAAATTGGAAAATCATACTGACCCATACTTGTCCCATTTTCAGTTTTTGGAGCTGAAATTTCCAGGCCGAAATTTTAGAGCATTCGTCCGAATTTCTTCTATCTGACCTGCAACCAATTAATCCAGTCAACTATAGATGCCAAATGACGCGATCGAGGTGCTGAAGTTTGATTTGGGGTCCGGAGAAGCTCACAGGAAAATCATAAAACAAAACGAAAAGTTTGTATTTTTAAAAACAAAAACTCTGTCCCATTTCAGAATGAAAATTTCTTCCTGAACGCACATTTGACAGATTGTGGATAAATTTTTTGGCCCACAAACAACCAATAAGTCAGTTAATTGATGATGGATGAAACCAATTATGGGGTACTGAATCAAAAACTCGAAAAAAATTGGAAAATCTTACCTGCCCCATACGGCATAACTCTGTTCCCATTTTCAGTTTTGAGCTGTAATTTCCAGGGCCGAAATTTTACAGTTTCGGCCGAATTTCTGACCAGCCACCAATTAGTCATTCAACTATAGATGCAAATGACAACGATTGAGGTGCTGGAAGTTGATTTGGTCGGATAGAAGCCAGAGGAGAAATCTTAATCATTAACAAAACGAAAAGGTTGATTTTTCAACACTGTCCCATTTTACCCCAGAAATGAAAAATTCTGAACGCACATTTGCCAATTGATGAAATATTTTGCCCCACAAACCAATTAGTCAGTTAATTGAGATGGTATGAATCCAAATTGGGGTTACTGGAAGTCAAAATCTCGAAAAAAATTGGAAAACTTACTGCCCCATACGCGGCATACACTGTCCCATTTTCAGGTTTTTAGGCGCTGCAACTTTCCAGGGCCGAAATTTTAACAGTTTCGGCCGAATTTTCTGACCCCTGCAAACAATTATCAGTCAACTATAGAGCAAATGACACGATCGAGTGCCTAAACGTTTGGATTTGGATCGGAGGAAGCTCACCAGGAGAAATCTAACTAAAACGAAAAGTTGTATTTTTTAAAAAAAAAAAAAAAAAGCTCTGTCCCATTTTCAGATGAAAATTTCTGAATGCACATTTGCAGATTGGCTGAAATTTTTGCCCACACACCAATTAGTCAGTTAATTGTTGATGGTGTGAAACCAAAAATGGGGTACGTGGAAGTCAAATCTCGAAAAAACTTGGAAAATCATACTGTCCCATACTCTGTCCCCATTTTTCAGTTTTTTTTGGAGCTGAAATTTCCAGGGCCGAAATTTAACAGTTTCTTCTGCCGAATTTTCTGACCTGCAACCAATTAGTCAGTGCACTAAGATCCAAATGACACGATTGAGGTGCTAAAAGTTTGATTTGGGATTCGGAGGCAGCTCACAGGAGAAATCTTAACAAAACAAAAGTTGTGATATTTAAAAAACTCTGTATTTGAGATGGTATGAAAACCAAATTGGGGTTACTGTAAGTCAAAATCACGAAAAAAGTTGGAAAAACATACTGTCCCATACTCTGTCCCATTTTCCATTTTTTTGGCGCTGAATGTTCCAAGGGCCGAATTTTAACAGTTTCGCCCGAATGTGTCTGTCCTGCAACCATTATCAGTCAAATATAGATGCCAAATGACACGATCGAGGTCTGGAAGTTGATTTGGGTCGGAGGAAGAAAAGCTCACAGAAGAAATCTTAACAAAACGAAAAGTTGTATTTTTAAAAACTCTGTCCCATTTTCAGATATGAAAATTTCAGAAAGCGCACGATTTGACAGATTGGATGAGATGGACATAAGCTCAACGGGAAACATGGAAGATATGGGAGACGAACTGGTAGTCGTCATTATAGAATCTGTGAATTCTGCAGCGAGAAGCCCGTGATGGAGAGCTCCTCCTTATCCTTCCAGTGTCGACCCCGATCATAGAAGATGAAGAAACACATCCTTAGAAACATGTCCCAGGTTACCCTTCCAGTAGGACTAACATGAAGGAGCCCACAAAGTCCTTGTTTTCTAGCCTGGCAGAAACTTCCAGAGATTTTTTCCTAGGGACCATTTAGAATAGTCTGTTAAAAGCCAAAAATTTTAAGATAAGGCCTTAAAAAAAAAAAAAAAAAAAAAAAAAAAAAAATCAATTTTTATTTATTCAATTTTGAAAAATCGTGGACCTCAAAAAATCGTAAAAAAAAACGAGGTTCATCAAGATTTTCAAAATTGAATAAAAATGTTTAAAGGCTATCTCAAAATTTTGGGCTTGAACGATCTTCTTTTAAAAGGTTACCCTAGAATATATCCAGAAAGTTTCAGGGTGATTGCTTCAAAAAATGTAGGAGAAGATAGATTTTTAGGAACTCGATTTCAGGAATTTGAGATTGAAAAATCGCTCGGCGCAATACAATTACACATAACGTATTGACCCTTAGAAGACCGGCGATAATTTCGGCTAGGAACAATATTTTTTCCATGGGAACCAAAAGCAGCTGGTAGATATCAATCCCTCTTACCAGAAACAACTATAAAGTCAATATGAGAGAATTTTGATGACGACCTCCCCTAGCCCCTTAACAACTGTTTTCGGGGCCAAAATCAAAACGCCCTGTCGTCGTATGTATCACCATGTGTCGTCAACATGACCATGTACCTCGTAACATATGTAATCGCCATGGCTACGACTTGGTATCCGTGCTGTGATGGTGAACGAATAAACACTACAGGACAGATCGAACGAAATACGCATCACACACAGACAAAATACACGAGTGGACTACTTTGTACACACTGCTAGTTCAAAAACCCTCACTTGCCAGAGAGGATAGATAAACTGATCGGGGCTCATCTCACCTTTTGACAGGATAGATTGTAGATTTGTTGGAGAATTTCAGGTATTTGGGATATTAATTTGATAGCTGAGTATATTTTTATTGGTCATGATTAAACTGCATAACTGTATGGTTAGGTTAACTAACCAGTTGTGTAGACTTTCTGCACATCCTGTGGGAGTTTTTTACATGTGACATCTCGTCACAAACTTATCATTTAACCTCACCATTTTCAATGTTAAATATGATAGTGTATGTGGATGTAACAATACAAAAGACTGGATATGTTCATCATATTCTATAGTTAAAAGAATCTATTAAATACTAAAAGTATTAAAATATTATCATGAAAATATGAATTTAAGATTGCTTTTTCATGATAGAGTTTCAATCAACCAAATATAATAGCATAACAATAACCATAGAAAACAATACAGGTAGTCAGTACTGAACACAGATTCTACACTTCTCCCCCCATTCGTTAAAAAGCGCTGTAATGGTAACAAATGTACAGGTCATATCCCTCATCCTCTCCAAATAATATCTATATTATTTTATAACTTGTAATTATATTATCTTACCTATAGATAGGTTTTTAAAGCTAGACCTTGTGGTGGGGTATTTAAAAACATGGTCCGTGTTTTAGTGTATTGCTACCTGGGGGGGGTGGTTGATAATAACACTGTTACTATGGTAACATAAAAGCCATGGCTTATTGTTCAAACCTTTTTAACACGTGACCAACGCAGCACACCCTGGTAACTATTGTTTACTCAACCTTAGCTACCCATCCGTGGCTAACGTTAAAAAAAAAAACCAATAAATTAATAACCTCATAAACCATGATCAATCCCATCGGGACAAAAATTAAAACACCGAGGTTAGTGCATAAACGTGTAGTAGTTTAAAATCAAGAAATAAAATAAGACAGGGTATATTTTAATAAACAGCTAACGGCTAGATTTACCACGTGATCTACTTTTTATTGTTTACACTTCCAGAGGAGTTGTTTACCCACCTCCCAGGGAAGTGTCTGTTTTACGTTTTAGTTTCGCGACCTGAGGTGTATTTCCCACCCAACTAGACACTCCCACTCACTTTCTGCTACTCTCCTGGATACTGGACCCTACGCCCTCCACTTCCTCAACTCAGCACTCAATGACAACTACATCTCTACGAACTTGGTGGCGATGAAGCGCACACTGATACTAATCCTCCTTGTCTCCCTCTCGTCTTCCTGGTGCAGTCTGAATATTTTTCGAAGAAGACGACGATACTGGTTGGGTAAAATTAGGATGAGTAAGAGGATGTAGAGAGCGATGATAAAAGGATTGAAACTTTGAATGACGCAGCAATAAAATGCGAGAACAGAAGTGCAAGGATAATTTATCAGAAAAGTAGCAAGAAGATAAAAGGTTGGTGCGGAGACTTGAAAAAAGGTTCTTCGATGAGATAGATGAGGGTCAAAGCAAAGAAAAGAAAATAGAGCGAAAGGAGTTTCTAAAGAGGGCTTGATAATGAAGTTTTGATAAAGGAGAAAGACTTTAGTATATAATAATATGCCTAATCACACATCAGTTACCTACTGCATCATAGAGACACCAAAATCTACTCACCGTCACCTGCGGAGAGAAAAAGCCTTCCTGATGCGGGAATTTAAATTTTACTTTTCAAAATAATTAGATTATAATCAATTCTCCTCCCTCGATTTTTCAGTTTCTCTTTCAATCAATGTAACTAAAACGTACAAATAATTATCGAAATTATTGATTCATCATCACAATATGAAATCAACTTCTGAGCCTCTGGCCAAAGCTAAATATCAGTGGATCGTGTATTAAAATTCAAAGTTACACATCCCATTCTAGTACCATGGAGAATCACCAATAAATTCTAAACTGTGTACGGCTGCTTTACCGTGGAACCTTGTTTTCGGTGTGGGGTTCGATTATGGGATAGATTTTGTGACGTTTTCTAAAAAGGAGCAAGATCTACCAGATTTTCCTTTAACGTTCTATAAAATACTACTGACAATTGTTAAAGTACTTTCTGTCACAGTTTGTAAAACTTGAAGTACATTAAGTGGGGCCGGGGGGGTCTCTATCAAAATTCACTCGAAATCCGTTTTTATAGTTATTTAATACTAACTTGATAAGCTTCAGAAATCCCAGGAGTCTATCCTACTTTACTTTCCTATAAAAGTATCTAACTATTCAGGTCAAGGTCAGATCAATATCTGAGGAATTCTGAGGCAATATTGTTTAATATAACCTAAAACAATATCTGACAAAACGATTGTGAGCAAGAAAACCTTAAAACTGACACGTTGCAACTGCTACTGTCCTCGTCTGATCGCTGGATCAGAGGAGGGAGGTTAGCGATGTTGACAGATCCGATTTAGAGAGGATTTGTCAAAATACAAATATCTAGATTAGCATACTCATAGCTTACTACTAATACTCATACTCATAGCTTGACAGTAGTAGTTCGTGCTGCAATAATTAAGCTCTGCAACCGGAATTTGTATGGTTTCCGCACGTTTCTATTTATGTTATATCACCTAGAGTCACCCTATGCGATCTTAATTTTTGAATGAAAAGCTCATCAGTTTGTCACTATTTTAGCCTATATAATACTGAACAACAGCAATTACTAATGGTGTGATGTAAGGACTACTTCAATTCTCAAAAAAGTGGAGTGTTGACCATTCCTTATTATTCCTACTCCGAAGAAGACCTTGCTTATAGGGTTAAAATATGCTAAATCGAAATTAATAAATTAGATAGGATATAATAGGATGCCAAATATTATAATGACATGTTGTTTAACGAATAAGTAAAAGAATGCGAATTTAATACATACGAGAAAATATATCAAATAGTTTCATGACACCAGCAAGGAGGGTACGGAGAAGATTTACAATCCTCAAGTTATGTCAACTTAACGCTGGACAGAAAAATTTAAGATATGATGAAAAGTCGTATCATAAAGTCATAATATAAACTAGTCTACAGAAATAATACTCAGAGTTTAATGAGTGCATGATGGTAGAATTACATTTATTTATAGTTCTCTCCTCCATTCTGGTTATGTGTGAGGGCGGTTGCAATTATTGCAAAGTATCGACTAATGATAAGGTCAATTTTTACGGAAAAGTACACAAACATTGATATATAATGGCGCGATGAAACTACCGGACCACGATGTATGGGGACTTGCCACCCATGACAACATTAAAATATATAGATTCTGTTACTACCCTGTTTTATGTACACTGAAGACCATATTACAATATTATCATTACTGTAATATTAGGAGGGAGGTTTGGTACACTTGTTACTAAGTAAACAGCTCCATCGTTTTCACAGTTTCACAGTTTCATTAGCATTGCTAATCCGATTGGGGCAAAGTTAAAAAAACATTAAGTTCAACTGAATAAGATTAGGGCAAACTGCCTGAAATGTGAAACTTAATCCCGATTTCAGACTCCCTAAGTAAACTTTTGATTGAACTCCCTCCGTGGGAAAAAGAACAATGTCGAAAGCATTCGTCCCTCAATTTCGTTAAGATCAAGGTATGGGCACCGTAAGAGCTTCAAATCTATAATTTCATGGTACTATTGCTAGATTAACTGCATATTACCAGCTGCAGTAAAAAATAGTTCATTAAATCTCAAGCACAGACAACTGCAGTTAGATGACCGAACAAGCGAAGTCAACTGCAGTTAGATAATAGAACGGAACAGAACCTGCATCAAAGTTCGACAGTGTAACATAATAATATATTACTGACCGAATCAAAATACAATAAAGTAGTACAATGAATATGACAGAACAATGCCAAAACAGTGACGCCTGATTGCCGGAGATGTGACTTGGCAAGTGACGGGCAGTGCCATCGGACAAGTCACCGTAACAAATAATAAGGTGTTGTTCATATATATTATTACGTAATCACTTTTTGGAAAATTTATAACCCCTCCCCCTCCATAATCAGTTTTGCGCATAGCTATCGTGTTAAAATTACACTAGCGTAATCATTTCTAAACGCCTCCCCTCCCCCTCAGTGATTACGTAATATGTGAAATTGTGAACGACGCTTTATTTGGTATTTAATCGCGGTGAGTATACCTTATCGGACCTTATTTGGACGGACATTAAATGAACGGACATAATTATGAACGGACATTAATATGAACGCTAGAAGGCACTCAAAACCATCAAAAATCCGAATTTTTTTCTTTTTTTCAATTTCAAACGTTTTTTTATTTCAGAAAATGATTTTTAAATCCATTTTTATACATTAAGTAAGAAAAGCAATCGTTAAACAGTAAAAAATGTTGAAAGATGTGTACATGATCTATCAGTGTCTAATATCGCATATCATCTTCATCAAATGGGTTTTCGTGCATGAAACAGTTCAACGTTTAAAAATTAACTTTAAAAATTAACCAACGTTGGCCTATAAAACGTTTAAGAAATTTCCATTCACAATCTAAAATTAAATACAACGTTAAAACGCTGATCAATTTTAAACGTTGCTCATATCAATTGGTTCATCTTTTTGGGCGTTCGTGTAATTTTTTATCCCAGTTTCAACGTCTTTTCAGTTTTCAGTTTCAACGAGGCAGCTAGAAACTTGATCTCTATTTCCAGACTTTCATAATGATCATTAGGCTCACAACAGCTGGAATAAAGTAAGTTAACCTCCTTTCTGGCTCACTTGTGGGCTGCTTTAGAAGGCTATACTATATATATATATTATATAACTGTCTAATTGAATAATTGGAAGAGAACTCCATCAGGCCTAGCTGAACCAAGCGGGGAGTTGATACACCTTTCACAAGCAAGAGCCACTTTGGTCTACTTGCTGTGAGGTGTCTCAGCTACGCCTACATGGGTTGGGGGTCCCCCCTTTTCTTTTTTTTTGGCTTTGCTGTTTGGTCTGCACTGATCACCATTATTTAGGACTCGACATGATTTAGTGTTTTACAGTGTGGGAGCTTGGGAGTAATTCTTAGAGGGAATATCTTCGATCAGATTTGCAAGGGTTTTGCTTGACATTAGCGATTCATCAAGAGCGCTTTTTCCATGGGATTTATTTTCGTTGACTTACATGTTGCGTAGTCTGAACTCTGATATCATTGTGGTAATTTAATTTCCCGAAGCTGCAAGATTTTGCAGTTTTTTATTTCCGGGTGCAGATAATTATAAAGACTTAAAATAGAATTAAAGTCGATGTACCAAGCGCTTAAGGGCCGTTGCAATCTATAAAAGTATAAATAAATTGTATAGTGGAGGCACTATTTACTCAATTTAGGACAGGCTCTGTTAACTTGGTGAGAAAAATCGCCATCAGGTCTAAATTCTTTTCTTTCTCAAGGGCTCAGGGTATCCGTATGGGTAATAAGATTTCAGTGATGCAGCTAGATTTCGAAATATACCTGGAACTTGTAATTCATAGACTGTGTATTTAACAATTACCATATTAGGAACCGACCGGATATCCGGCAGAATATTTTTTTTTTAACGGAGAAAAGCTGTTTCCAGAAAACATTTTCGGTCCGAGTCATTCTCGATACGTACCTCCCATATCGAGAGCTCCCGCTTCCGAGATCGTTTTGGAAAAGGGAGGCCTGCCAGCTGCCTTCCGTGATCACATTACAAGGGGAAGCCTCGAGTGCAAAATTGTGGAGAAAAGTGGTTACCAGAAAAACATTTTTTCAAAGAATTCAGAAAACCGAAAAGCCAACCTGCCCCTCCCCTCACCTCTAGCAGACCTCTAGACGGAGACCTAGTGTTGCTCTTTATCGCGTTTAACATTTCGACCCAGTTTTGGCTCCGAGTAAAAACGAGCCAGTGATAAAATATGCTTACATGCGAATCAAGGAACTATTAATAATTAAATTGTGCCCTGAATCGGGAAAAATTGACAACTGTGACGCTCATTAATTGGTATTTGGTCTATCTAATGGCTCGGCATATTTTTGCAATAATTTACAACTTAAAGCATCAGTAATAGTAATACCCGCTTTTTGGAAACCTTTTTTTATCAAACTACCTCGGTCCTGCATTTCAGTGTAAACTTTTACAAGCCATTCGGCGTGAAATGGTTTTATCTTAGACAACTTTAGGTTAACCTTAAAGTTAACATCACGTGGAGCTTTCCCAGCACTTATTTGTTTCATTACCTCCCCTGAGTATATTATATGAACTATAACAACGTCGGACAATGTCCTTGGCAACACGATTTACTTTGTATCACGTGGTGACCCCCACTGTCGCTTCACTATAGAGTTTCGACGGTACAGGGGGAGCCGCGCACTCGTGCGCGGCGGGTCATACAACGTATGACAAGATTTACCGAAGTATCTAGAGGCTGAAATATAAAACAAGTTAGTCATGTTGGCGGGGACTAGGCACTAGCTCATGAACTATGTTGTTGAGTGCCATAATTTCGTTGACTTTTTCCGTCAAGCGACCCTTGAAAACATCATATATTAGAAAAGTTGTTAGTGCCTCCGGCAGACCAAGGACTAGGAGAACCTTTTCGTCGTTAACATACGTAACGGCACTATGATGTTCTTGATAAAACTTATTGTTGTAGATTCATTTGCCCAATGTTTTTCGTTAAAAGAACCTCAAAGTCTTTCGGAAATGTATATTTAGGAAGAGATTGATTTGTTTTTCCCTTGCAGATCAACTGATGGGCAAAAAAATTTAGATCAAGATAGTGATCATGCCATAATGTGATATTTACAATTCAGATCGTTAAAATTTTATAATAACTTGTTTTTATTGATTCAACAATATAGTTTAGTCTAATGATAGCTATTGAAATACACTAAAATTAAAAGTTGTCATATTCTGGACAAAAAGTTCGAAATGGAAAAATTTTTGAAAAAAATTCAACGGACATCAAGTTGATGTCCGTCCTTCAACTTGGACGGACATCAAATGAACGGACTTTATTTGAACGGACATTAAGATGAGCTCTAGGGCCTCCAGCGTTCAAGTAATGTCCGTTCAAATAAGGTCCGATAAGGTAGTAGTTCAAGTTGTACTGAAGCTAGCCTCAATCAATAAAGCTAAAATTCATTTACACTTTACAGTATCCCAGTCCAGTGAATGTAAGAGGTTAAGTGACAATAAAGAATACAACAAAATGCAAAAAACGCTTGCTAAAATTGTAAGTGATTTACTTTAAAAGCGCCATTATATTAACAACATAACCCCAACTGCAGTAAAAATACCTGCGGAATTTTTCACCTCAAGTGCGAATACCCTTTTCGACTTGTACAGTACCTTCTCAAATTGTACTTTCTAGCTGTTCGATATAAAGGATTTGAAGAAGAATAGCTCCAAACAAAACAAACGAGTCTAATTTATATGAAACTTCAAGATTCAGATTTCAATAAAATTTGACGACAGGTATTTAAAAAACTGTCGCCTAATGAAATGGTAATGAGAGTGAAGCCACGAAGCAGCTTTACAGTCAAACTCTTAGGGTATCATCGAATTATCTTACCTCATAATTACATGAAACAACAATAAAATGTTATGTAATGACATAAATTGAATGACATAAATTGAATGACAAAAGTAACTGACCCATTGTTGGTTGTAACTAGTAGTCCAAAGGGATCAGAAGTTGTGAGCTCCCCTCACAGCCATGATCCCAGCCCTGTATTTTCTCGGCTCTCGACCTGATAAAGAGTGCCTTAGGTTAGGTGTAAATTGAAAGTGGTTTTCCTGGCCATGCTTTATTATATGGCGGGACTTTGACATATCATCCGACAATTACGATTTGTTGGAAATGATAACCTTTTTACAACCTGGCTACACTAGAAAATAACGATTATCTGAGAATACCTGATCTTCATTATTGGGAGCTCCTTCGACGGCTATCTGTGATGTCTACAGCATCACAGGAAGCGGTTTATTCTACTTCATATATGGAAGATTCTAAATCACCATACTAGGCCACGTTTTAGAAACATTACAGTCATTCCATCTGCATGCAGAGTGCAGACACAGCTCAACAGCGAACTAGTCACTGTTTGGTAACGAATCTAAACATTGGTGACATTGGCTAAGGTATTGGCCCTGCTAGCAGACACTAGCTAGATTGTGGGTCTCTTGAGACTGATCGAGTGCATGAGACTAATTAATGACAATGCTGCCTGCAGGTATATTCTATGAGTATTTCAAACAGGACGTGTGATAAAATTAAAATAAAATATGTTCCAGGTCGCTGCACAATTACGAATAACTTCGAGATATAAACGTGTTTTTCAGACCCTACATATATACAGGGTCATATTATATTAGTTTGGTCGGTATCGTGGTCCGGTAGTTTCATTGTGTCCTAATATATAAATATATATATATACAGGTTCATATTAGTTTGGCCGGTATGTGATCGTTCTCATTTTATTACGGCCCTCTCTCTATATATCGTCATGTGGCACAACTCTAAAGCTGGCCAAGTGAATTGTTCCAACTAATTTCATGTCATATATCCTGGCCCTGGCCCTTGCATGCCTTTATGAGTTCTACTTTTAAGCAACCAATCGGAAACCACGTAATCTTTGGTCAGTCAATCAGCTTTGAGCAACAGATATACCAGGCCATGAAACAAATACTAAATAACAGAAGATGAAGTATAACAACATACATTTTATAGTTGCAAGGAGACGATCATCACAGTTGCAGCGTCGACTTTTATTACAGTTGTGGTGACTTTTATTCTTCTTCTTCGTGACTTTTATTTTGTAGACGCCGCTCAAGGTAGGAAGTTGATATCTCAAAATGATAAGTATCTTTGAACAAGACTGATCTGAATCAGTTTGTATTGAGGGTACTCCTCTACCAGACTATCCATTAGAGGTTATTCAGCAGTGGCCATTTTTCTGGGGCAGTTCGGTAATCTGTCGGTTGATGCTCACACTTAACTGGTTAACCGACTAACTATGAACAAGTGATATTCACACTATTCACCATAGTTGGGCAGGGTTACCTCTATTTATGCTTCTGAATACACTGAGTACCTAGACTGCATTTTCCTTGTGTGCTCGTAATAGCTGACATGTTGTTACCTCGACAAGAAGACATTGTTAACTCGGTCAAAGCATATTATCACCCATATCACTACTTGTTTGCTTCTGAAATACGAAAAGAAGCTCGTGTTTATTAGCTATAACTTGCTGCTTTATTTCATAACTTAGAGCTCAACGTTATCATCATGAATGGACAGTTTGTGGAGCAATTTATTCAAATTATACTTACCGAAATCTAAATTCTTATCGACCATCAGAAAAATTGTATCCGCTACACTAAAAGCTCGATATTGCTATCATTTGCAAGTAGTAATTGGACAATATCACAGTGAAAAATATGAGTTCATATATAGATATATCTGTCTCTGGAGTCTCGACTGTCATTACTTAGCCGTTCAAATGTTATTGATTTAATATTTCTTTCTAAATGAGACCAAGATGCGGTAGTTTCTTCATCACGGCATCCCCAGTGCGTCATAGAATGTGTCAAGTATTGACAGATAGGCCGCTTAAAGCAAGCTTAAAGCAAGGCCCAATATATTCCTTCTAGGGCGTTGTCGAACCTTCTTTTCAGAACTGAGAGTTCATCGTTTTCTGAAGTAACTTATTCTTCAAGTTACTTAGTAGAATCGTTGGTTTAGATTCCTTTAATCTTTTAATTAAGATGTAATATTGATGTAATGTACTGCGAGCTGGTCTCAAGTCCAGACGCCATCATTTCATTTTCATAACAATAACCCTGTGTAGTTATTGACTACTGATAAGATGTTTAAAGTGGTTTTTATTGATCCCAGGACTTCACAGCTAAAAGAATATTTAGTGTTTTACATAACGAGTGATTTCTTGGGAAGTCAGGATTCTTTTATGCATTATTTTTAGGTAACTCTGGATACATGACATAGGTCCCATACGTCACAGTGACAAGGATCAAGCTGGTTATCCCATTTCCAATAATGTGGTGGACTAATGTTTGCCAGACATTAGTCGTAACATACCTTCTTGAATATTCTTTAGCTGTATACTTATAGTTATAGTCCGATCGTTGGATAGCTAAATTTAGTTTCGTTGAAATTTAGTTATTAAATTCTTCGTCTATAAAGCCAAAAAGTCCCTTTTAGCTGAATGGTACGTTGGCAATAAACTCCGCCTACCAATTCCCTTATCCAAAAGGTTTTATTTTTATTTTCTTGTTTGTATTTCACTTTTTCAGATTAACCAGCCTGCTATGTTTTTGTTTTTAATTTTATTGCCATTTAATAATAATTTACCGATCTTTTCAGATCTTTAGGATGTTTATTGTTAACTACTTCAGATTTGTGTAAAGTTTGATAATAACAACCAGCCTGATAAAGGCTCTTGCTCACTTTACCAAATATCTGGATAGAAAAACATGACTAACCGCAGCCATTTCCTTTTCCTAAATGGCGCTGAAATGAAATGGTTCCTCCGCGGTAAATCGGGGTTTTACTGTATCTCGATAGTAAAACATGACTAATCGATTGCTGCAGAGTGCTACAAAGTGATACAGAGTGCTGCAGAGTGACACAGAGTGCTGCAGAGTATAGCTCTGTCAGACACGAATCTGAATGTTTGTAACATTAGTCTGTTGGAGCATAGTGACACAATGGCTATTGAGTCAAGTATTGAGTACACTAAAACATTTAGCTCACAAGCTTGCAAGTACGACGTTCTGATCCTATTGCAAACAAGATATAGGTGTTTTCCCAAGAATGTTTCCAATGTTTGAGATGTATCAGAGGTGATGATGGGGTTATCCCCCCTCTCTCTCTCCCTGCCGTCAACCCTGCTCCAGCTCGTGACTCGAACACACGTACGATTGGGTTTTGTGAATCCTTTGATCTTTCCGTTGTGGTGGGGTTTGGGTCAGCTTGCAGTGTTCGTTGAAAATGAACTTTGTCGACACTTATACATTTTGGGTCTATTAAACTGATGGGGTAACCCTCACATTTTCTTGTGACAGTGGTGTGATTACATATACAATTGTATAAATCATGAATTTATTATTTAAGATGATCGCGGTAAGTGGTGCCGACATTGCGGCATTAGTGTTCATTTACCTTTGTACCAAGGACATGGACATTGGCAAAAATGCAGCTATTTACTTTTACCTGTTCGTACTTGTGGCCTTTATCCTCGTGGGAAATCCGACCAAATACTCTTACCTTACGGATATTCAATCATAGTATCCGTTGAGCATGCTCTAAATTTCCCAAATTTATTTTCAGAAATACGTTTCGCCCCGAAATAATTGTTGCCTCATTCAGATTCTATTATCATTTTATAACTATAACAGGAGTATTGAGAACAACTGTTGTTTACAGATGAGCTGATGAGCCAAGAAACGCTTCAATAAAAACAGTTGTTTACGTCTGGAACACGAACTAAATACCGGCATATCTAAACTTGATCCCCGTCAATATTTTCAATTATTTTTCCCGACTAGTTTTTCATCAAGTACCATGCTTCAATAAAGATACCGGCTTTTATTTCGGTCACACGTGACTCTACAGAAGAAACAATACATGCGAAATATTGTCATTGACGTTCTGTTTCGAGTCAATGTGTGCTAGTCATGTATACGTCAGCTCGTTTCTAGCTTGTTCCAGACATCCCACGACATATTTTCTTATCTAATCAGCTTTTCTTATCAGCGAAAAGCAATAAAATTTATCTGAATAGTAAACCTTGAGATCAGATGAATCTTGTAAGGTGTTGTACTTCTCAATATAGTGATTGAAAAATTTGTCAACAAACCTCACCCTGATAACGTTACTATATTCACTTCTCTTTTGCGTCGTGTCCTTTATATTACGTTACCCCGGCAACGAAAAGCTCCAAATCGTAATAGAATATATATTTCTCTCCGGGAATTATATCCCCGAAAAGTCGTGAACACTGAGAGCTGATAATTTGCAGATTTTTCCCGCAAGGAACCGAAGGTATTATGAGCACAAATTGCGAGTCACCTCAGACTGGCTGGCGGAAAGTTTCAAAACAAAATAAATAACAGTTGCGCACTATATATTACAGTATGATGCGCGTATCACATTACACATTCTTTCATTCAGAAACCGGAGAAAATTATAACAAATAACACCTTGGATTAGTTTCGTGCCGCGCTATCCCTCCGCTAAAGCGTCACGATTTATCGCGCGTAGCACTCAACAGCCAAGGTATTATTCTATTTTATTTATAGTATATATATTAAGCTAAATCACTATAAATATCTCCGGGATTTCGACGCGGGATCATATTATCACTCAGCCCGGCCCGCTGTTAGATAAACATCTCAAGGTGATATCATCCCGCCCCGGAAATTTGTATAAACCCGGCCCGCTTTTAAGTCGTAACTGATGTTTATCATTCAATTCTCCGACTTACAATAATCAATGATACTGCTGATTAGAACTCGATAATAGTAGAACAGTTAGACGCGCGATCACGTGGGCGCGTCACGTGCGTACCACGTGCCACCAATAGCATACGCCGAGTCTATACCACGTGACACGAAAGCGCACCACGTGATATGAAACATCGTAACCGTCCACTTCTTTTACACGCAAATTCCTGGGAACGTTGCCAAAGCAGCTAATTCTTGGAATTTCTCCAACGCGTGGCGTGAGAAGTTGGCGACTAGCCAGCTACCCTTGTCCGTGCCCTGAAAATAGTATTGTTTTGCTTGCTCTCCTTCCCGCTCTTGTTCCTGCTAACGTTCAAGCTATTGCTCCACTATGACAGATCGGTTTGACATTCAGATTGATGAACTGCTTTCCAATCACTCTCTTCTATAGTATAAATCCCTTGTCGAAATCGCCGGAGATAATTATAATCCATAAACACTTCACGCTCAGGGCTAAATAAATGTAATCCCTCAGCTGGCGCTTCGGGATTACATATTAACACAAAACTCGTGCGCTGCGCGCACTCGTATGTGTTTATCAGATCATCCCGCTAGCGCGGGATGATCTGTTATATAAACCCTTTGCGTGGCGGGTTTATGTTATTAACACAAAACTCGTGCGCTGCGCGCACTCGTATGTGTTTATCAGATCATCCCGCTAGCGCGGGATGATCTGTTATATAAACCCTTTGCGTGGCGGGTTTATGTTATTGTAAATGCCTCTTAGCTTAAAAGCTCGAAATGTGCAACCGCGGCTCTCTTTGCAGCTGGGATATGGTGTAGTTGTGTTAGTCCCATGCGTCCCGGGCCACTAAAAATAACTTGGCTTTAAATTAATCAGCAGATTCTGATTACCATATTATGTCATAGTGTTTTATTCATTAGTATTTAGTAGCCTTTGACTTTATTGCGCCATGGTCGATGTTTCTTTTTTGCTGAATTAATATTATAAAATACAGCAAAAGTCATCCTTAATGCGACCATCAGAGCCTTCAGAGTTCACTAAATGTTAATATCGGGACTAAAACTACAAAATAAACTGTAAGATTTCTTTAACTTAACATTTTGTGCCGAGTCAAAGTTTTACAGCTAGCTATATTTATGAAGGAGCAGTTGCAAATGAGAGGATTAGAGTTGTCAATTAGATTTAATCTCGTAGCCTTTGTTAACTCAAGTTTCCTGATATCATTACGATAATATCATTTCAATTCCAGGTTTTACACATTATTAGCCCTAATCGCGATATAATTGACATATTTATTGGATTCAATAATCGATATGTTTAGGCTGTCGTAATTGTCTCCTTCAGAGACCAGATTAATATTCAAGCTATATAAATAAACTCCATATCCCCCAGTGCCCCACTAGGGTCGCTTTCTTCTTAATTATTGACAGTGTCAGCCGTTTTTCCGAAGTCTCACACCTTCTGGACAATTCCGAGAGAGATGATTTTTTTATACCCCCACAGCAAAAGTTGACAGAAGTGTCTACTGTCTATGCTGTTCCTCAATGCTGGATACGCCGTCATCTTAGCTAGATCTAATTCAAAGCTTTTTGGTGCACACATACAATTTAACATTGAATGCATATTCACATTACCGTGATAAAGGCGCCAGTCAACATTGGGCAGTGTTACTACCACATCAACCTCACCAACTTCAGAAACAACACGAGCATAGATACCAGGGGACAGTTCTAAAAAAAAACAGATATCCACATTTAATATATGTTGTTAGAGAGTGATAATTTTGGATTTGTGCCAATGAGACGATCAAAGGTCAGTATACAAGTGTAATTATCAACTTAATAACACCAGAATGTGTGTGTGTCTGTGTGTGTGTCTGTGTGTGTGTCTGTGTGAATTCCGAAACGGTATACAAAAAAACGGTAATAGTTACGGACTGGTTTTTTTTTTCGGTATAGAAATGCACGACAAACTCTGGACGAAGCAATAAGCAAAATTTTATAAAAATCCGGCCGGTGTGTAGTGGTTTAAATTGATGGTTTTGTACACAAATTATGTTACTACTAATGCCTGAGAACGAACGGCAAGATGTTACGGGGCTAGCTCTCTCTCTGCATATGTAGCGTATATTTACATGCGTATATATTACATTGGTCATATAATACTATAAAACTTATTAGGGGCGGGACGTGCTCAACGGTCTGTTTGACTGTTAGTGAGAGTTCATACTTCATAGGACAATGTAATGCATGTTCACAAATATGATAGGCTGGTGTGGTGCATGGTGTTAAGGGTTTAATTTCTATTGATTATCATAAGAATTTATATCTTTTAAGTCATATATGTGGGATACCGGAGGGCACTCGAATGAATTGCTCGCCTAATCGGGTTTTGACTCAGCGGGTATAATTACTCTACCATTTTAACTGCGGCAGTGAAATCCCGGCCGTAGGCCGGTGTTACACTAGTAATATATATAATTAAAATAAATGTGTTTTATCGTTTACCTTGTATGTAAGATCTTCCAATGGTTTTCCAGATCAGAAATAGGAATCATCTTTAGACTTTTCGGCTCTGGGGGATTTTGCCGAGATATTGCTCTACTTTTTTTTCTGGAATTACAATTTCTTAAGAAATCTGTATTAATCAATATCCACCAGAAAACCACGGCCAGTTTCCAGGTAAATTTTGGCGCCGGACAATTGGTTCTATCATGTGTAAATTTGTTAAGAAAAATACACGATGCTGATGAAAATCAACAGCCCGATATCGACGAGCCAAAAATTACAAAAGAGTCTATTGAGGCATACTCAGAGTTGATTTCGGTGTTTAATATCGCTGCTTAAACTAATTACAACTGTTTAGGATGTTCACGTTACATATTTGGTAATCTGAATAACCCACATCCACAGGCGCTACGTTGCCCAGGTTTAGGAAGTGTGATAAAAGGTGTGATTAAAGTTGCGCGGAGTACAGCATCGAAACCAAAACTTTATCCGCAGAACGAAATATGGACTATCTTCGAGGTAATTTTACACAGGCTACACGCCATCCAACAATTCACTGCCATTTTCCTGATAAGTATCTGTGACATTTTCAGACTCTGTAACTTTCTAAAATAATGTTAAGAAGATAGAGAACTTATTTCATTCCTTAATAGTGTTATTATATTTATGTATGGTGTTATCTTTAATTGTTGTATTTTTAAACATTTAGGCGTTAATGCAGAGTACTGCCTAGGGGTAGTGCATCCATCAATCACTAAAACTTTCCGTATTCCTATCATTTATACGATATAATCATATTCATTTTTGTTCAGTATCATTCATATTGACCATAGCATGAGGTTCTCGAGGTTCATTCACCGGCCAGTATTAATACAAGTGATATAAAGACTGACTAGACTGAAGTACAGACTATGATGAACTACAGATACTGACTAAACTACAGACTACGGACTGAACTACAAGACTACTGACTGAACTTACAGACTACTGACTGACAGTAAGAATATGACGAAGTACAGACTACTGACTGAACACAGATATGACTGAAGTCAGACTACTGACTGAAGTTACAGACTACTGGACTGAAACTACAGACTACTGACTGAACTACAGACTATGACTGACAGTACAGACTACTGACTGAAGACCGACTACTGACTCGAAGTACAGGGACTATGACTGAACTCCAGACTACTGACTGAACTACGACTACTGACTGAACTACAGACTACTGACTGAACCACAGACTACTGACTTGCTTGAACTACATGCTACTGACTAAACTCAGACTACTGACTGACGTACAGACTACTGACTGAACTACAGACTAATGACTGAAGTACAGACTGATGACTGAAGTACAGATACTGACTGATGTACGATACTGACTGAAGTACAGACTACTGACTGAAGTTACAGACTACTGACTGAAACGACAGACTACTGACTGAATACAGATACTGACTGAAACTACAGACTACTGACATGAACTACAGACTACTGACTGAACTACATTGCTACTGACTAAACTACGGACTCCTGACTGAAGTACAGACTACTGACTGAAATACAGGATACTGACTGAAGTACAGATACATTATGATGAAGTCCAGACTAATGACTGAAGTACAGCTACTGACTGAACTTACAGACTATGACTGAAGTACAGACTAACTGACTGAAGTACAGACTTTACTGACTGAAGTACGACTACTGGGACTGAAGTACAGATTCTGATGAACTACAGACTACTGACTAAACTACAGACTACTGACTGAAACTACAGACTACTGACTGAACTACAGGACTTATGACTGAAGTAAGACTACTGACTGAAGTACAGACTACTGACTGAACTACAGACTACTGACTGAAACTACAGACTACTGACTGAAGTACAGACTGCTGACTGGAGTACAGACTTACTGACTGAACTACAGACTACTGACTGAACTACAGACTACTGACTGAAGTCAGACTACTGACTGAAGTCAGACTACTGACTGAAGTACCGACTACTGACTTGAACTACAGACTATGACTGAACTCCGACCTACTGACTGAAGTACGACTACTGACTGAAGTACAGACTACTGAGCTGAACTACAGACTACTGATGAATACAGGACTACTGACTGAAGTACAGACTACTGACTGAAGTTACAGACTACTGGACGAACTACAGACTACTGACTGAACTACAGACTACTGAGCTGAACTCAGGACTATGACTGAACTACAGACCTACTGACTGAACTACATTGCTATGACTAAACTACAGACTACTGACTGAAGTACAGACTATGACCGTCATCAAGTGGAGACATACACCCCACGGTTTAGTACCCTGACCACTCCTCATCCTCCACCACATCACCCTTTTAGTTGGTAGCAGTGTGTTCCATGGTTACATGGCAGTTCAATGTACTCAACAGGCACTGTTCTGAGAGTTGTAACACTGTTACATTAACACTGTTAATTTGCAACTTGATTTACACTGTTACCTTTACACTGTTACATTTACAATGATTTACACTGTTACATTATGTTTACAACTTCTAACCAAATATTCTAGTGGAGTAGCTACAGTAGAGAATGTGTACCTTATCACACAGTAAAACCTTAATTTAATCTACTAAAATGAACTATAGATCATCAAGACGGTACAACTCACCTTGTTTCAGGGTTAATGAGGAGGACTCTGGCGGCTAACTTGCGTTTGCAGGGTACACCCTCAGTAACACTCTTTACTGTTGTACTTGTCCTTCAAGTGTATTAGTGTACGGAGCCTGTTAGGGATATTCAGGGTCATACGGGGATTATTTAGTTGTGAATAAAGAAACATCGCGATAAAATAACACTTAGTAAGTTTTTAAGTAAAAACAAGTATATATATTTAATAGCCAGGAAGAAGAAATATCTCCATGGACATAGTAAGAATAACGCTCTCTAGCATAGGAACTGACCGGATATCCGGCTGAATCGGTTTTCCGCCGGATATTCGGCTTTAATCTCCGTTCCGGTTCGGGTTTTCGTCCGGTTTCCAAAATTTGGCGGATATTCACAGGACATTTCTTTTTTAAGTGTTCCTAAAATGTATTTAATATTTCTGTCAAAATTTTACTAAGGGGCATCTAAGTCCATTGCTTCTGTGACCGGTAATCCACGCCCTCACATGTCGCATGTTATCTGTCAGCGAATGTTCAAGACCCGTTGATGTGAATTTTTGAGTGGGTTTTAGAGTCAAAACAGCTACCATTTATGCTTTACTTTAGGCATTTCAACAGAGCCCAGCGGGTCCCTGCTTTATTGTGGTAAACAAACCCGTGGCTTAATCTCCCCTTACATGTCAGGATTAAACAAAGGCCATCATGCCATTAAAAACCTTTGGGACATTATCCCGGTTATTTTGACGCCACGAACTTATAAGAGCTGCACTGGCTGCTGGATCTTTGGGCTTTACTACTGAAGCAATCTTGTACATTTGTGCTAGGCAAGGCGCAGTGATTCTTGCAATGGTTTGATTTTATTCCAACTCGTTTCTAGCTCTGTCATACAGCAGATCAATCAGTGACTCTGCATGCTGCACAACTTAATCAACAAGTGACTGCTGCTCACAGGCAGAAGTTGGTTGAAATTTGAATAGGGCGTGACACAGTTAGTCGTGACTGTAAGCACTATCTCATTGTGTCCACATGGCTTTTATATTCATAATTATTGATAAAAACCCACAATCAAGGCTTAATCTAATTTTCCGAGCAGCCTTAAATATCTTCTTCTTAATACCCGGTTCCGGCCCGAAAATGCGACAAACCGGAATATCCGGTCTTTTCTGGTCGGCAGCCACAAACCTTTAGACGTCGGTTCCTACTCTAGCAAACGGGGGAATGCAACGTCAATAATGTCAATTAATGTCAAATTAATGTCAATTATGTCAATTAATGTCAATTAATTTTCTGTTTTGCAAAATTTGGATCTGACATTATTGGACATGATATTTTTCGACCTGGATTCTGTAGGTTACCATATTTATTTTTAGCACTTTTAGAACGTTTATATCATCAATGTATTCACTACTATCACATATGGAAAGGTGAAATGTGAAAAAAATTCAGATCATTAAACAATAAAAACTAAAATAATACGGGTTTCCCGAAATTAAGATTTTCTTAAATGGGCCTTGCCATACAAGCGGGCGTGGGTTCTCACCTTCATCAAGACTTCAAAACCCACATTAAACCGAAATGCCTTCATGACATTTATTTTTGAATAACGAATTTTAAACAGCTAAACATTACTCCTTCATACTAAAAAAAAAAAAAGCCGATTCTAGATATTTTACCTGGTATAAGAAACCAATAAAAAATATTGGGCGTGGCCGGTGGGACCGAAGATGGAAGAGTTGGAAGCTGAAAAATTTTTTTGGTAGGTCTTTGAACCTAAGGATCAACAAGATAAGAACATACTCATAATTATTTAAGGACATTTTGTTTTTTTGACCCGATCTACTAAACATAGACGTGAATATATTGAATATTTATCGATAATGTTCAATTAATGTCATTAATGTCAATTATGTCAATTAATGTCAATTAATGTCAATTAATGTCAATAATGTCATGTCAGTTTGGGGTTTTATGGAATACTGACATTAATGAGTTGCATCAACCCCAGCAAAACAGTCCCTAAGTGGAAAGAGTACCTACAGGATACCCCCATAGGGAAGGTACATCTCAGTCGTTAGCAGCCTGTTTCGTAACGGTGTATTAACAAGGTGACTGGCGTCAGAGAAGAGAAAGTGGGTTACTGTTTTCTCCGAAAGTGCTTTCCATCCCTACGCCGTACAGTCCTGTGTTAATTAGACTGTGTTAATTAGACAGTTAATAAGAGTCGATTAATAATTTATCTCCCTGCTAAAATTTTAAACTATTTTAATTATAAATGTATGCACCTGACTACACTGCCAGAGCTACCCACATTATACAGGTGGCCCAGAAGTAACTGCCCATACGCGACCCTTTCATACTCACGTAATTCTTCTTAGAATTGCACAGAAATTTCAGAGATTATAGATATGAGTTTCATAATTTTATTGTATTTTCAATCTCAAACTCTGGAGAGAGAGAATAAAAACAATGGATATAATCCCCCGGGGCTGCACCATTTATAAACACACCTCACCTAAAATAAGGTTTAGCCATCGGTTACCGTATTGACACACCCCGACAATATCAACACTTCTTTCAGGAGCACTGCCCTCTTGTGGAGGAAGGCTGTTACTCCCTTGATCCCACGTTCACAGTACCCGTACCTCTTCAACACTCTGGAATGACTCCTTGTAGCACCTGTTTTTTTTAATGTTTACACTTCAACTATCAGATAATCCTAAAACTGTATTTTTGTTTAAAGAGTGGCACAATCATTTAGTATTTTAGATGAAAACCTACGGAAATAAGGTTCCGGCTAATAAAGCAGCATTGAAACATTTCATACTAAAAAAGATATTCTTATGAAGAGGTAAGGTGGTCACTAGTCCTTTAAAATCGGAATGAATCACATACCATAAGTCTTGTTGATATCCTGTTGCTGACAGAAACGTTCACTATCTCGGTTTGGGTGGTGAGGTGAGTATTGCGGTCTTGTCAACAGTAACTACATCAACAACCGAGCAGGATAAGAAACTGTCCCACTGATTACAAGTCACAGAGGTCTAGATTCCTGAATTAAGTGGAGGAACTTACAGGAGCTTAAAGAATAGAGATTACTATGTTATAGTTGGCTTACAATAAAATTGATGTTCAAAGAAGGCTGTTAGAAATTGTTATGATTAATTTAGTATCGAATCTCTGAGTTTGAGTATAGAACAGTGTGGTGAACTCTCACGCCACCGTTCTGTAAGTACATTTCTCTTCTTCCAAATCTACAACAGAGGAAATACCTCTTCACCTTCTCTTCCTCGTCCCTCAAGCGTTGTTCTGATAACATGTTAATTCCTCGCTGATATCAGTACCTAGCATATTATGATAAGAATTAGATATGGCTCAACCACAAGAATTCAATATTGATATAAATTACTTCTACATCTAGTTTCTTCATTCATTTTTTCATTCGGTATGATTTAACATTGCACTTAATTGTTATCAAAATATTTTATCTTAGCGCTAGTATCCTAATTCCAAAGCTTATTTGGTGCCCTCAAGACATACAATTTAAATAGAAATGCACTTATTCACATTACCTCTGATAAAGCCCCCCAGTAATCCATTGGGGAGGTTCACTACCACATCACTCACAACTTCAGAAACACCGAGCATCAGCATACCAGGGGAACAGTTTCTAAAAACAGACTATCCACATTAATATGTTGTTATAGAGAGTGATATTTTGGATTTGTGCCAATGAGGACCGATACAAAGGTCAGGCATAGCAAGTGTATTTCAAATTTAATAACACCAGGTATGTTGTGTGTGTCTGTGTGGGTGTCTGTGTGTGTGTCTGTGTGTAATTCGAACGGTTATACAAAAAAAAAGTGTAATGTTACGGACTGGTTTTTTTCGGTATAGTGCCGACAAACTTGACGCAGCCATCCGCAACTTTTATTAACAACATCGGCAGGTGGTAAGTGGTTTAATCGATGGTTTTGTTTCACAAAAATATGGTTACATAAAATGGCTTGAGATGAACGGCAAGAGTTACGGGGCTAGCTCTCTCTCTGCATATGTAGGTATTTATTAATGGCGTATATATTACATGGTCATATAATACTATCAACTTATTAGGGGAGGGAGAGCAGTGCTCAAACGGTTCTGTTTGGACTGTAGGCGAGTTCATACTTTCATACGGCAATGTAATGCAGTTCACAAATATGATAGGCTGTGTGGTTGCATGCGTGTTAGGGTTAATATCTGATGATATTCATTAAGAATTACTATCTTTTAAGCATACTATTGGATACGAGAGGGCACTCCGAATAGAATGCTCGGCCTAATCCGGGTTTTGGACTAGCGGGTATTACTCCCTACCTTTTTACTGCGGCAGTTAATCCGGCCGTAGCCGGGTTACACTAGTGAATATTATCTAATTAAAACAATAACAGTCCCCCCCCCCCCCCCCCACCCCCCCCTTCTGTTTATCGTTTTACCTTGTATGTCAGATCTTCAACGGGTTTTCCCAGATCAGAAATAGAATCATCTTTAGACTTTTTGGCTAAGGATTTCTTCCGAGAATATTATGCTCTACTTTTTCTTTCTTGAAAATACAATTTTTTAAAGAATTCTGTATTTAATCTATATCCACCCTCAGCAACCACGGCCAGCTTTCAGGTAAAAATTTTGGCGCGGACAATTGGTTCTACTCATGTGGTAAATTTGAAGAAAAATACACGATGCTGAATGAAAATCAACAGCCAGATATCGACGAGCAAAATTTACAAAGAGTCTATCTGAGGCATACTCAGGAGTTGATTTCGGAGGTTTAATATCGTGCTTAAAACAATTACAAACTGTTAGATGTTCACGTGACATATTTGGTAATCAGAATACCCACACTCACAGTCGCTACGTTGCCCCAGGTTTAGGAAGTGTGATAAAAGGTGTGATTAAAGTTTGCGGGAAGTACAGCAACGAAACACAAAACTTTATCGCAGAAACGAATAGACTATCTTCGAGGTATTTTACAATGCTACACGCCATCCAACAATTTTCACTGCCATTTTCAGATAAGATAATCTGTGAATTCTTTCAGGGACTCTGTTATTACTGTTCTAAATTAATGTAAGGATAAGAATCATTTTCAATCCCTAATAGTGTTATTATATTTATGTATGTGTGTATATCTTTAAATTGATTGTAATTAAACATTTTAAGGCGTTAATGGCAGAGTACTGCCTCGGGGTAGTGCAATCCATCAATAACTGAAACTTTCGTTGTCTCTATTCATTTATACGATATAATATATTCATTTTTTGTTCATTTTATCATTCATATTGACTCATAGCATGAGGTCTCGAGGTTCTACACGGAAGTATTAATCAAGTGATATAAAGACTCTGACTATACTGAAGTACAGACTACATGACTGAATACAGGACTACTGACTAAACTACAGACTATGACTGAACTACAGACTACTGACTGAACTAAGACTATGACTGAAAGTACAGACTACTGACTGAAGTACAGACTAATGCTGAACTACAGCTATGACTGAAGTACAGACTACCTGACTTGAAGTACAGGGACTACCGACATGGAACTATGACTACTGACTGACCACTACAGATACTGTACTGACGTACAGTTACTGACTGAAGTACAGACTACTGACTGAAGTACAGACTACTGACTTGAAATACAGGACTACTGATGACCTACAGACCTACTGACTGAACTAAGACTACTGACTGAACTACAGACTATGATGAACTTACATGCTATGACTAAAACTACAGACTTACTGACTGAAGTACAGAATACTGCAGAACTACAGACTACAGATGAAAGTACAGACTTACTGACTGACGTACAGACTACGATGAAGTACAGACTTCTGACTGAAGTCCAGACTAACTGATGAAGTACAGGACTACTGACTGAACTACAGACTACTGACTGAACTACGACTACTGACTGAACTACAGATATGATGAACTACGCTATGACTGAACTAATGCTACGACTAAAACTACAGACTACTGACTGAAGTAAGACTATGACTGAACTACAGGACTACTGACTGAAGTCAGGACTTACTGACTCGAAGTACAGGACTTTACTGATGAAGTACAGACTACTGACTGAACTACAGACGTACTACTGAAATGTACAGACTACTGACTGAAGTACAGACTATGACTGAGTACAGGACTACTGACTGAAGTACAGACTACTGACTGAACTACAGACTACTGGACTAAACTACAGACTACTGACTGAACTACAGGACTACTGACTGTACTAAGACTACTGCTAAGTCAGACTACTGACTGACAGTACAGACTACTGACTGAATACAGACTACTGACTGAACTACCAGATATGACTGAAGTACAGACTACTGACTTGAGTACCGGACTACTGACTGGACTCCAGACTACTGACTGAACTACAGACTACTGAACTGAAAGTACAGGACTACTGACTGAAGTACGGACTACTGACTGAAGTACAGGACTACTGAATGAACTACAGAATAACTGACTGAAACTACAGACTACTGACTGAAGTACAGACTACTGGACTGAAGTACAGATACTGACCTGAATACTGACTACTGACTGAACTTACAGACTACTGACTGAAGTACAGATATGACTGAAGTACCAGACTACTGACTGATACAGACTACTGACTGGAACTACTGACTACTGACTGAAACTACAGGACTACTGACTGAACTACAGACTACTGACTGAATACATGCTACTGACTAAAACGTACGACTACTGACTGAAGTACAGACTACTGCCGTCATCAAGTGAGACATACACCCCAGTTTAGTACCTGAACCACCTCCACATCCTCCTCCACATCCCCTTTCTTTAGTTGGAGAGGGTGTTTCCATGGTTACATGGCAGTTCAATGTACTCAACGCACTGTCTGAGAGTTTGTAACACTGTTACATTAACACTGTTACATTATGCAATGATTTTACATGTTACATTTCATGTTTAACATTTACAATGATTTTACACTGTATACATTATGTTTACAACTTCTCTAACCAAATATTCTAGTAGAGTTGTCAGTAGAGAATTGTGTACCTTATCACACGTAAATTCCTTAATTTAATCTACTTAAAATGTAACCTATAGCATCATCACAGACAGGGTACAACTCACCTTTTTTCAGGGTTATGAGAGGGACTCTTGGCGGCTAACTTGCGTTTAGGAGGGTACCCTCCAGTACACTCTTACTGTTGTACATTCCTTCAGATGTATTAGGTGTACGGAGCCTGCTTAGGGATATTCAGGGTCAAACGGGGATTATTTAGTTGTGAAAATACAAGAAACATCGCGATAAAATACACATAGTAAGTTTTATAGTAAACAAGTAAATATATTTAATAGCCAGAAGAAGAATATCTCCATGGGACCATAGCTAGAAACTAAAGCTCCTCTACGCATAGGAACTGACCGGATATCGGCTGAATCCGGTTCAGCCGGATATTCGGCTTTAATCTCCGGGTTCGGTTCGGTTTCGGTCCGGTTTTTCAAAACTTTGGCCGGTATTCAACAGGGACATTTCTTTTTTAGTGTTCTAAAAAATGTATAATTTTTCTTGTCAAAATTCTTACTAAGGGCATCCAGCTCCATTGCTCTCAGTGCGACCGGTAAATTCCCGCCTCACGGTTCGCTGTTAATTGTCAGCGACTGTTCAAGACCCGTTGATGTGAGATTTTTGAGTGGGGTTAGAGTCAAAACAGCTACCCATTTCTGCTTTACTTATGAGCATTTCAGCAGTGCCCAGGAGGGTCCTGCTTTATTGTGGTAAACAAACCGTTGCTAACTCCCCTTACATGTCAAGGATTAAAACAAAGACCATTTCATGCCATTAAAAACTTTGGACATTATCTTCGGTTATTATTGACGCCACGAACTTCGAAATCTTATAAGAGCTGCATGGCTGCTGATCTGCGGGCTTTACTTACTGAAGAATTTGTACATTTGTGCTAGGCAAGGCGCAGTGAATTCTTGCAATGTTTTGATTTTATTCCAACTCGTTTCTAGCTTCTGCTCATACAGCAGATCATTCAGTGGTCTCTGCACTGCTTCGCACAACATATCCAACAAGTGACTGCGATCACAGCGCTAGAGAAAGAAGTTTGGTTGAAAATTTGAAATAGGGCGTGAAACACAGTTAGTCGGACTGTAAGCACTTTCTCATTGTCGTCCACATGGCTTTTAATTATTATAATTGATAAAACCACATCAAGGATTAATCTCAATTTTCCCGGCAGCCTTATATATCTTCTTTTATTACCCGGTTCGGCCCGGAATAATGCGACAAACGAATATCGTCTTCGTTCGGTCCGGCAGCAAAACCTTAGACCGGTCGTTCCTACTCTAGCAAAACGGGGGGAATGCAACGTCAATTAAGTCAATATTAATGTCAATTAATGTCATTTAATGTCAATTAATGTCAATTAATGTCAGTTTTGCAAAATTTGTGGAATTACTGACCACTTAATTGACCATGATATTTTTCGACCAGAGATTATGTAGTTCTACCATTTATTTTTAGCCACTGTTTTAGAACGTTTTTATCATCATTTTATTCACTTACTATCACATTTGAAATGGAAATGAGAAAAAATTAGATCAATAAACAAAACTAAAATAATACGGTTTCCCGAAATTTAATTTTCTTAAATGGGCCTTGGCCATCCATAGGGCGTGGTTCTCACATCATCAGAACTTAACCCACATTACAACGAAATGCCTTCATGACATTTATTTTTGAATAACGAATTTTAACACGCTAACATTACTCCTTTCCTACTAAAAAAGCGATTTAGATCTATTACTGTATAAGAACCAATAAAATATGGGGCGTGGCGGTGGGGACCGAAGATGCGAAGAGTGAAGCTGAAATTTTTTTGGTGGTCTTTGGTAACCTAAGGATCAACAGATAAGAACATACTCTTATTATTTAAGGACATTTTGTTTTTTTTGAACCGATATCTAACTTACATAGGACGTTGAATATCTTGAATATTTATCGAATAATGTCACTTAATGTCAATTAATGTCAATTAATGTCAATGAATGGTCAATAAATGTTCAATTAATGTCAATTAAGGTCAATGTCAGTTTGGGGTTTTTATGGGAATACTGACATTAAATTGACGTTGCATCACCCCCAGCAAACAAGTCCCTAGTGGAAGAGTACCTACCAGGATACCCCCAAGGAAGTACATCTCAGACCGTTAGAAGCCCTGTCTTACGGTGATATTTACAAAGAGACCTGGCGTCAAGAGAAAGAGACGTGGTTACTGTTTTTCCGAAAGTGCTTTTCATCCCTACCGGTACAGTTCCTGGTGTTAATTAGACTGTGTTAATTAACAGTTAATAAAGAGATGCTTAATAATTTATCTCCCTGCTAAAATTAAAATATTTTAATTATAAATGTATGAACCTGACTACACTGCCAGAACTACCCAATTATACAGAGTGGCCCAGAAGTAAACATGCCCATACGCGACCTTTAATAACTCACGTAATTCTTCTTAGAAATGCCACAGAATTTCAGAGATTATAGTATATGAGTCAAACTTATTATTGTATTATTCAATCACAAACTCTGGAGACGAGAAATAAAAACCATGTACATAATCCCCCGGGGCAGCACAATTTATAACACCAATCACTAAAATAGGTTGCCATCTGTTAACCGTATTGACAACCACCCGGACATATCCACATTTTCAGGAGCACTGACTCTGTTGAGGAAGGCTGTTACTCCCTTGACTCCCACGTTCACCATGTACCGTACTCTTCAACACTACGGATGGACTCCTTGTAGCACCTGTTTTTATGTTACAACTTCGACATCAGATAATCCTAAAAACTGTATTTTTGTTTTAAAATAGTGGCACATTCATATAAGTATTTTTAAGATGGAAACCTACCGGAAATAAGGTTCCGGTAATAAAGCACACATTTGAAACACTTTCTTACTAAAAAGATATTCTTATAAGAAGGTAGGTGGTCATGTCTTGTTATCGAATGAAATCA